>NC_054395.1:13868467-14178467 GCF_017976425.1 Toxotes jaculatrix | reverse complement strand
TATACAGTATATAGTATGTTTTCAAAAGTATAAAAACTTATTACTCAAGCCACTGGCCTGAAAACAGACATTTACGCCAACAACAGACCCTGCCTCTTCAAGTTAACTCTCTCTTTTGAGATAATGGGAAAATGTACATGTTGCTGTACTGTAAACATGTTACTCATTTATAGTACCTATTTTTAAGTTTTCATAAACATGTTCCATTTGGGTTTTGTAAAAGTTTATGTATGGACTTACTGTAATTATTTTAGTCTACCCGTATGTTATTAATATTCATGTTTTATATCATTTATTTACATGTAAGCCTTAACTGTTTTATCATCCCATTTCCATTACTCTGTATTGTGTTCTGCAGTATTCAGTTTTTTTTTCCTTCCGCATGGAGTTCCTGAGCTGTAATCTGTATGATAACTGTTTAACCCATGTTCTCTATGAAAAGATACTGTGTAGATTTATTACACTTTTTCCTGTCTTGCATTGTGGTTTCATATACAGTTTCTAGACAACAAAATATGCACAGCCAAGACTGAGAAGTTAAACTAAGGTTATCAATGTTTAAAAAAGGAAAAAAAGCTTTGTATCTTTACCTTGTTTAATAAACAGACTGTTACAAATTCGTCACTGATAGCTTGATTTACTAAAAAGTGTACCTGACAATAAATTTGTTTTTTTTAGAGAGCAAGATGGAAGAGAAAAAAAAAATCAAGCACTCCGTTTGTTATTTATTCCATTTTATTTATGAAAATAGTTTTATGTTGAAAAATGTATTTACAAGGCTACGACAAAAGTTGTTCTTGTCGATTACATCTCAGTCCACATCTGTCGCAAATAGGCTTTTGTTATTAGTCATATTCACGCAGCAGCAAGATAAAGTTTAACACTTCATCATTTCAGGCACATTGAAGACAAAATACACCGACAGACACACACAGATGACAATTTAAAAGATGGTGGAGCGCTGTCTAATACATCGGCCCAAAGTGTCCCATAGGTGTCCACTTGGCCATAGCCATAGCATTTGATTCACATCATTTTCACCCTCATCTAACCATTCAGTGACCCCTCGTGCCCTGTGGATGGGGGCATCATCATCCTGTCTCTCCACTCATCTTTCAGGTATTTAATTTGTCTGTATCTACACAGCCACAACATTAAGATCAGTAACTGGTTTTAATGTTGTGGCTGATCGGTGCAGACTGTGATTTCCACAGTGTGTAACTCTGTTACTGACACAAAACAATAATAGTGGTATGAAATAATGAATGTAATGTATTTAATGCCCCGTACAAAACGCGTTTCTGTTGACAGTCTTTGTGACTAAAGTAAAAGTACCTTCTGATGGAGCGCGCCTGGAAGAAACCTTCAAGGTTGACCAATGTTAAAAAAAAGAAAGAAAAAAAACAAACAAACTCTGAGCTCAGGAAGCTCAAAATAGACAAAACAAAACTTCTGGAATTCGGTGGCTTTTCTGGACTTTTTGGATGTGTTTTTAAACTACAGGCAAATCTGCACATTGTAAATACTGGAGTGGCCACCGCTGACAAGCTATAGGAATGATATGTCTCAGAAAGGAGAACAATATGTGCCTTCTGTTTACCATGCAGTCTCAAATTAGACATAAAGAGGGTCCACAACATTATCAGTGAGAATACAAGATGTCTGCCTTATTGTGCGAACTTGTAAAAATGCTGATGTCTTTAAAAAATTTTGACACAGTAAAACCATAAAAATAGGAACACCACAGGCATTTTTTCATAGAAAACACTGCCAAATTAAATAAAGATTAAATTTAACTGAGGAAAAGTACATACCATTGCCCACTGCTGTCTTCCACTGCTACATTTTCTCAAATGTAAACACAAGTAAAACTTATTATAAAGTGCTCAGTCTCGTTCAAATCCACCCATGAAATGTCAGTTTGACATTCACTGCACTTGTGTGAAGTACCTTGTCTTATCCTGTACCTTTATGTTAATGCGCTGATGCAAACAACTGACCAACTCCCCCAGCATATAAACACGTGTGCATACAAGCAAGATTGTCCCCGCTAGATTCCAACTCCAATCTCCTTTTGCATCCTGTTTCCTTTAAAATATGTCAGAAGAAATCACTGATTGACACATACACAGGCTTTTTTTTACTCCAATACCCCAAATTTTAACTCTTGTTCTGAACCTGGATCCAAATGCAGTACTTGCAAGCCAAACAAGAATCTGCTTTGCAATACAAAAGAGATATCTCCCTGAGCAGAACTGCAGTGGAAGCCCTCTTTCATTATTACGGTATTTTATGACAAGAATTATTTTGTCTCCAGCGGAGTGGGCGAATACTCTATTGTTTGGTTCACTTACAGCACTCACCCTTGCTGTCGCAAACACAAAGGCCACAACCACGTCGGAACGTACCACTTCTCATACTTTGTCACTGTTATTAGAGCTCTCGTCTGTGCATTTGGCCTCTGGAGGAACCAATGGGGAGGTGAGATTCAGGTAACCCTGCTCTGATAGCTGGTGTGTGGAGACAGACGCTCGGGTGCCGTCCACCACCACACGCTCGCCCACCTTCACACGGCAGATTTTGTCCAGGATGTCGAGCGGGTCACAGGAACCTGACGTCAAACTGGCAACACACACGTGAGAAATGGCATAAAATGAACAAGCATCTATGTAATACAGTGTGTAATGTGACCAGTGCTCTAAGTTGAAGAGCATAATAAAGCTGCTTTATACATTTTCCAGCAATGACAGAAATTAAGCTAAACCACAAATTACAAATATCAATTTTAACAAAATGATCAGTTCTGTCAAAACGGCTTTACCTCAGCGCAGACGTATGCAGGATGCTGTCGCAGAGACTCTCAGAGGGGTGCACTTTTTTGGCATTCTGTCGAGCATTTAGACCATTTATTATTTCATATTTGGTATCAAATGTATCATTTTTTTTTTTTATTAAAACAAAAGAAGAGACTCGTCACCCAATTTACATTAGGTTACGCTGCTTCTCCTACGCTTCAAAAGAGTGAGCATCACCCATGACAGCTGATGATTGCACCAACACTTTCTTCAACACTAATGTTGTATGAGCTGTTTCAAAACTGTAAAGAATATCTGTGAATTGTGGGTGGCATGTCCCATTAACTCATAAATAAATGTATAGTGTTACCTCCAGGCTGTAGAAGGACTGGACGTTCCTTAGGGCGCGCTCTAAGGAACTAACTTGATTGGAGAGCTTCAGGGTCCGATCCTGTAGCTGTCTGTTTTCCACTTCTAAGACGTTGACCCTTGAACAGATTAATGTTCATACTCACTCACTACAAATAAAACAATCTACACACCGTGTCCGAAATTCTGTCACGTTGTCACGTTGCTGTCTAGCAGGTGTATAAAGAGACTCATGACTCATGAAAATAACCTGTGTTGAACAGTTGAGGCGGTCCTCATGCCTTTACTACCCATTTCTTCTGCCTCACTTATCTTCCTCAACAGTTCCCTCTTCTCCTCCAAAAGCTTCTCATTTTCTTCCATCACTGTATGGATCCTTTCCTTCTCCTGAAAGCCACCAGGCAGAAGACAAGAGAGACACAGAAACAGACGTTCGAAAATATGTTTCTAGCACAAACGTTTCTTTAAAAGTAATGGGACTCAAGAGAGCATCCTGCATGATGT
Organism: Toxotes jaculatrix; assembly: GCF_017976425.1. Taxonomy (NCBI): domain Eukaryota; kingdom Metazoa; phylum Chordata; class Actinopteri; family Toxotidae; genus Toxotes; species Toxotes jaculatrix. Next base: position 14,174,799 of record NC_054395.1, on the reverse strand, counting down.
GTGTGTGACCTTGAGTGAGAGGCTGGAGGCCAGCACCAGGTCGTTTTCCAGCTTCTGGATCGTGTGGTCCCTCTGTGCCGTTGCCTTTAGAAAGACCTGCTTGGCCTGACGCAGCTTGGCCTTGTGCTGACTCTGCTTTTCATTGTACTTCCTGAGTTGAAGGAGCAAATGAAATTAATCACGGGGTAAGTACCAACTTCTCCTCTAAGCTCTAAATTACTGATTATGTTATAACTGTATCGAGCTGATCAGAAAATACATCGTCATTTCACAGTTATATTCAGGATATTGTATTCATTCAGTCATGCAGTGACAAGGACTGTCGTCTCACAGGAAGGTGTGAATGTCAGTGTGAATGGCTGTTCAACTGTAACTGTAAGTCTGCCCACTGACAGACTGGCGATCTGTCCAGGGTGTACCCCACCTCTTGTCCAATGTGAGCTGGGTTTTGCTCCAGCTGTCCCCCCCCGCCACCCCCCACCCCCCACCAAATATTGGGGCTACATGTGTCTCACCTGACGTGTGTGTCAAGTTGGAGGAGAACCTGCTGCATCTCCCCCTGCAGCCTCTCACACTCCTGCTGACTGGCTGCCAGCTCCTCCTGCAGCCTGTGGCTGGTCTTCTGGCTGTCTCTCACCTGGGGGTTACACATAACATACATTTCAATCTAAATTCAAACTGCATTGTGCACATTTTGGGGCAAAGATAAATACAAATATATAACAATATCTTTACCTCCTCTCTGGCCTTGCTGAGCTCAGCCTCCAGGATGGCCAGACGAGTTTCCAGCTGCTGGGAACGGTGGCTAAGCTCTGTGCTGGTCCTGGTCAGGGAGGCCTCCTTCAGCCTCAGGGAGCGCACCTGCTGCTGCAGCTCCTCCTCACGCTGCTCTAACAGCTTCCTGAGCCAAAAATGGAGGAAAAGACAGTTAGAAGAGGGGTTAACAGAAACAATGGATCAGAATCGTGCCATAAAACTTGTAGTGTTGTTTATGGCACAATTACTACAACTTTGGACCGTGTCAAAGTGGGCAGTGTCAACAGCACCACAGTTTGTGTGACCTGGTGATGTGCTCCTCCTGCTGCTGGGCTCTCAGGGCTGACAAGGTGTCAGACAGATCCCTGCTGTCCCGCTCCAGGCGGCTGCTCTCGCCGGCTCGAGCTTCCTCCACACGCAGCTGGTGCTGGGCATTCTTAAGCTGCTGCTGCAGCTCCAACACCTGCCATCACAACAAAGCCACAGGATTCACTCAGTGAGACAAACAGACAACATGAGCCCCCAACATCCCATCCATCTCCAGTGTCTCCCAGGGTTTGCTAAAGGGGGAAAGAAGTCAGTAAGTCGGTCAGAAAAAAGCCTGTTCTGCTTCTTCTGCATCCTCAATATTCAGGTAAGGATTAACCTTATTAAAGCTCAAGGGGAAAACAGGTTATAGAAATGACACAACATATAAAGCAAACAAAGAGTAAGTATTAGTATGTAATGATAAGCATGGATCACATCCTTTAAGGGCTCAGAATGCAAGTTTCTCTGGGGATTTCACTGATAAGTAGAGTCTCAACCAGTGAGGAGGAATGAATGAGTGAATTCAACTGGGCCCTTTATCACAAGGCAAGTTTAACTTGGTCTGGCTTTCTCTGCATGAAGTAGCTTTAATAAGCCTAAAAACTGCAACCAGGGATAACTGGTATGACAAGGCAAGTTATCAAATAGCCCTGTTAACTCTGGGTTTACTAACCTAACTAGATGAAATTTGTAATTACAAGCCAATGACATGCCGGAATGGATGCTCTGATCCCTGTGGAGAAATTAATCAAATAATCTGTTAAACCGAAAGTATCACAGACATCATAAACAGTGGGACCACTGACCTTCTTGTCAGCAGCAATGAGCCGTGCCCTCTCAGCCTGCAGGTCCTCCTGCAGACTGGTTGTGGCGCTGCGACTTGTGGAGTTACGTGCCAGTTGCAGCTCCAGTTCCCGGATTTTCTGCTGCTGACGTTCACTCTCAGCCACCTGAGAGTCAGCCGTCTGCTCCACCTGAACCAGCTTGGTCTGGACCTGCTTCAGCTCTGCACAAAGCTAAAGGAAACAAATGAGACAAGAGAGCACAAACACAAAAACAAATGCTTAACACCAATGTGACAACTATTCTAACAATTTTTTTTTCATACAGCAACTTCCTTCCCTGTTGAGGCTCATGTTACGGTTTCACATTTGCTCATTGTAATTAGCATGCATACTGAGGTGACAGAGTGACTAAGAGAGTTATTAAGATGATGATTAAGAGATAAATATCAGAGGAATTCAGGAAATTACAAATGTGCTATAATTAAATACCAACCTTGAGTTTTTCCTGGTCCAGCAGGGTGTTGTGTCTCTTCAGGTCCATGTTCTTCTCTTTCTCATAGCGCAGCTCTCTCTCTGCTGAGGTGAACAGGCTCTGGGCCCTCTGCAGGTCCTGTTTCATCTGTTTAGCCTCCTCTGCCTTCTGGTTCAGCACTGAGTCCTGGGACTGAAGAGGAAAAATGAGAGATAAATACGTGGCAGTTATGAATCATCACACAAACCCATGTGCTGTCCATAATTTTTAATAACTGAAATTCAAAAATACTGAACACTAAGGAGACAGTCCTGGCTTTGGTTTGATTAAAAGATATTTTAAACTGAACTGCGGAACCAGCTGTTCGGGCTTGATAAGGATGAGTTATGATCATTTGTACCTTGATGCGTGCCTGGGCTTCATTGACCTGAGCCTGCAGGGCCAGCTGGTGCTGAGAGGCCAGCTGCCGCTCCTCCTCCAGCTTGATCTGCAGATGATTCAGCTCCTGTTTCAGACATGAAAGCTACGAACACACACACACACACACAGATATGAATCCTATATGATACACAGTGCTTGCTTTGGTCAAAAGTTAGCATCTGCAACAGAAAAGTGTCTTTGAGCTGGTGGAGATCCAATGCCTTACTCAAGGATGCCAAAGCTGGACAGCTGCACTTTGAACCTGGGCTGTAATGTTGAAGGACATTCTCTCTATTCCTCAATTTCTAAACACCTAACTAAAAAGTCATTCAAGATGATTTCACATATGACCTTACATATCAAATTACCCAACCAAAAGGACATGAAATCCAGTTACCTGTTCCAAGCTTTCATCCTTGGTCCTTTTCACAGGACTAAGTCTAGAGTCTATATGACCTGTGAGAGGGTCAAGCTTCTGGCTGCTACTAAGTGCTTCCTTTGTAGAGGAGAGCTGCTCTTGATGCCACTTGAGCTGCTCGTTGAGGCGCTGTATCTCAAGCTGCAGTCTCTCTCTTTCGCCCTCAGCTGCCAGCTTCTCCTGGACGGCGGAGCTCAGCTTGGCCTGGAGTTCAGCAGTCTGCAGCCGCTCAGAAACCATTTCATCCCTGAAAAATAAACACGTTTATGAAACACAAGTAAGAGCCGGTGTTCAGTCGTATCTTGTGACTGGCTATGAAACATGATAGAATGAACAGTGCTATCACTTATCTTCCAACTCTCGTCTATTTCAACCCACATCTCAAAAATACTACAGCATGAGCCAAAAGTTTGTGAGCTCTGGATGGATGACAACCTCAGTGTGTTGTGTGCTGTCTGGAGGCCGCTGAGTTCAGCAGTCAGCCGGTCCGCCTGCTCCTGCAGCTGGTCAATCTGAAGTCTGTTTTCCTTCAGGTCCTCCTGTGTCCGGTTACTGTCCTTTAATCGTTCAAGCTCGCTCTGGAGTCGGCCGTGGGCGCGCTCCATCTGGGCCACCTGAAGGGTTAGAAAGTCCAAGACATAAAACAGAAAGATGGGAGAGAAACTTGTTTTAGTAATGTTCATGTCAAAATGACGCATGTTGTAAATTTTTGCTAACATAATTAAATGTTGTCAAGGTTATTTTTATTTGTTAACAATGAATATAAACTATTTTGATATTATGTTTATCAGTTTACTGCTGATTGTTTGGGGCAAACACTTTGTCCACAATTGCAAAGGGCATATTTTCACCTATTAGCATTATGCTTTAGTGGTCTATTTTGCACACTATGCATTCAAGCGGAGTATTCTTTCTACTTAAATGTTTCCTGTGTCACTGATAACAAGTGGACAAATAACATTTACAGACCTTTTCTTCCAGAACTGCTTTTTCCCCTTTGACTTGGGTGAGGCTCTTGATGAGCGTTTTCCCTTGTTGGCATTCTGTCTGGAGGCTGTTGACCTCCATCCTCAGCTTCTTCAGCTCTCGCTCACCTATCTGCAAAGCCTTTGGTGTAGAGAATGATGGTATACATACAGTTACTGTTTGGTTTGTAAGTGCTACTTTGTAAATATGTCAATATTTTTGTGAAAACATCCATTACTCTTTGCATCAGGACTGGACTTCTCAAACTGTGAACTGAATTTCACATACATGTAGCCATGGTGTTACTGTTTTTTCTGTCAGATGAAGCATCGGATATGTGCGACTTTTACCTCTTTGTCTTTTTTGAGGGCAGCCTGGGCAGCACTAAGGTCAACCTCCAACTGTTTCCTCCAGTCCTTCTCCTCAGTCAGTCGTGCCTCTAGCAGAGCCAGTCTCTCCTGGCTGCTGTCCCTTAGGTGCTTCACAAATGAAAGAAGCAGCACAACGTATTTAGAGGTTGATCTCATGGAAGTACTGTTTAAATTTTACAGCAAAACTTGTCTCTATTTTTTTCTATTTGAGTCCAAATGAGATCTTTTTGGTCAAACTTGGAATAGTGCAGCAGTTCTCTCTAATTTCATTCAACACAGGTGGATGGCTATCCCTGTTTCCACCACATTTATTGTCTTTTTGCTGCTCATAACATGAAAACCTATTAAAACTCACTTCACATTTTAGCCACTGGGATCACATCCCTTGGTGCTTTAGAAGGAGCTTTAATCACTTATTTATTTAAGTTTTTGTTTTCAAGGTCCTTATGAACTGTAGTGTTTTTACTGTTCTCACTGACAAAACATTAATGATACTGAAAAGTAATTTCTTACCAGCTGTAAGTAGGACTCAGGGGATTTGACCTCTTCTCCATTCTTCATCATTTTTTCGTGGGCATCCTGCTTCTTAAGATCTGCCTCCAGGCTTTTGATCTGTGTGACCAGTTTAGATTATTACTCAGCCATTACAGAGACGACTGTTTCCTAGATCAATTTTTTTGTCAGGTTAAGAAACTGAATACAGATTTTGATCCAGAATTTAGCGCTGCTCATTACCCTCCTGTGAAGTCCCTCAAGTTCTCCCTCATGGCGACGACTCTCCTCCTTGCTGGCATTCTGGGCCTCCCCCAGCAGAGCCTCCAGCTCCTCGTTCCTCTCCTCCAGCTCTTCCTGCTCCTTGCGTAGCCTCTGGAGTTGCCGTTGCAGCTCCCTCACCTGCACAAGCCCGTCTTCCATCGCCTCATGACACCTAAAAGAGAATGATGATGATTTGAGTCAGGCAGAGCAGGTGGGATATGATTGATGAAGTTAACATATATATAGATAACAGTATATAACAATATATATATAAATATATATATATAATAAATATATATATAAATGTATTTACCGTTTGTGAATGTGATCTTTTTCTTTACATGACAAAGCAGACAAATTGTGCTGTGGTTCACTGCTAATGCCCTTGTCCTTTTGATCCTCTTCAGCTACAGCACGTTGGTCTGAATCATTTATTGCCAGCTGAACAAACACAACAAACAATGCAAAGCAGCTGCAACAAATTTTGTAGTTTTCCTTTTTGTAAGAATTTTTATTTTGATAAGTAGATTCCATAAATATCAACCTTTTCTAGAAGATTCTTCTTCTCAGACTCTGTAGTGCGCACTCTCTCCCTCAGAGCTCTGTTCTCTGCATCTAGTCTGTCATTTTGCTCTTTGGCTTGCTGCAGCTTCATCATATCTGTGGAGAGAAAACCATGACCATGAAAGTATATTCATGCAAAAATTAAGACATGGACATTTATTTTTTCTTGTTTTGCTTTTTTAAACCCTAAACAAAACCTACCTAAAGTGCACCATGTTTTTTAAGGCAGGTGGTCGATTTGTAAAGAGCTTGAAATTTTAGTCATTACAGCAGAATTAACAGAACTTTCTCTTAGGACTAGTTTTACATTACTGACTTTGTACATCTATCTGGTTATGTTACATTGTTTATTAACCAAATTTATTGGCAAACTATGGACATGGCAGCTGCTCTAACACTGAGACTCAAAAAAACATTATCAATATAGGGGAAAGCGGGAATATTTTGAACAGCTTAATAAGAATAACAGAGTCCCTTATTTTGAAAGTGTGAGAGCCAATGGAGAGCGATGTGAAAGTAATAGTAAGTAAATCAACGTCCTAGTCAGGCAGTGTCAACTCTGTCTCACCACAGTGTTTCAGTTTGTCCACTTCCTTCCTCAGGTTTTCTACTTCTTGGACCATTCCCTGAATCCCAGATCCTGAGATTATAAGCAAATTTTTAATTCTATAATGCAGAATATACACTTTCTGCTAATCCACGCCTTTTAAAACACGTCTTCTCTAATGCTGTTAACGATTTCCTGCAGTTGGCTATCATAATGTGGCTCCAGTTCCACAAACAAAATACACTGATTAGACTGTAAAGTGTAGCTGGAACACTAACCAAATCTATAGCCTGACGACAGTATGTGGACCTTAAAACATTTTAAAGGTCAAAGGCAACAAACTAGGTACGCCAGGGACTGGGGCTGCATGTTTAAATCAAGGCATTCACAGGTAATCAAGGCCACTGTGTGTGTTTCTTATAACTAGAGCCCAACCACTGATTTTAATGGCCAATATTGGGCTATCACAGAACTTACCGTATCAGTGTAGATGTCATCTGAAATGTACAGATATGAAAACTGTTTTTTTTTTTTGTTGTTGTTGTTGTTTTTTTTGTTTTTTTTTTACAGAATATAATGCAGAAAAAGATGATTGGGTTAATTTAGAAATAGTGTCATCACATAGCATGGCCAGCAGAGTGCACTCCAACTCCACTGTTACTCTGGAGTAACTCTGGAGCAATACTGTCAGCAGTGTCTGCAGCACATGTAGTAGGCAACACACAACCAGTGGTGGAGTCAAGTGATGTCTTCACAGTAAGTTGCTAACTAGTTTGTGAAACATATTGCTGGAGAGCAATGACCCCATCATTTTCCCTTTTCAGTATTACTCTAATATAGAGTATAAGCCGAAGTATTGGCATTGGCTCAAAAAATCCAGTACAGATTGTGCTCCACTTATACTCTACTTACACACCACCAATGTGCAAAAACAATAACAAAATTATTAACTGTGACTGTAGTCATCAGAAACATAACAGTCTAACATATACTCATGATTCTTTGAGGGATACATACTGTAAGTCTTTGCAACATACCACTTGAGTCTAGGTTATTGTTTTTGGCAACATCCAGCTCATTGGTGAGTCTTCGGATATCCTGATGAGCCATCGTCAGCCTCCTCGACGCCTCTTCCAGGTCCCGCTCCAGCCGCTGGCGCTCATTTCGCTCCTGGGAAATCTCCTCACTGTGAGCCTGATGTTAAAGAATGAGTTGTGGTTGGCTAAAGTGGGAGAAGTACAGCAGGAAAGAATATTGGTAGCAAAACTGGAGATGCAGGTGATCCAAAATGCTGTTGTGAGAGACATGCATTATGAGGTTGAGATTCACCATCTGCAGGCCTGAAAAGGAGCAAGGGCATTGAGTTACAGGATAATCTTGTATCTCAGCATTTCCCTGCATAGAGAGACCAGTGAATCAAAAAGTGCACATGCTGTTACCTGTGACATGCCACTACTCTTCCACCCGTCCACCCTTTTCAAACACTCATCAGTTGTTAGAGAATTATACTGACAGATGGGTTACTGAGACAAGCAATGCTTTCTGCATCATAGCCTCCATGCAGATACCAAGTCACGTCATCAGCGTGGAATGTATTTCGAAAAGTAGAATCAGTCTTAAACAAGCCAGCGATGCCCTTGTTCGTCCCTTTATCACAACATTGGTGTTAGTTATTAAGTTAGTATAAGCTGTGAGGTGGAAACCTACAGGGGTAATATTGTGTTTGCTCTGACCAGACCTGCGCAGCCCAAACAGCTTCTTCCATGGACTCTGGGATGAACACTGCTGAGAGGAAAGACCGGTGTGTGCAGAATCACAAGAGACACTAAAAAACTACCAAGTTGGAAAAACTGAGTTGTTCTTTTCCTTCACAAACTTAATTCAACCTGAAAATTCTGAGAGGTTATACAGACCTGTAACTCAGCCAGGGCACAATGAGAGTCACCTCACCTTTGTCATGTTATCTATGCTTTTCTGTGCATCTTCCCTTCGCTGCCTTAGCTCCTCCTCCATCATGTGGTGAATACGCTCCTGTCCAAGTGCCACAGAAAGACAGAGACTTACTTAACCACGTTTATATGGTTGATATGCATTTTCATTACATAGTTAACAATTACATTCCACTACCACTCTGAAGCCTTTGGAAAGATTAATTTGAAAAATAAATATGAATATGGGCTTATGTGGTTCCTTCCCTGTGAAGAACTGGCATTATAAGGAAATTGAACAACCCTCTGATGTACGTAAGTCCTTTACCTGGTGGTGGCCCTCCCTGATGTTGCCAGTGAGGCTCTGACTTTCCAGTCTCCTCTCAGCAGCCTCCAGCCTTTCCAGCAGTGTGGCTCTCTCCACCAGCAGGTAAGCCACCTGCTCACTGGGGCTGCTCAGGCCCATCTCCCCGAGGTCTTCCTGAGCCAGCATCTCCGCCAGCTCTTTGCTTTGATTCTCTGGAAGAAAGGGGAGTTTTCACTGGTTAGTGGTTTGCATGGCAGGTACTGAAATAACATTTCCCAAAGGAAAGAATGCCAACACTGAACTACAGTTGCACCAAATTCACCTTGTTGTTGTCTAATCTGGTGAAGCTCATGTCGCAGGAGTTCATTGTCTCTTTCATAGTCAGCAGTTAGACACTCACGCTCTTCCAGCAACCCACGAATATGTGCAACATAGCTCTCCACCTAGCAGACAAAAACCCAAAAGTAACTCAGCTGTGACTGACACACCATTTTAGCCATTGGCTTAATCCTGTAACCATTTTCAAGAAGTGTGCAATCATTTTTTAATGTACCAGAGTCAGTGGCTACAGTAGTTTAATATATCTTTAGTATCTTCAGCTTCAATGAAAAGCAGGTGCACATTATGTTAGACTTGACATTTGGGAACCATAAATCATAAAAAATTACGTCAAGAGGTCTGTAACACTTTTGCAACAGTTGGTGAACTAGAACCTCAAAGAATCCAAAGTGTCGCACCTCCTTCATCTCATTGGCCTGCTGGGTACGTAAGGTCTGCAGCTCCTGGGTGGCTGACTGAAGCTTCGCCTCACTTCTGAGGAGCTGCTGCCACAGATGACGCTGCCGCTCCTCCGCACTAGCTGCTGGAGGCAAGCCATCCTCCTGAAGCCGCATAGAAATCTGGTCCAGCTCCGTCAGCACCTGAAGACCCAGAGGAGGAGCTGAATGTTTTGTGACGCGATATGATGTTTATCAGTAAAGTGTTGAACTGTTAAATTAAGTGGCAGCTTGTGAAAAGAAACACCTCTCAGGACTGTGGTGAACCAAGAACTAACCACAAATTAAGTGTGTGAATGAGTAGCCTCGGGCACACTGCTTGTTATCATAAAGCTTTAGTTGTTACAGCATGCTTTATATTCAGCTCAAGTGTCATTTAGCTAAAAGCTGAGCCTGAGCTAACTTTTTTTATGCACAATGCTGTTATATACTGATAAACATATATATTTTTAAATATGTCATGACACTATGAAACCTACAACACAATAAGTAAAATATGTTTACTATTTTTTAATTACTTTTGCCAAACAATGATCCAACAAACTATTGTGCGAACTATAGCATTAACAAAATTTTCAACATCGAGGCTGTCAGCCTTGCTGAAAACTGATCCGTTTGCATTACACATAGGAGAGGGACACAACATCACAGTGGCATGCCAGCGCTAAACACCTGTTGCTGAATCCAATACTGTACTTTGTAGGGCTTGTAACCTGAGCAGGCCCCCCATGCGGCATTAGGACTACTCCAGCAGCGATCACTGCTCCAACAACATGCAACATATTGTCACAAGCAAGGCATCAGGTCTAATGTGCCTGATGTACTGGTACTTAAACATCACACTAACTGATCTATTCTCTTGTCATTGTGGCATAAATGGCAAAAACAATAATTAAGTGGACAAATAGCCTGTGAGAATAAGAAAACACTGTCACAAATTCTATAGATTGAAACAGTTTGACAAGCTCCATCAAATACTTCTGGTGATGAACACTGGAACAAAGCATCTAAACAGTGACTGGCACTATGTTATCTGTAGGTAAATTAACAGCTATGAAGGTTACCTCTTCATGATCCATGGTCAATCATTCAGTTTGTTTAAGCTGCATCTGTGAGTGATGAACAAACTTCAGTACTCCCATTGTTGTTGCAATTCATCCATGACAACGTCTCTTGCCCTTGGCTTCCCCTGCAAAACATGAGATACTTTAGAACAATGCTGTCAAGTCATGTTAGGACCTGTAGTCACAAGCATAGAGATTAGGCTAGCTACCTCATCTTACACAGGCACACAGGAACACAGTACAGTTCAGCTGATGAGTTACATTGCATCACCTGAGGCTATGCAAAGCGTAAAGCTGATTAGCTATGTTTGATCTGCAGCTATGTTATCATGAAGAATTTAACATGGACAGCATATGGATTAGAGCTCTATCTTCTAAGCAGGCGTCTTCTTGCCCTGCACTTGAGAATGTTGTATTTAGCAACAAAATGTGGTCAATGCCGGTCCTTTTCTTGCCAATAACAGACGACGTGCACTTTATTTGGCATTAAAAATCTTTATCTCCAAAGCTAACCACTCTAACCAAAATGTCTGACGAGGAGGAGCAAACGAGGGTTTTTGTAGGACAACAGCCTCTTGCATTCCTTTTTGGCCACGCAAGCTCACTACTATGAAAGATGTACTTGGCTAATAATTACAGTTCTTGCTAATCACGTTGTGTTAGTGAATAACCAAAACTGACCACTGTGACTACCTGCAGCGCTAGCTAGGTAGCAAAGTTAGTTCCAAAGTTACCGTAGTATACTTCACGTTCAGCTAACGCTAGCTCGCTAGCGGTAGCCATAGCTTTATCCAGTGGCCGCTTGGTGGACGCCGTAAGGTTTTCGTTGTGATAAGTGGAAACTCCTGCTTAAACGCTGACTTCTTTAGGGGTGGTGACGGGGAGCATAACGTCTGCAGTTAAAGTTTTACTCACCTTTCAACGGGTAACCACGACAAGATAGCCAAGTCCTGAGGACAGGCGTGGCGGAGTGAATTGGCTTCTACTAGCACCTAGGCAACGGACCATACCATTCAAAGGATGTAGGGGACAATCAATCGGCGAAGTTGCAACCAACTAAATCAACTGGTGGGTTTAAGTTTAGTAAAAAAAAAATGCCCAAGGGTATATTGTTGATGTCAATGGCAGCTTTACAGTTTGTCACAAGTAATTACTCAAACAAGTTACCAAAGACTGGCGTAACGTTTATTGCACTTAAGCGATTTATAAAGTTGGTTTCGTCCTTGGTAAGCAGCGAGGAATCCAATAGCGTGTTTAGTCGTGGATTGTATACAGTCTCCATCATTATCCTGCTTTATTCACTGTTCTCAGTGAACATTGCCTCTGATTAAGCTTTTTCTCATAAATCCGTGGATGTCAACACCAGGGGGCGACAAACAAACATAATCCGTTTCCTCCTGGGAGGTGAAATAACAGAATTCATGTTAGAATGTTGCATTGATTTTAGCATTTGGTTCAGTTACACTGTAATATATTTTTGTGAAATACAATGTGAAATATAAAATTAAATCTGTAAAAATTGAGAAATACATACATTAATATTAAAAATATACACGTTTTTTTTTTTGTTTTGTTTTTTTTTTACAGTGATGTAAATGTAAAATTGGTGCTTTCAGACTTGATAATTTGTTGTTTTGCTGTTACCTCCACTGACCCTACTACATGATGTACGGCATGTTCTCATGGTGTGTCCCGCCCAGATGTTTTCTGTGTGACCAGCGCACTTTGAATACTCATTATGTTCTGGTGTAGAAATGTGAGCAATGTTGCAGCTGTGTGTTTATTTTTCACATCAACCCTAACAAGACTCAGATCATGAATGGATGAGGAATGGCAGAATTCTCATGACACCTAACAGCAATTCCAGCGGACTGTTTACACAGGAGGTCTTTTCATGTGGTTTCATGTGCCTCCACTGCACATGGGTGGGTCTCACTTGAGTCTTTTTTGGACAGTGATGTTGCACTGAGGGACTACGAGGCACGACGCTGAAGTTAGCCTCCGATTCGAAGCGTCTGATTCGGCACTTAAGGGGAAAGTTAAGAGAAACTTGACTGACTGTGCTGAGCGACCGGTTCTCCTTTTTCTGCACCTCGTAGCTTTCCCCAAAGTCTCTTTGGAATACCGTTTCAGATTCCAGATATTTTACTCTTCAAATTCTTCTTTCAAAAAAAACAAAAACAAAACAGTAAATAAATAAAATAAAATAAGATAAAATACTGTTCTTTCACCTTTCCTCTAACAGACCACAATTAACTTCTCTCGCTGCCTCTTCCTGTTATTTTCATTACTTCTGCCAAAACCTTTATCATGGCCTCTGTAGAGCCATGATTTAACCATTAGTTTGCTTGTCCTTGTTCTTCATTTGACCTGTAGCCTATCTGAGGACATGTTTCTGCAAAGCTTTCTTTCAGTGCCTCATCGCAGTTATCAGCATTTGTTTGAGAAATCATTTATTTCATCTGGTTTATCTGCTCAATAACATCAGCCATTACTTCAAACCCTGCTCTTCTTCTCCTGCCACCAGTTGTCCTCATTATGTCCCTGTCATAACTCCAATATCCACAAACTTTACACAAAACAATGTTTATCATGTCTCCTGTTGCACCGCAGCCCTTTTGTTTTGCCTCAGTATGCCTGCTTGTTTCTGCCTGCCTAAATCATTTACTTGTTGATGTTCTGTATTATGCAAAGTAAACTGTGTTCCTACTTTTTGAGTCTGTGAGTCTGCTTTTGGATCAAAAACAATATTTCTCAGTTTCCCATCCAAGTACCTGTACCACCTTTGGTTGCATTCCTTTTATAAATACTGCTCTTACTATTGTTACAAGTACTTATGGAGGCCTTTAAGCACTATTAAAATCCTCATAAAATCCTCATCCTCATTGTTTCTTCCTGCTTTCTTTCTCTTCCTACCAACTGTTATTTGAACTTTGAACTTTGAGCTTGTCTCAATTTCCCTCCTTCTTACTGTCTGCTCCCTTACATTCTGTGTATTGCTGTCTTACTTTCCCTACTTTTTCCCTTTTCTTCCTAAATTTTAAATAGTGTGAAGTTTTCACAGATCTAAAACTGTATTCTTTGCCTTCTCCGGGGAAAGCTGGGCTTCACCTTCACAAGTGAAAGAGGTGCACAAAAAGGAGACAGCACAGTCAGATAATTTTCCCTTAACTTTGCCCTTAAGTGCCGAAGTGGAGGCTAACTTCAGAGTCGTCTATGAGGCACAGCAAAAAGGGAGCTCTGTTCTGCACAGAGGAAATGGGCGTTCTCCTTGGAAATTTTGGATGGAGTGGTTGAAAAAAAAAAATATAGGGGGTGTGGCAAGGCTAGAAATGAGAGGACCACCAAGAGGGGCACAGTGTTGTGGACTGGTAAAGTTGCTCCTAAGCTGCTCCTGAGATCTTATACAGAGGAACAAGCAATACCTGGGGTAAGTAGGCTGAGACGTTTCCTTTACTTTTCATGGAATATCAGTGCTATCTTGTTAAATCATGGTACACGTAGTTAACTTAAAAAACAAAGATGTCATCATAGTGACTCTTGCGTCTCATGTAAGAATAACACAAGCTCTAAAAGTGATGGGTGGCAAAATCCTGCCATCAAAAGATGCATGTTTTTATTAGCACACATTTTGTGTGCTAATAAAACTCCCTTTAACTATATTGCAACAGAAAGAGATTTTTATTAAGTGTATTTTATTTCACTCCTTACACCAGAAACAATTTTTCAGAACCCTTTTCTTTGTTTTTTAAGATCATTTTCAGTGAATGTTTTTCTTTCATCCACTTTGACGTGATGGATGAAATCTAGTGTAATGACATAATTTCATAATTTGACAGTAATCGTGGCTCCACTGCCCACCCAAATGGACCTCTCCTACCGATAAAGATCTTCACAGACAATTTCATCCTGTTTCTTGTTTCCCCTCAGCGTCTTCTTTTTTGTGTCTCACAGCATGTCTCCTTATTGTAAAGCTTACAACAGCCTCTTTAACGTTGTGCACTACTTCTATATGTACAGAGACAGATAGCTTTGTAAAATCAGGGGCTTTTCCCCAGACTTTAATTTCCTCTAAGTTTGCAAGTAGAGTAGCCATAATGAAACACAAATGTGGGTTGAATTACGGACTCTTTACCCTTCTCAGTGAAAAAAAAAACAACCATTCAGAAAGGCAGAGATTTTAACTGGGTAAATATTTTAGTACCATTCATTCAACAGGCCCGCCCAGGTTCTCTGCAGGCTTGTTGAACGATGGTAATGCACAGGCCAGTCAAAGACACGTTTTCTAAATAACTCGTTGCACTCTGTTTTGAAGCATGGTCTTATGCAACACAGAGTATACTCTGTTCAGCTACTAACATTTTCCATTTTATGTTTCAAGGGAAAACAGGAAAGTCCCCCAGCACTGATTTTCACAGTGGAATCAGCAAACGTGTTAAAGTGGTCACACGCTATTACCATGCAAACTGTAATGCTGGATGCAGTTGCTCAGAAAGTCTAAATTTAAACTGTTTTGTTTGTTTTTGGCAGCAAATTGAAAATGGCATACCTGCTTATGTTTGTGACCCTGCAGCATCTGATCACACTGGCCATGCTGTTCATTGCAACTATGGAGAAGGTAATAATCATGCTTAGGACATGATGTTTGCCCTGTTTAACTTTACTATTATAATTATTATTTATATAGGTGCAACATATCAAGCTGTGTGTGTCGTGTCTCATCTCTCTTTAAAGTCCTGGTGGGTGTGGGATAGCTTGGAAAACTCAGACCTATGGCACAACTGTAGGTTTGACAACATCACAGGAACTTGGCTTTGTGCATCCTCCAAAGAAACTGGTAAGCATCTATTTCATTCTGTATACCTCCATAAAAGGGGCTTTACATGAGCACTTTTCTCCCAAAGGTAAAATCTGAGACCTTAAACTGTTTATATTTGGGAATGTTTTCCTTTCTCAGAGTGGCTTCAGGCAGTGCAGGTCCTGATGGTTCTCTCAGTGGTCTTCTCTTCAGTCTCCTTCTTGGTGTTCCTGGGTCAGCTGTTCACCATGTCAAAAGGCGGACTCTTCTATTTCACTGGGCTTTGTCAAATCTTTGCAGGTAACAAACAATGTGCTGCCGATATGTCTCTGTATGATGAGACCACTTGAAAAGGGTGACACTTGCTCTTACAAACTGAAAGAGGAGGCAAATGTCAAAATTCCATAGTTGGCAAATAAGTTAAATATTAATAACCTGATGCAGGTAAATTAAAGTGCAAGTTCTTGCAGGATCAGTTTTGTATCTTCGTCCTCCTAAATCAAATATATGTTCTTTCTTTTAGGCCTGACAGCCTTTACTGCAGCTCTCATCTACACATTACACAATAAAGAAATCCTTCCAAACTCCAAAGAACTGACTTCAGGACATTTTGGCTACTGCTTCATCCTGGCCTGGGTGTGTGTCCCTTTGTTGCTGTGTAGTGGCATCATATACATTCACCTGCGTAAGAAAGAGTGACCAGAGAAAGGAAGACAATGTAAACAGCAGTATTGGAACACAAAGTGCTGAACTGACTTGACATCTTGTTAATCAGAAATGTAAATTTTGAGGGAGTCACAAAGTCACAGATGCCTCTGATTTTTAAAGTGATTATGTTTTTGAATTGCAGATAAAGATGTATATTGGAAAAATGATCAGGAAATAACGTGCTATCTCTTAAGCAAATACTGAATTCTCAACATCAAGCCAGTATTTAAAGCTCACCTTCTGTTTTAAGATATTTTCATTATAAAAGGTTTTAGATGTCCAGTATTGTGATGTGTTAATAACAAAGCAGCATTATGTTTTTTCTATATCTAGTTTTGTAGACGTTTGAATTGCTTTTAATTTTCCTTTGAGCAAACTGGAAAAATAAAATATATATGTATGTATTTTTGTACCTAAAGCTGATATGCTGATATGTAAAATATATTTAGTAGCTGATCCTAATAAACATCATATATTGAAATATGATGTGTTTGTTGTACATGTTTAGTATCTTTTACATCTGTACATCTTATGTATCTTTTACCCGCAGAGAGAGAGAGGGAAAAAAAAAAACTAAGGTTGTTGCCATAGCAACCGCAAACTTTCAACAACTGGAGCTGGCGTTAGCTTCAAACGCTAATTCTATGCTGGAAAAAAAAAGTTTATTTATCTAATTTAACTGGGATTTCTTGTACCAATGGAGACTGAACCCCAAGTCTCGGGGACCACGTCTACGTTAATTCCTCTTGCTTTACCCAAAGGATCGGAAAAGTTGTGTGAACTTTGTCAAAGACGAGCGCACCTGCAATGCAACAAGTGTCGAGTCACCTTTTACTGGTAAGATGGACTGTTTCATCATGAAACGTTAGGCTGCTAATGGCAAAAAAAAGATTTAGTTGTGAAAGCATTATTTCTAAATGTAAGGTATTTGCTTTGTGCGTGTGTGTGTGCGTGCGTGCGTGTGTGTGTGTGTGTGAACTTGGTCAAACCATATCTATGGTTTGGACGCTAGGTAGCAGTGTTAGCCATATTTTTTCACAGGAAAAAAATAAAAAATCAGAGAACACGTCGGCATGAAGGGCGTTCATGTGACTGTGTTGTCAGGAGGGAGAGGAACAGCTGGAAATGAAATTACCACAGCGATTATTTTTTTGTTCTTGTGACTACTGGGGAACAGTTGCTTGCGTCTTTTTCGACAGTTTTGAGTTGGTCAACACTAGCTTTTTTTTTTTTTTTTAATTTATTTAAGGTAACATTGTCTTTGGCGTAGGTTCACATTTCTGCAGACTCAGTTACAGATCATAAGATGGTGCTTGGTGAAATCCTCGCTGGCACAGAATGGGGAGCAAGAGGAGCATGTGGTGACATCTTTCCCTGTGGGGATTTATGTAAAGGGATGAGCCGCTACACCCAGCCTCTTAAAGGGAGCTTACAGACACTTATAGCGCTTGCTTTTCTCTAAGCCTTTAAAATGAACCACAAGGCGAGCACATTTCTTGAATTAGATGATTTTTTGAGTTAGATTTTTTTACCCTATATCGTTCAACTATTCCTCAAAACAAGGAGTAGAGGGAACAGCCTTTGTTAGAAAAGCCTATTTTTTTTAATGTCATTATAACGTATTACTTTGGCTTAAAATAAAACTGTAAATCTGTCACATTGTTAGGGGTGAAATGGTTTACTGGAAGCCTAACGAGCTGCAACATTTTATCACACTGCTGGCTGACTAGTATCCAGGCCAGTGTTTGAGGTGACTGTTTATTATCAGGCAGATTGAGTATTATTATGCAAAAGACAAAGCCCAGCAGAGACCAGGAAGTGCAGCAGCTCTGCACCCTGAAACGACCCCTTGATTTGTGTCTGTGTGCTTGTCTGTATGTCTCTCCACACACAAGCCATGTGTCAGTGCTACTGCTGATGTGACGTGGCCAGATCATTGCCTGCTTGCTGTGCTGTCCAAAAACACAAATACACTGGAGTGAGTGCACATGCTCCTCGGTAGAAAAAAAAAACAAAAAAAAACACACGCACACACACACAGAAGGAAAACCAAGACAGTTTCCACCAAAGTGTGCAGAAGAGCAGAGCCAGATGAACAAAATTACAGACCAGTTATGTAATAGCATACAATTTACTATGCCCTCTGTGCACTCAGATGATATTTACTAAATGGAATAGAAACTCTGCTTTGTAAATTTGAGCAGCATTCAAAACCAGCTGATGTATATTGTGGTACACATTGTCTCACAATCTGAAGTCAGTCTGATCTACACTTTTATTCCGTTTTTACTTAGGCTGCTGCTCTACACTTGCAGTGTAAGTTGCAGCTGTGCTGGTCAGATAATGGCTGGAAAAACATGTTCTTGATCAACAGCTTGTTGATCAAGAACATGATAACTCTGTGGTCTGTGGATGTAAGGTGACTGAACAGAGAGGAGGAGGAAGTCTTTTCAGTCTTTCTTTTTTGTTGTTGTTGTTGTTGTTGTTTTAATCACTCAGTGATGCAGAGCACCAGCAGGCTGACTGGGTGGGGATCCACGAGAGAATCTGTCAGTTGCTGATTCCCATTCGCACCACAACACTCCTTAGTCTCCAGCGGGCCAACCGCATTGAAATGCAGCTTAAAAAGGTGAGGATGTTCAGTATGGTTGCATTAGGATCACATATGGAAGACTATGAAACATACAGTACAGTGCAGACATTCTGAAAACTATATCTCCAGGCCACAAAAGATTTTGAATTTTCTTCTATGATTCATCACTCCTTTCTGTTTAGCTTCCAGGTTTTTAGTTTAGTTTCTTGTTTTAGAGTTTATTCTTTGGCATGCTAGGGATACGACATTAATCAAGAGACCCCGGCTAGGAATCGAAAAGTGGACGTTGGAGTCATGTGTCTTAACTATTCAGACACCCTAGGGTTTTAGCTTTCCTAATATCATATGACTCCAAGATGCCAAATCCAAACCTGGAGCACACAGTAAAATGTAGAATTAATTTAACAACAACAAAAACTACAAAGACTCTGAAAAAAATCTCATGTAGGCTGTTCTACCTTTCAAGGAACACTAACAGAAAAGTCATAAAATTTAAACAGCAATGAACACACAAAGTGTGTAAAAATGTTGAATAGACATATTTAGGATAGATGACAGTAGAGGGGCACCTGGGCTGATGTTTTAGGGGACAAGGAAGAAAAAGAGAGAGCAGATTTCATTACAGCACCTGACACTTTTACAGCCTCAGTTCAGCCCCTAGTCTTCCTCACCTGTTATTTGAACAGGATTTTGTGATGTACCGTGACTGATTTAAATGCAGAAAGCTGCACAAAGGCATTTTTTTGGTTTTCCATTGAACAAATCCCATAGAGGGAAAACAGTTTGGTTCTTAGTCACCTTTGCTTCTTAGTCTGGTCAGAACCAGATTCTTTTTAGTAACAGAATGCCACAACAGTGATGCACAGTCTAGTACTTGTGAGTGCTCACAGTAGTGGTTTACTTCTGTGAATTGTTTCATAATATTCTTGGAAGTGTGATGAAGGAATGTAGGGTGAAGGTAACCTGATGTGTAACCTGGGATTGGTTCCTTACGTAGGCAGAGCTGATTGAGATTTGCAGGGTTGTGGCTCAGAGCAAGCTGTCTGAGGGGAAACACCGGGAGGCTCTGCCTGCCGCCCACTTCTGCCTGCGCTGTTCCATAGACGTCCATGGCCCCAGTTCTGTCCAACTGGTCCCCGCCTACCTGCTGCTGGCAGACGCCAACATGGGTGAGGAGGAAAGACAAACTGGTTTCTTAGCTCTCGTTTCTCCTTCCTATATTCAAGTTTTGAATCCATTACTGTGTGTTTGTGTGCATAAGTATATTTGTGAGTGTATTTGCATTTCCAGGTTTAGGTAACCTAACCCTGGTGGCAGAGCTCCTGTCCCAGGCAGAGTGGGTGGTGTTGAAGAACCCAGAATGTGGTCACACAGTCCACCACCGGCTGCACAGGAGCCTTGGCCGCCTCCACGCAGCGACTGGAAATCTGGAAGCAGCTCTACTTAACTTTGCAAATGATGTCTGTGTAATTAGTACACTCACCAGAGATGGCTTCAGTAAATAAAATATCTTCAACTTTTCAGTAACGTTATTTATATTGTGAGGAGCAAAATGAATAGACTTGTCTCACTGCTTGTAAATAGTTTAAAACATAAGTAAGATAAACTTTGTGTGGTGCATATTGTTCATATTTCAGGATGTTCAGTTTTGTACAATGTTCCTTTCATATTATGTATACTGATCCACTCCCCAGTATATATAGAGACTGTATATCATTTAATTAAGTTCATTTCTCTGTTTTCAGATATACTTTGCAAGTGAGGAGTATGGTCTGGACAGCACAGTCACCTGTGGTGGCTACTTTCTCATGGCTGACGTGTTTGCCAAACAGGGGAAGATGCCCATTGTTCATTCCTTGTACTCTGAGGTAAAATAAAGCAGTTGATGATGTCATTGCCCATGTGACCGAATCTATTTTCATTTGTGCATTTCATGCTTTATCTTATGGTTTATTTCCTTTTGCTCATATTGTAGGTGGCACATACTTGGCACTGCCATCTGACCAAACTGCTCAAGACCCACATGCAAAATGTCCAAAATCCTGACATGTTGTTGGAGCCCTCTAATGGTGCGTCTTGTCACACCAAAGACGTGCAACGTAAATGTCATATACATCCATAAATATAACAATATGAAACCGTATGTTTAGGTTTTCTCAATCTCTCCAATTCCATCATACTGTTCAAATACGGCGCAAAATCAGAAAATGACATCAGTAATCCATCTTTTGCTTCACCCCTTTAAACAGCCATTGACCTATCACTGAAAAAATAAGGTCAACCGTGCTATATTTAGCTGAGCTGTCTTGCTGTGCAATCCGAAAGCTAAACCTCAGATTTACACTACCATGCTTAGGGCTGACTACAGACCACTGCTGACACATCTCTGGCTGTGCAGCATCCGCACCGCTACCCTCTATCGCAGCTGTTGCCCTACATATGATGCTAAGCTTGTTAGCTACACTGTAATTTCCCAGACTTTGTGGGATGTTTACTGGGGTAAACGTAGGGGCAGAAGGGAAGGATGCTTACACAAAATATAAAAAAGATACAGACAGATCTAAATTTTGTTGACCTCCAGAAACTTCACTGGAAGCTGTGTAAATTAAATGCATAAATACTATTATTTTATGTTAAGTGCAAAGTGTAGTTATATCGATGGTTATATATTGTAATAACTGATGGACACTTGGATCTTTGTCTGTATCCCTGACTTTTAATCAGATAAAGCCTGGCAAGTTGAAGTGGACGGAATGTTAAGAACCATGCTGGAGTTTGAGCAGAATGACTCCAGAAAAGACTCTGCTCAGATTGCGCTGGTGGCCCACTGCCTGGCCATGCTGTGGTTTCTGGGAGGAGACTCCCTAAAGGTGAGTCACGTGACAAGGTCACCGGGCATTAAAGGTTCTGTGTGACACAGTGACACAGTTCCCCATTTTCTCTTCATTCACCTCCTTTGGAAAGCCATCTCAAGATGGGATTATGTCTAATTGGTAATGCAATGAGATGAGGCAGGATTTAGTGGGAGTTGATGTGACTGTCTGGACACAGACTTCTGGCTTGGTTTCCGGTCTCTCTATAATCCCACTGGAGACTATTTGTGTGTGGAAACTGCACCTCTTTCGATCTGGGATGAATGAACAGAAATCTAGTGTGTCATGCCAAGTGGAAGACTGAAGCAGCTATCGTGTAGTGAGTGCATCCTTACCACTGACTGACTGACTGTGCAGGAAGTCACATACCAGAGAGGTGAAAGCCACAGACTTAAAACCTTGTTGGGGGAGGAGGAAAAAGGTTGGATGAGATCTTGTGGCTAAGCTCAAGTAGCCTCACTCTAGCAAACAGTAAACATAAATAGACAGCAGACAGTAACACAAATACAACACTACAATCAGTTTATGTGAGTGATTGTTTCACAGTCACATTTTTATCTGGTGGCTTTGTGGGTTGTTCCAGCTGGATAAAATATTGGAGCTTTTTTTTTGTATTCACTAACAACTACAGCAGATTTCCATAACTACTGGAAAAGAGCTGAACATAGCAAGTCTTTTTGAAATAAAATGATGCCTTTTTTCTTAGGTCAAAATAGTCAGCTGAACAGAGTCAAAATAACACAGTTACCCCCTGCTGTTAAATACACACTTTGAGTGGCAAACTGGCAGCTGTAGAAATAAGGGACAGGCCTCACCATGCTTGGATGACGCCTAAGTTAACTAGCCTGAAGGCCGCTTCAGCTGACTTTAATATCCACAGTGAAATGCAAGTTTTGCCTGCCTTCCTCCACAGGGAGGTCATAGTGTTGAGTCAGCTCACACATGGGGCCACTGAGCCACAAGTCTTCCGTCCAGTCCAGCTGTCTCTTGTTCCTTATATTTACTGAGCAACAAAGTTGTAAATTAAAAAAAAAAAAAAACTAGGCGTGGTGTTGCCACTTTTCCTCTTTTATGTAATGGTGTGTGATGGTAATTCTGGTTTCAGTTTGACTTCTTGTCCGTGCCATGGCTCCACTGGAGGTTGCAGCGCTAGCGCCATACTTTGAAAAGTACATCATGTAAGATGTACAGCTGTTGACGTGTGGATGTATTGTTATCATCAAGGGAATCGTGGTTGAATTGTTTGAATTTTTACTGGTGATTCAGGGTGCTGTTGCAAGGATGGAAGAAACATTAGATAGGAGAGCCTGTGGTTTAGTGCATCAGCCCTGTGTTCACCACTGAGAAAGTTGAGGGTAGACATACCACTAAACAAACAAACACTTGAGTAACACGTGTACAATGCATATTCCCAGCTGCTTATAAATCCTAAGAAACAGCAGCAATTCCATGGATGCCGCTGCAAACCTCAATGAATTCCTCACTGAGCGTGGCATGTTTCCATATAAGCATGCATGGTTCCTGTCAACAATATCAAACAGGGCCTTAATGTCCTAATTTTTTCTCAGATCAAATTTATAAAGGACAGTGTAACAACCCAACAGATCAGCAGGGTAAAGAGGGATGAATTAATCAAACTGGGTTGCAGTCCAGTTTTCAGCGATATTATTATATAAGTCAGCTTTACTCTCCCCAGAGAGTCTAACGAATGCAGCTGTTGTGTTTGTTTCCGTTTGTGTTTGTGTGCCAGGCGCTGGGATTTGGCAACACGGCCCTGCAGACCAGCCAGCTGATACCAAACCATGACCTGTCAGAACCCATCCAGAGCCTGCTGCAGCTGGTGCAAAGTCAGCAGACAGACCCACATCCTAGTTCTGACTAGTCACCGTACCTTCCCTCCCTGTGTTTGGAGATCTGCTCCATCAGGACATCAGGATGTTTAGCCCCCCACTGATTCTCCCTTGTAGATGCAGAAACTACTGAATTGGTAGCAAATAAAAAGTTAAGTACAGAGCTGATTATATCATTTCGGGTCCATCCAGATGTTGTGACATGATGTTGCAAGCACATAATGAAAAACAAAATTAGGGGACATCTCTCCAAGCAAACAAAAAATAATTATTGATCATTTAATTCTTGATAAAAGCAAGTAAAAGGAGGAGACATATTTTCCTTGGTTTTGAATAATGACTCATCTTTATTTTAATCTAAAAAAAAAGAGAGGGATCTATATTTACATCATTTTGCACATTTGTGAATGACACAATTTTGGGATCCATTTTGTAACACTGTCAGTTTGATACAGAAGAGAATAATGGTGAGGGCATTTGCTGAGACCTTTTTTTATGCAATGTTTTCGCTCATGTCATACCTAGCAGTTCAGAACCTCTTCATCAATTCACCATATGCAGATATAATTAAAGATTTCTAATGTCTATATATTATCAGCAGAGAGCTGTGTTGTTTCACTGAAGCATAAACATTGGATTTTCCTCCTGCAAATCAAAGTATATTGTAAACCTTTAAGCAAACCTCAGGTTTGTTTTAAAACACATTGACATAAAATGTACCTGATGATTGCTGTGAAATCCTACATATTATTTACAATTCTGAAACATTTATTCTTTATATCAAAACAAATAATCACTTTTAAAATCATGTCACTATTAGTGTCATTAGTACTGAATTATACAACAAAATGCTTTTTATTTTTGGCATTCAGATTCATTTTTTCATGTGTTGAGAGGCAGCAAAACATGGAAACACTTGGATTTCCTCATATTCCCTTTTTCATTTTTGAGCCAAATATACTTTAGCAGCAGTTTGGAATGAAATAGCAACCTTGTGCTCTGTCGTGTCGTTGTACACAGTGACTAGTCCAGAGGTCCCTACACGTTTATACAAGGCTGGCCGAGCACCACGCAGGCCGATGCACTTTCAGTAATTTTATGATGTACACGCATTTATTTCTTGTTTCCCCTGTGTCACTAACATGCGCTACCCCTGTTTCTTTCTGTAGCCTCCATGCCTTATATGCACTTTATCACGGCCACCGATCTATAAAGAACAACCAGAAAGAAACCTGCCTGAACTGGGACCTTGACTCATCTATGATCCCCAAACCCTCAGATCAATGCACCCAAAGGAAAACACACAATGAAAAGGCATGTTGAAAGTTGTTAGGGCACAGTTAAATTGACCAGAAATGGCAAGATGTATTCTGTCTATGTATGGATGATGTATAAACCACAGATTTAAATAAGAGGGGCTGTTTTGAGAGAAATGAACATTTCAGTCGTTCTTATGGCTGAATTTTTAATGTCTTGAAAGGATGTGAGATCTTTGATTTGCTCTTATGTACACAATATGGAATGGCGCAGGCTTCAATACATAGACAAGACTTCAAAAAAAAAAAATTAAAAAAAAAAAAAAAGGGGGACAACAACAACTGGAGATAGTTCACCCACATAAGCTTGGGATGTGACCTAATGAGCAAGCTCACCGGCCTTTGCATGTCAGGAGAGTGGACATGAGCAGATTTCACAGTTTGTTTGTCAGATACTTTGATTATATAGATACAGGACAACATCACAGTAGTGTAAATGGTGTTATTCTCTCAGTGGAGCCACTGTGATCACTTGACAGCAGACTTAAATAAAAAGCTGCCTTTCCTGTTGTCTGGCAGGTTTAGATTTGGCACCCACAAGCAGGCCCCTTTTAGGTTCCAGTTAGTTAAAAAAAGGAAAATAAAAATCAAGCTTCACAGCGGTTTCACTTTATTGAGACAATATTAGTGCACACAAACCACTTCTTTTTCTTTAAAAATACCATAAATTAGGAAGAAAACAAGGAACAATATAAAACAAGCAAGGAAAAAAAGTGCATGTTAACCATGGTATACACCACATTGTCTTATACTGTTGTTTACAACCTTTTTTTCATTGTTGTTTGTGTGTCTTTTTGTCTGCCTGTAGGTATGTGATATGTTTTTGACGTGTGTTTAGCTTGGATGGATATGTTGTGCCTTTGGGGGTCAGGGGTGAGATCCAGGCTGCTTCCCTGAGTTGTGTTCAACAGAAGGGGTTACAAGCCTAAAAACACGGACAATACTGTGTAGAAAAACTTAAGGTTTACTTTTGTGCTCTTGATCAGATCTGTAAATTATTCTTAATCAATGGCAGTTACCCCAGAGTACCCTGCCTCAGTGTAGCCTGTAGTTATATCAGAGGGCGCACAGGAGGTAAATCAAGAGAAACAGAAAACCAAAAGCCGTAACCTCTTGGCCACTGAAATCCCGTTTTTTTGTTTTTTTGCCTTTCCAAGGAAAGAGAAAGTAACATTCTATTCAAAGAGACTGCAAAAATATAGTTTCCATTTTTTTAATTTGTACATCATGCCAACATATTTTGTGGGTTAGGATACCTCATTTTTATCATAAACAAAAACAAAAAAAAAAACAAGGTGAAAAAACAATAAAAGTAAAATCTACAAATCATGACTGAGAAATCACATCTAACCAAATCCAGAAATGTTAGCACCAAATTTCAATTTCAACCTTTCAATATTCTAGGTCTGTACAAACGAGTTTGTCAACAATAGCTTATGAAATTTTTCAATGTTGGCAGTTACTTCAGCCGTTCCAGTTTCATCAGCCAGATACTAGTGTGCACTGAAGCTAATTCACTACCTAAATATTTACAAAAACCTAGGGAGAAATAAAAAATAATACACAATAATCTTTTTAGTTCCAAGACATAAAAAAAGGGAACAGCTGGTAACTCGTGGGCCATCTGAAAACCACAAGGATCCTGGCTGATATGTACTGTATGTCTGAATATGGCAGTGAGAAGTCACTGTTTTTGAGGTATATTTTGCTTGCAGGTGTAGACGCAGGTTTCACACTGTCTCATGTTTCCTAAATCTGTTATCTGAGTGGTAACAAAAAAAAAAAGCATCGGTTTGTATCATATCATAAAGTGCGAGACATTGAATGAATTTTAAAAAGCAGCACACTGCTGCTGTTGGTAAGGCTAATCAAACAAGCTATCTAGGAGTGTAACATTAAAAATCGAGTGGTGGCACTCAATTCATTTTTATATTCCAGGATGTGACTCTTCAACAGAACTGCTATTTGTTATCTACCATCTTGCACAGGTTTAGGGCAGTTTTGCTTGCATTTAACATGAGCCTGCTTCATTCACAGTGAACAGAGAATTCATTTATGGACACCACCTTAGCACCCAGGATAATTTTCGGGTGCTATGGGTCTGTAATCTGAGTAAACATTATTTTTATATATCCATGAAAGGTAAATTACTCAAACACCACAACATCAGCCTCGTATTCACTGTTAATGTAGCAGCTTTAGCTATTTGAAACTGGGATTTTATTGATTTTAATTATAGAGATATGTGTGTTAACCTGGTAAAAAAAAAATAATAATAATAAAAACACACTTTGTGTATACATTCTGTTTGAGCTGAATTTACAATATATGACATATGTTATGCAGTGAAGAGTGAACCCATCTCTCATTTCAGTCCTTATGAATAATGAATCGCTGGAAATTTGACATTAATTTCCTCCATCTCCACTTGCTGCGGGATGGTCTCCATCCTGTTCTGTGACCTGGGACAGGAGCACACATTGCTACATTTAAACTGACAGTATAATGTGCCTCACATGAGGATGTATTCCTCTCCCAAGGAGACACTTCATTTCGCCTCCAATCCACCAAACCTGACTACAGTCTCAGCATGAAACCCTTTTTTTTATGTCAGCACAGATTCTCTTTTAAATGTTGTTACTGTATTGTGAGGATAAAAACATGTCACATGTTTGCCTGTAAATTAATCCCACACCCACCCAAAAACCTTCACCCTTACTATTTTGCAAAACAGAAACTAGAAGAGGCATTATCTTGTGTACTATATCCCACTCTCACCACCATGCTGCAGTGTAAGCTAAGTTTGGATTGTGGGGTTTGCAGTTTGGGAGTAGAGGTGCAAAGAGGGGAGAGTCAGGGGAGCAGCCTCAGATCTTTGTGTTTTTTTTTTGTGTGTGTGTTTTTTTTTGAGCGAGTTAGCAGGAGAAGGGTCGTGTTTTGGTGTTTGTATTTCTGTGGTTGTGTCTGTTTGTAATGTTTGTAGTGTGTCTGAACGGTTTTGCATCTAACATTTTTTGGATTGATATGTGTTTTTAAAAGGAATGTCTGTTGCCATATGTACAGGTGTGTGTATGTGTGTTTTAGATGTGTATTTGTGGTGTTTGTGCGTGCATGAAGCCGCTTGAATCTCACTCAGTCAATAACTTGATCTCATTGGCGAGGAGGGTGTTGAAGTTGTAAGCTGGATCAGGGAGGTCAGGGAGATCGGGCAAGGTGGGGGCTGTGGACTGCCGGGGCGAGGGCTGGGAGGGCTCGGCCAGCTCCGGGTCGCTCTCACTGGAAGTTGAACCCACGCTCATGTTGCAGACGGCCTCAGGCAGAGAGCCACCGCCAGTGGGCACGGGGCACACCTCAGGCTCACTGCTGGTCTCGCTGGTGCTCGACACGACGGACAGCAAGGACATTTTACGGGTGAGGCGGCTGGGGAGCATCGACAGGGCGTAGTCGGCAACGATGCCCGCCACATCCATGCCACAGGCCTGGTCGAAAGCGATGAAGCCCACATTTGCATTGGCCTCGCACACCACAAATGAGCCGTCATTGAGCTGCAGGAGGTCAATGCCACACACATCCATGCCCAGGATGTTAGACACCTCTATGGCCAGCTGCTTGCCTTGCTCGCTCAGTGGGCACATCATACCTACACCACCTAACAATCCAGAGAGAAACTGGTTAATACCCACCACAATATGTGGTTCATTCACATCACATTAGGGGATACTGACCATAAATAAGAACAACAAAAATAATTCATCTCTATGAATGAAGGGCAAGTATAAAACATATATGTAACTGATTTAAAAATTATTTTTAAATGTTTAACACAGTTAAATAAAGCTATAGTCAGTGAAAGTGTCAACATGATCCGTTACATAAATGCAGAATAATCTGATGACTGATGTCCTAAATATGTCACAGTGCATTACAGCCTCAACGAGACCAAAACTGTTCGTGCTCTGACACTGAAAATCAGTCTCATCGGTTGGCATGCTGTGTCATTTGATGTCTCCAGGGTACGTTCAGGACAAGCTTGTTGAAACTGTTTCCCAAAACTGGTTTAAGAAGCAGATGGAGTGTTATACTTGAAAAAAATCTATAAAGCTGTTATGATCGGTTATTAAATAATGTTCTCATACACTGGAATGATCAGAATGTGGCACAACACGGCAGGAGCTAAACAAAATACAACACGGACTGTGTTTTTTATAAATGTCTTTCTTAATAATAACCAGACTGGTTTTAGTTTTGCAAGAACAGTGGTGACACTAAACCACACGACTAGAAATTAAATATTAGAAACAGCTATTCAGTAAAACACAGTTTTCATATGATCCAAATAATCAGCACATCAAAAGCAGGCGAGTCTTACAAACTTAAGAAGTGTTCCAGTGTAGCAGTGCTGGCATTGTTGTGGGTAACTGTAATGAGTTCAGTAATGTAGTATGTGTGTAACAGTGGTTCAATGGTTAAGATATTTATCATTGACTCTTGGGGCGTCTGCCTACCGAGGGAGCAGTTGCTCTGCATGCGACCGTCAGTAGAGCAGCGTAACATGGAGCCGATGACACGGCCGCCCACCAGGACCACCCGCACGTCTCGGCCATGTGACTCTTTGACGTACTCCTGAAACAGGTAAGGGGTATCATGGCGGATCAAGTGGCACAGGTCTGTCAGGTGGTGTTTGTCCCGTGCCAGGAACACAGCCTTGCCTAAGAGAAGGAAAGAGAAATGAGATGAAGGACAGAAGAAAAGATGGAAAAGGCTGTCATGATAACTGATGCTTTTTCTATTAACACGAAAAGAAAGAGCTTGCAGGTTCTGACATTTGCGTAACATTAGCTGAGATTGAATTACTTCCTCAGAGTCTTTCCTGACAAGCAGTTGCATTTGCTGACCAAGACCCACACCAGTTTCCATTTCTCATATAATGGACAGCACACAACTCTTAGCAGCCACAGAATTGCTTCTCACAAGGGAAAGAAGACGCCTGTTTTAATTAGCACCGCTTGGCTCTGTCTCCTGCTTGTCAAGCCCTCTGACCCCTGCTCCAGCAGCAGGGAAAATCATGTGATAGCTGTGTGTGTACGTGCACATCGGGTGTGACTAACAATCCAAACGAGATGACAAGGCAATCCCTTGGTAATATCATGAAGATGTGAAGATGGACTGTGGCGAGGATGATGTAACACTCCACAAATCGAAAGCGAGACAAACGAGGATTTATGCTCCTGTGACTCAATGAGACACAAGAACGTGGATAGTTTGTACTGATGATAGTAAAACACTGTTTGGAGAAAGTGTACCCTGAAGTATACACCATGCTGTGAATTACATTCACATCCCAACAACTGGGCAGGGAGAGCACATGAAATTTAAATTTGGCATCTAGTGAAGACCTGGTAAAATAAATGGTTCCTAATATTTTGGCCTGTGAGCATTTATACTTGCTCACATGCCTTTTTTATTTGCTCATAAGAAGGAAGGCAAGCTGGACTTCAGCCAATGTCAATGGTCAACCACAGAGGGAAAGAAAGCAACCCTTGAGACACTGAGCTCCATAGAACAGTCAAATTAGTGGTTGACCAACGGCTGCTTTCCCTAACAATGCGCTGTGATGGCAGTCTGGGCTAGCTCAGGTCCATTGTTATTCCTTCACACAATGGCAGAGCCAGTCAAGTGTCGATAACTATGAACAGGAAAGTGCTAATGGGTCAGCAGACACTGGGGTTGATCTCTAGGAGGCCCAACATCAATGGCAGGGCTGAAACTTCCCACACAAACCCCCCAGTGAATTGAAGCAAAATGAGGAAACTAGGGTCAATTTGTAAACTAGAAACAGAAACAATAACCCAGCAGTTATTCTGCAAGCACTACAACTTTCTGTTTTGTGTTTTTTGCAACACCACCGTTCTAATCATTTAACACTCTGTCAATGAATTTCATGTAAGGGTGGACTGAGCTGCCATTAGGGGCCCATAGTGTTTGGATTTCTGAGGTGTGGTGAACGCCGCTGGTGATAGGAAGAAGTAGACTGACGGCCTTACCTCTGTGGCCACGTGCGTTCTTCACCACCACCGGGTAGCCCAGTGGCTCTGCCTCGTCAATCATCTTACGGAAGTTGTCATGCCCTCCTGGGAAATGCCCATGCACGCAAACACAAAGCAGGCACACGCAAACACGCACCCACGCAGAGGTGTAAAATATATTAAAAATTTTGTTCATCATTCACACATCAAAGCCAACCAAGCCAGATGGGGAGGGGGGGATTTAAGCCCGTAGCCATGGCAACAGAAGTGACTCAAAACACCAAAGCTGTGAGAGCGTTATATTTATTTTCCTGCTCTATTCATGAGATTGGAACAGAGCAGTCACTAAAGAATGCATTAACGTGAAGCAGCTGACCATAGCTGACAGTGATTCATAACAGCAGCTTGTAGCAACAGATGTGCTTAAGCTTTTTTCTGCTTTGGCTTGAGAGGCAACTGAACAATGTGTAAAAAATATTGAAAAATTGAAGTGTTAACTTCTTTCCCCCCTTTCTCTCTCCATCTCCACCTCCTTCTTCTCGCTCCGTCTGTTTTCCTGTCTGGTCTTATCTGGCACTCAGTCAAGGGGACAGATGTGAACTACCTTGTCACATGGCTTTTTCCAGATGCACTTATTCGCATGTGTTTTCGGTTAGAGGGGGCTTAGAACTGAAGGAGCAGAGGAGGAGAGAGTGTGGACACCAAATGTGAATCCAACCACGTCATAAGCTGCTGAGATGGTGAACAGGAGAGAGGCAGTGGCATTTTTTTTTATGTTTTGCAAAAACCATGAGGGGGCATGGGGTAGAGGGTGGATGTAGGGAGGGGGTGTTACATAAGCTCTCCAGCTGCTCTGCATGCATCGCCTGGCCTACTGTGCAGAGAGACAAATGGAATGTAGGCCAAACACCCCCCTCCTCTTTCTTTCTTTCTCTCTGTCTGTATCCTTCCCTTTCTGCTCTCACAAACGCCACAGCACAGTGGATTTTGTATAACAGAATGATAGAAATGTGTGGTGATGACTGTCATCCTTTGTTTTGCCCTATAAAATCATCAAAGTGCAACAAATAAAAACAGAAGTCTGGCTTATGTTGTGAAGGCTGTATCCCCACATATCCTTCCTTTCTCAAAGGCATGTTAAAACCAGTGGTGTTAACAGAAATTGTGAAAGGAATATAACTATCGGTGGTTTGGTGGACAGCTATGAGTATTTGACCTTGTATGTAAATGGGATTTTCTCTGTTTGAATAATTGCAGTGAGTAGTGATATGTCTGACTGATGGCTTATTAATCTGTGTTACACTAAAGCCTGTGATGCAACTAATGTGACTGAAATGACACAGCAGTGCTCTTGTTGTATATGAATATTAATTTGACTGTAGATGACAAATGTGTGTCCCGTTTTATACATACTTATAGACAATAAGTATAGCAATCTGTGTAGTTTCACTTTTACTACAACATCACTGACCTAAGCAGCAAGGGCTGTAATTAAAGTTTTTAGCACACTATGCAAAAAGGACACAATTCATATAGAAACCAATGTACAAAAGAATTTTGAAGCTAGGTTGACTGGATCTGTGAGACTTCTTATAAGAAGTTCTCCAGCTGGTGCTGTGATGGACACCTCTATTAGAGCCAGGGAGTCTGAGTTTATTTGTTTGTGCATCAGTGTGAAACACTTTTTTTATGTACTCTTCTCAGAAAATTAGAGTCTATATTGTGTTGTCTGTAGACAAAGAGACATAAGGGACAATGCAATGTGTACATGTACCTAATTCAAGGCCTGTAGTTGCCGCCCACACACTATAGTAGTAGATTAATAAAGCTGGTCACATTACACATTCATTGTCTGACTCACTGATTACAGTCATGGAGAAGCACAGCTTCAGACGTCTTAGTTACAACATCACAGTGCTACCGCAACACATCAACACTGTGGAAAAAAACAGAAACATCTGGTACTGATTTACCGTAGGAGAAGGTGTCAGGTAGAGGGACCCCATGGCCGGCCAGCTCCTGAAAGGTCCAGAACTTGTTGACACAGTTGAGTATAGCCTGGGGCCGGTTGATCAGTCGACAGCCCATCTTCTCCAGGTGGCGCAGCACAGTGATGTCACTATCTGACTGCACCCAGGGCGTGGGCACCCGCACCACCACCACCTGTGGATAAGATGTCACCAATTCCTGATCCACTCGCAGACCTGTAGGAGTGAGGTGGTGATTGGGGAGTGGAAGGAGGGCAGAAAAGAGATGAACACTATTAGACAAAAAAAAAGCATTATTTGTTAGTGCTTTGTTGTTTATCAGCCTGTGAGTGTACAAATTTTAAAACAAAACGTTGGACCTGAGCCTCATACTGTACATATAGTAAGCTCTCCAGGTCACTGAATACAATGTGGAGCCACTAGATTGTACTGTAATTTTACATTACATCCCATAAGTCATATTTACAGTAGCTGTAAACATTATGAAAGTGGTTGGTGAGTTTTTGAATCCATTATCTATTGGTGGAAAAGTTTACCCCTCTTGTGGAGATGGTTTGTGGACATTTCGTCACCACACAGCTCTGACTAAGAGTTGGCCGTATTACAGCACCAGGCAGAGACAGCCAGCTCTGAGGCCTGTGATGTTAAGCCATGAATTTGGAACATGCCTCGCCTGCTGATACGATTATTTACATGCTGCCCATATCCATATACAGTACTCCCCTGCATTGATGCCAGCTCCTCTGCCTTTCTGGACCAATAGTGGTTTCCTCCCCTGACTGAGAGAGAGATATCCTTGTTGTTATCCTGACACTATGCACTACTTTGTCTCAATGTAGGGCAGTGGACTAGGGAGAGACGTTTGAAACCCCAAGGGTGTTTAACTTGAATTTAAGCACACATGAACACACACCAGGGAGAAACGTATAGTTAGAAACACTATATTGAACAATATGCAACAAAATATTTCTTTTGCTTAGGTCTTTAAAAAAACATCAGGATAATTCTGACTACAACATAGTCCACCACTCCTTAGATTAAATTGTAATAATTTTTTATCCTGTTACAATGAAAAATCATTGTCATCCAGTGACTGTTATCTAATTCATGGTGTTTTGTTGGAATGAAAGTCAAATCGACATTAGTTTTCAATGTCTCAGCCTGACACCACTTTTATTATGCAAATGTGAGCTAAGTAAATACAATAGAGAGGCCGAGCACATCTGAATAGGTTACTCATCAACCATTTCAATGCAGCACAGCATGTAGAAAGCCATGGAAAACAGGGGAGACTTGACAAAGAGAAGATTGTGTAGCATGATGGCGAGAATTAGGCTGGTGTGACTTATACACCAACTTCTCTACAAGGCTAAAAAACCTGGCAAATTTCAACATTCACTAGCTATTGCCAGTCTCTATCAACAGCTATCTGGATCTACAGAACAGAATGGGAATTTGAAATAACAGAATATTGGCTTGATATTTGCCAAACACAGATGGCAAATTCACAAGCCCTTGCCAAAGATTTGGCAGCATTTTACTGGTGACTGGTGCTACTTTGTCACCCTGGATGAGAAGAGGAAACAGAGACAAACTGTGAGATTTTTGAGCAGGCGATGCGACCCAACAGCTCATCAGGATGAACAGACTGGGTGATAACAAAACACGTGCGAACGTGTAGGTACGCACGTATACTGTATATATTGGAAAGAGGCACATTTGTCACTGGAAAAGGACTTCACCTCTACCGTGACCTGAATTTCAGCCATCTTAGAATCCGCAGGTTTACAATAGTGACAGCGCCACTGGCTGAGATCACCAGAGGTCACAAGAAGCTTGATGGCTGCTGCATACGTAATAACAACAGACAGACCAGTATTGATGTGCCGGCGGATATGCTGAGCATCGAGCCTGCATAGCGTGCATCTTGCACACACCGTGGGTCGGATCAACGCTTGTTTTTAGGGTAATTCTGTGCACAGATAGGTAGAGGGGGGAACAAGAGAAAGGCAGCAGGCAGAAAAGGTCAGGGATGTCTGGTAGCCTTAGCACAGAAGACAGGAGGGAGGGGAGGGGGGAAAACAGAGGCATATGAAAAAAGGGGGTATGAAGCCAAGAAAAGCCTGCCACCCCTCCATTTTTTCTCTTCCTCCTCACAATCTCAGTACAGAAGCAGGAGGATTCACTGTCTCTCTAGCCCTATTCAACGCTCTCACACTGCTCTGATTGTGCAGCCACTGAGAACACTGTCAGTGGTGTTACAGTGGGAAGTGTCAGGGGATGTGGTCTCATGGTTTTTGACAGACAGTATTCACTGTTCACGGTGCTCATCTCATCTCCAGGGGAACCAAACAGAGACCAATGAGGGAGCCAGATGAATCAGTCCTATTCATCTGTGCAAGTGTTGGTGTGCACTGCACTGTCCGTCATGTGACCACTGCAAAAACGCTCAGAAACCCGCCTGACCATTTTGGTGTATAACAAAGGCAACATAGGTTTTTGTGGGACAGTGTCTAAATTTAGTGTGGGTGTGGCCTGTTTATGGTAACAACTGATGGGATTTTTCTTACCTCGACGACAGGCCGTCACGTTTTCATGCTTCAACGAACTGTATATGTGCGTCCCATTTTCAATCTGCCTGACAAAGCTAACAAGCATAACAAGCATTCTATGCATACCGCTGCAACGTCACAAAGCAGGCGATGCCGACAAATGCTGTGCCAATGTTGGGCTGGTGGGTCCTGCCAGCCACGAATGCCGTCTCAGTCTGGTCGCGGATATCCTTTCTAAATTAGCCCGATGGGCAAGCAGGTTCCCCCACAGTTTCTTCTGGTTAGGTTTGGGTTAACAATGCCATCAATGGTCTATTTGCATATCTGTCATCAATACACGCATCAGACAAAAACATATACTGTAGGCCTACTGTGAGGCCAGGCAAAAAAAAAAAAAAATCTTTTGTTCATCCAGCACAGAGGCCATGTAAGCCTGTTGTGTCCCCTGTGACTTAGCCTGTGGCACTGTGTTACTGCTCGCTGCTTTGGCATTGACAGTACTTGAACTAACCGGGCCAGACGAGACAAATCATGAGACAACCAAAATATTATGCGAAGACAAGGCTGAATGGCATGTCAACAGAGCTCAGCAAATATATTAAAAGGCCACACAAGAACTCTCAGATTAAATAGGTCAGAGCCATACCACATAAACTGCAATTTACACAGTCATCTTTTATGTGTCTGGTTTAGGGCTGGGAACTATTTCAGTTTTACTGTGTAGAATATTTCAGATGAGATTCAGCGTGGTCATATGATGGTTCTTTCGGTTGATGACACCCACTTCTGTTATCTAAACTGATACAGCTTCAAAAAGTATGAAACATGTTCACAAAGATTTGAGGATATCGGTTTTCTTTGACATCACACTTGACATCAACATGCAGCTCAATGTGGTGTACTGTATTAGTTTGTTTATTTAACCTGTTATTTGGCATGTACAATGCTGTAGTGATGAATAAATACAGCAAAAAAACAAAATTACTCCAGGATACATGATAATATAATCACATGTACACATACATTCTTTTTATTATCAATTCTGTTGTATGTGATAAGGTAGTAAGTACTTAGGTATAGTGGCAGAGTGAGTCTATAAGCACTTGCCAAGCCTAACTCAATGACTATTTTGGCAAGTAATGAGGCTTCATCACCTGCCAGAATGGCTAGTAGTAGTGGCAAATGAAAAACTTTTGGCTAGTGGCTGCTGTCAAATTTATAACCTGAGAGAGCATAGCTTCTCTTGTGGGGTGTGCCATCTACGTGACATGACAGGAAAATTACACTTTTATTCTTTCACTAATATTTGAGGGTTTGTGCTCAACTGCAGCCTATTCCCACCACAGTTTGCACAGTGATGCAAAACCATTCAACATGAGAAAGTACGAAGTTATATGGTAGAGAGTCCGATAATCACAGAGCAAACACTGTTCTCTTTGACTACTGCAACTATGCAAATTACAAAACGCAAGTGCTTATTTGCGGTATGACCATGTATAAAAAGAAAGGCTGAACATTCACAACAGATAGTCAGATTTGGTATGGAAAGATGTGCCTGCCGCCCACGCCCTAATAAGGATCTGCTATTCTAGGAATAGTGTTGTCACCCACAACATCAACAATAAAAGTGACTAAGATTTTTTCAGGGTGTGTCAGTCAATGTCGCTGTCACTTGAAATATTAGATCCCTGCCTAGTTGACACAACTAGTAATACTTTAATACTTACAAATAAATGTGTGACATTAACACATGGTGCCTCGTGTGGAATATGTACTTTCCGGACCATATGTACACTCCTATGTGTAGTACAGGATTAAATTGTATGTAAAAATGTCATTGTTGTATGATAATGTATAAACATATCCTTTCTGTGTAGGCTTCTTTCCTAGAAAGAAGAGGGATAAGCAAGTACTGTGAGCCTTGGCATTGGCAATAAAATGCAAACACTCATATCCCTGCATGTGACAACCTGCAAATGAGATACTTCTGGTTAATTGACGTACAAGCTGTTTATCTGGAAGGCCCAACTCCTGCAATCAAGTAACAGCTCCACAAAAGACTGTACACTCTCTATATTATCTTAAAAGCTTTTAAAATGTTATTTTGCAACATTGAATGTAAAGAACAGGGTAAACAACAGTTGGATATACCCAAGTTATTACTGCAATCAATTAAATCTCCCTAATGTATGACAAGAACCTTTTTTACAACCTGTAAAATTACAGACAAGAGCTTGTAATTGTAAATCAAGTTCACAACTAGATCACACTGTTGACTGTCATCTAATCTCTCAAAAAAATGGGGAGCCTGTGCTTATGAATAACCAAACGAGGATGCTGATACACACCCACGTGTTTAGTGGTAAATTAAGACACTAAGCCTGAATCAATGTTCCATCTTCCCGTTCACTGACACAGGAGCGTTGCATTTATCATCTTTGGGGTAGAAGTGTGCCCTCTGGCATGCGAAAGGATCACAAAGGATTGTGACATCAATTCATATCCGGTCTCTGTTTAAACATCTCGCAGCACAAGCCATGGGATGTGAAATGCCTCTAGCTGGCTGAGTGCTGGGTTTGGCTGTCTTATGTGAGGGGCCATCATTGGTCAAAACATAACGGTGTGTGCGTGTGCATGTACGTAGTCATCTCTCCCTCTGAGGACACAATGAACCCATTAACTTCAGTGTGAAACGTGGACCTCAACCTGACTACAGACCACACAAACGAGCCAAGAGAATGAGAAACCTTTACAACATGAGGCTGTAAAGGTGTTATCAGTTTTAGGATTGTGACTGCATCCTGACCTACCCTAAAACAGATACTATATATGCAAGAATGTATTTTGGTGTAGGTTGTTAATGTACCATCCTCTACTCCTTTTCTCTCAGCCAGTTATCAGTTCCCTTTTCATATCTGTTTCCTATATATTTTTTACTGACATGTATTCAGATTGGTAGACAGTGTTTCCGTTACATCCCCTTAATGTCGTTGTTTTGTAACTTTATTTCTGAAATGGCTTGCTTATATCACATTTACACACATTTCATGCACATGTAAATGCACCAAAGACAATCCACAGTAGCAGTGAATAACTAACACCTTAAAGAGATGTGGTCAGTGACCTTAAGAGCATTACTGACTATGTGATGGTAAAATACCACTTGTGTTTCCAGTGTAGAAACAATTGAGATTGTAAACGCTCACTGATCTTGTCTAAGTCGCTGCATATGTGGCTGTACTCCCTCCCTTTTATATAAAATTCCAGAACAGCCTTAACATGTTTATTGCCTCTGGTACTTCATGCTTATGCTAATCCACATGAAGACCATACATAAGAAGATCATCATAAGGGACATGCATATGAGATTAGCAACTTTATTTTAATAAACACCATGTGGTCGAGAAACCAATTCCTGTTTGGATTTTAGATCCGACATATAAATGAAGTGTGGGTAATTCATATCTGTATGAATGCTAGGTGTAAAGGGCCATTATTGCACCTCTATGGCTTCCCGCGTAGTGAGCCCACAGTGTGACCAGTCTGTCCACTGGCTGTTAATCTGTGATGCCATGCCAAGGCTCAGAGGACATTTACTGTATGTGCGACTTGAGGCCAGCATGGATTACAGGTAACGATAACTGCTTTGCTCTAGTTGTGTACATCTCGCTAAGCTGCAGGTCTAGACATCTGCCTACCTGTGCTGGCTAATATGCTCTACTTTTAAAGATGTCTCATGGCTGCATTTAGCATTTTGTGTTATCCACAGGTTAGCCTATCCTTTGGGTTAGGTTACCTAGCCATGGTAGAGTTGAATGCAATTTTGAATGTAAAAGTGGTGGGCATTCTGCATAAATGCCACAAATCCAGAATTTGTTTATGTTCACAAACATTCCGTTGGCTTTAAAATGTCATGTGAAATGTATGTATTTTTAAATGCCATGCCATCCCCTCTAACACTGTGCCATGACTGAGTTGTGCAACAACCCCAATGTAAGAGCATGTAGTCTACAAAAGATGTGCTGTCTCATCTCTATTCATCCCACATCTTCTCCCAACTATTCAGCCTCTGCCAATACCAGCCTACACCGTTTATGTGTTAATTGAGACTTACACACCTCTCTTCTGGTGACACGGCCCCACTTCACACCGCCCTGATGAATTCCATGTGTGTGTGTTTGTTGAGTGTTCCTACCGCTACCATCGCTTTATCAAGGCCTCCAGAGTCAAAACTGTGAAATGTTGTCCTCTTATATCAAGCAGAACACAAATAATGTGCTCTGGACAGAGCTGTACAAAAATGACAACAACTGACTGAATGTGTTGTTTGAAAACACTGTAGGTTGAATAGACGAGGTAACATGTGCAGAAACCTTAAAACAGTAGTGTATTGGTTTTTGATTTGAGCTTTGATCACCAGTGTGCCTTTCCCATAATCTATCAAGTAACGAATTTCCCCACGGGGATTAATAAAGTATCTCTATCTATCTATCTATAACAACAAACAGATCCCAGTTGTGGCTCCACAAATGCAACGTGTGCTTTTTGTTTTCCTTCTTTCAACCTCAGTATTTCTTTTGGCTTCTAGTTTGACAACAGAATCAAATTTAAGATGTCACTTTGGGTGCTGGTTAAACCTGATGTACATCAAATCCTAATTTTCAACATTTTATACAAAAAACATTTAATTCAAACTCGACTACTAGCAACCCTTTCTGTATGAGACATGTCTTTTTCCTCTGGTCTATTGCGAGAGGAAATTTGCCTGGTTGCCAGGTCTCCACATGAAAAACCCACATCAACAGAGAATATCACAAAACCTACAGCTTCGACCACAGAGCGACGTAATGTGCAGTAAAATCACGCCAGCTCTGTTTCATTCAATGCCCATGATCTAATTGCTAGGCTTCTGTGATATTAAAACAATTTTCCCGTTGCTTTGGGTAGATCTTATTACCCGTTCTCGGGATTGCTACGCATTCGGCGAAATTAAATCAAGCATCATCGCTGCCCTCAGTCTGGAGGCACTCTAGCTGGAAAGTGGGTTAGGCGGTCACGGCTATGCTTACACTTGGCTTCCTTGCTAGCAGGCAGACCGGGCTAGCCCTCCCCTCGCTTTACGGGAGTGTAGTCCCCAAACAATAAACCGCCTGCCATCGACTTTGTCGACCGCTTACGGAGCACTGTTGATCTCAACAAGTTACCTCAATCATTAACATACACAGTTTACTACCAGACATGGAGTGCTTTGATTGAGTGCGTGATACTTGCCTAATTGTCCCTCGCTGATCGTAAGAACGATTTGATCCATGAGCAGAGAGCGGAATTCAACATCCTCGTCGGCGCAGCGCTCCTTCAGTGCCCGGAGGATCTGAACTTGAGGATACTCCTGGCTGATACGCCGGTCGGTCACGAACCAAACCCGAGAGCACATTTTGGATGCGTGGATTTAAAAAGTTACCCCAAAAAATCCGGCTGAAAACACACAGTAGTGGCTGTGGGAGGCGGCAGGTGTGTGTGTGTGGTAGCGCGGGATCCGGGGGTCGGGCGGCAGCGGAATAGCACAGAGATGCTCACACAATGGAGACCTCGGCAGCTAGCGGTACGAGCAGGCTGTGATGTGGCTAAAAACAGGACCACGACTCAACCGCTGTCTGGGCCGAACCGGCTATGATGAATAATCTTCTTTATCACCTTTGCTTGCCTTCATTTGCAGCCATTTAGTCCTGCCGGGGCGCAGTTAGATGAACCCAGACCGCGCAAAATCGACACAGGCGAACCGAAAATGAAGGGAGTCCTACCCACAAAAACTTGCTTCTGTCAACCGAGATGCAGCTCTTGGCGCAATTTGCCCGCCGGGGCAGACAAAGCTCAGGCTGTGCCGCTTTATATCTTCCTATTGTCGATTCAGAACTACCAATAAAGTTTTCCCGTGATCGCAGCGGTTGTACGGCGTTGCAAACCGCAAAGTCGTCTGTTTGTTACAATAAACTAAGCTAACCCACAACGGCTACCCCCTCGGCTCCGTTTGGCTGCTATCCACGAGGTATTGGTGCTGAAAAGTGCGTGCGCTTCGTTTACAACTCCACTTCTCCGCGTGCCCGTGAACGGTAAACGGGACCTGCCCCAAAATAAAATGTTTGGAGGGGCACGAGCCAATCGCAACTCGCAAACTTTCCCATTGTCCAAACAGCACGCGGAAGGTGTGGGCGAGCCGCGACCGTGCGAACCAATGAGGAAGGTCGAAAAGGAAAAAGGGGCGTATCCTGGTGAGGGCGCGCGGAGTCCTGTGTGAATCAGTGCGTTGAGTCTGCAGTGCGCACGAGATCGCGCACTTTCCGAACCGGTTCAGACCAGACGGTGCGAGGAGGTTTGGCGAATACCGACAGCGCTGTCTCCATGCTGAAGTGGCAGGAAATGAAACAAGGTCATCACAAACCAGACTCTACCATCTCTTCTCTTGTCTTCTGTTCCCCTCTATCAGCTTTTAAAAACTGTGAGGCGTTTGTTTTGCAAATAACTTGTGTTTAGACAGGGGCTACTGTTCAGCTGTGTCATCCGAGGACCCGGCTCACTAGAAGGCAAAGACTTCGGTGTGATAATGGAGCGAAATTATGCCAGTGACCCACTTCTCTTGTTCTCTTCCCTCCCCGTCTATGTTGCTGTGAATAAGGGACTGTATGAATATCATCAGGGACAGGGGTAACTTACACAGACATTATAACTCGTATTTTTAGATTCAGTGGGGCGTACACTTTCCGAGGATACCATTATCTCCAATGTCCATCACAAATAACGTCTTTAAATCTGCTTAAAATAATAGTCACTCCTTACAACTTCTGAATTTGCCTTAGAATCATCATGTTTTTTATGTTTTATTTGGTATCACAGTAAGCCAGTGAGATTGTTTTGAACATGGATTGGTACATTGCAAAGAGGAATTTGTAATAGCTAATTCGGTATACTTTTAATGGTGCTATTTTGCGCCATTATGTAGATAATAAATATAGACTAAATCACACGGCTAACGCCATGGCAACATTGTTTCCTGTTTATGTCCCCAAAGCATTATGGGAACTGTAGTTCCAACGCCTGGAGCTTGATTATCCCCCAAATAGAGGTAAGACAAAAGAGTAATTATGGAAGTGGCATAGTCCATCAATATTGATAGTGCAATACGCAATAAGAAATAACTTAATAAACACATTAACATATTTTTAATTAAGGCTCGAACTGTTTTACCAGCATGGTCCTTACATTCCGGGAACACCAACAGTCTCCTCTATCCTTTTATACATACAGGTATTTGCCTTGTGTTGAAAATCTGTGTACATACTGACAAAAGCTCAAACAGCAGTAGTAGTGGGGAGTTTGATTGTCTCAGTTTTGTCTGAGGGCAGACTTTGGAAACCTCTTGTCTAGATGTAAATGAAGAGCTTAATGGCTTAAGTGTTCTAAAATGGTCTGACCAACGTCCCGGTCCGTAATGTTTCTCTGGGTTTCTGCAGGTTTACATTAAAGTTAAATTTAATACCACGTAGGATGCGCTTTACTACCTGTTTCACCATATCACACAAATGATGAAAGTATGATTGAAAACCAGTAGGGACCTAGAATGATTTGTTCCACTTCCCATCAGTATATAAGAATGATCACTAATGATAGAATTAACTGATTTAACGTGGCCTGGACACGAACAAACAGAGGAATACAGATACAACTGAAAATGATTTCCTTTTTTCATCAGTCAAATAATCTGGACTTGGACGGACAAAAGAAAAAAGCAGGGGGGGGGGGGCAGAGAGAAGATATTTAGCCCCTTCTAACTTTATCTTTCTAGCTTTCTTTGTAAAATTTCTTGTTTGGAAAAGCGGCGTTAATTTCTGCACCGTCTGTTTTGTTAGTCAAACAGCGGATGCAGTTTTGCGCATGCGCAATTCTGATTCTGGTGGCGAGTTAGGCTTGTTGTCGCGAGAGTACAGCGATGCTCCTCAATCAGTGAATCAGTGAAACAGTTAAGTTATATAACTCATCAATAAATCCTCTCTTGCTCTTATCACTAATCATTGGTGTCTCTCATTAAGCCAGATCAAGTGCATACCATTTTGTAACTGTTAGAAAACTCAGTGCTGTAAAACAAAATCATAATTAACCAAATAACCTAAATAATGCTACCTGGGTAGTGGTTTGGAGGCAGTTGGCCAGTGACCGTTTAATTATCGACGATTTCTTTTTCCTTTTTTTATATTCAGCCCGCTTCCCACCCCAATAATTTTCATTCTGTAATTAACGTTATAAAAGACATGGACAGCCTCAAGCCTAGAGCTTAAAATCCCAAACCACAATGTTTTCTTTGACGAGTCGTACAATTTAAGAAGTCGCACGCCTGGTTGTTATGGGTTTATTATTTTATTTACTATTATTATTATTGTTTATTATTATTATATCGTCTTCCTCCTGTAGATCCCCTGAGCTTTGACGCACTGCAACATCGGAGAGCCAGCAGGATCAAACCGGGCAGAGCCAGTCGTGTTGCCCAATCATCACAAAGTAGGGGGAAGGCGCCGAAGCAGACACATTCCTCTTGATAAACGTCGCGCGGTCCACAACAGACAGGCGTTTTTCTTTTTTTCTTTCTTTCTGCTGAAAGACCAACCTGCCATATCATCGGTCTTGTTCACAACATAAACCTAAACCACCAATGTTTCATTGAGAGATTGCTGTACAGACATGCCGTACATAAATGAACCGTAGAAGCCAATGTTTTACAAGTCATTTTTACAATGTCATACAATACTGTATAGTTGACACAGACATGGTTCCCTACAGTACTGTTAAGGTCATACTATACTGATGAAGTGAGAAAAGTGAGTAGGCTTACTTTGTTGAATATATTTGGATAGAGAATCATAACAGAACATTCAGCTAATAGCTGTTCACATTGTAACCACGAGGTGAACAAACATTTCATTGTTGCTCACAATGAGGTCAAGCCTGCACACCAAGGATGTAATTTGCAAGGATTAGACATATGAGAAATCATCTAATGACTCAAAACACCAACACTGGTTTTTACTTGCTTATTCACAGTTTCCAGAGTTTAAATAAATAATGTCTGAACACATGTAAGTGTACATTTAAAAAGCTTTCACTGAAAACTATTCAAACACATTGTCTGAGGCTAGAGAGTCCTCTGGTGGTGGACTCAGAGATTACAACCATTGGCCCAGAAATTCTTAAATTATGCAGCTGTTCATCTTCTGTTTTTTGTTTGTTTCATATCTTTAATGTTTGAAACATTAAATGGAAGGACTGAGAATATATTTTAAATAAATGACACTTTACAGTCATTAAATAGTTATTTATTGTTTTAAAAATGTTCAACGTGTTGTTGTTGTTTAGGGCAGTTTTTCAGCATTGCAGTCTTACAGTCTCTTTCATCCAAAGTATGTGATTCATGAAGAAACAGAAATTCAGCACTGCATATTGCTGCTTCGAAAGTCCTCCAATTCTATGGCAAGTATTTCACTGGATATTGCAAGCACCTGCACCATCCAGACGAGTGCAGCACTGAGTTGT
Source organism: Toxotes jaculatrix (assembly GCF_017976425.1). Classification (NCBI taxonomy): domain Eukaryota; kingdom Metazoa; phylum Chordata; class Actinopteri; family Toxotidae; genus Toxotes; species Toxotes jaculatrix. The sequence continues at coordinate 14,130,077 of NC_054395.1, read as the reverse complement.
TTCTGAGCCTAGTACATGGGAACGGATCCATGTGACCAAGCTCACAGACAAAACAATGTGTTCTAAATCTGAGTTAATATAGTGGTGTTAAAAGATTGGGGAAGAAATCACATTACAAGAATACTGATCCAAAAAAAAAGGATGTGCTTGGAATAATAATTTGTGTCTGATGTGGTTTTTCAATAAAAAGGTTCAGTTGCCTTGTTAAAGTTCTTGAAATTGTATCTACTCCTTCTCTTTCTCTCTCGCTCCATATCCCACTTGTGTAAGCTGCACACTGGTCCATGAACGGGTGGTTTCCAAACTAGTTCTGATGTCGCATAATCGTGCACATTGTAAACTCAGATTTAAGGTGAGCACAGAGAAACGTCCCCCTTCAGTATATGAATATGAAAACAGCATTGTAGTCTTAAAAATCTCCACATACATCGTTCTTCACAGTGACACTCAAACATCCAAGTGAAGTAAGCAAAACACATTTTTTTTCAGTTGAGGGGGGACTGAGTGTTTTCAGAAATGAAAAGCTTGTGGTCAAAAACAGTACTGCTACCTGCAGCCAAGTTCAATATCCACTTCTGTTCATTTGCTCTTCTTGCCAGCATCAGAACAATCTTAAACAATTTTGCAAAGGAAGGTAAGTTTATTTGAATAACACTGCTAAACCACATGGCAATTCAAAACTATTTATGTAAGACATAGAGAAGAACTTTAAACAACTGTGTTTCTGGATTCTAACTTAATCGTTTCAGTCATCTCATCTTCTCTGGTTACATGCAAATTACAAACTTTGTGTCGGGATCATGGAGGTATCTGTTTACTATCTCCTCAGCAAAGAGCTATGGAGTGACAGGGAGACTTGTACACTAGCCAAGTGAAATCTGCGCAGAAGCCTACTGTGTTTGCATAGATGTAAACCTGGCTTGTGCCACTGCCTTGCTTTTTTTTTTTAATCTACTGCGCTACTTCCAGTTTACTCACATAGTTAACACTTTATAGCCTGACAAAGAGGTAAAAACATGAGGACATATGCCATGAAGTACTGTTAGAGATACAGCAGCTGTTGTTCACAATGGCACTGCAGCAACTCCTGTCTACAAAAGATGTATTGGCTGTACATTTAATTCTCAGAATTCAGTCGTATCTGTATGTACGTTTGGTGTTTTCAATCCCAGACAAAAACTTAGAGGATGCATGTGTGACTTTTAGATACAAATGTCATCTCAAATGTTATTGTGGACTGTTTCACTCTGCACTTTACTCACTTAATACATTTGCACTAATGCCAACTATCCTGCTGCCATACTTTAACTCTGATTGTACAAAGATTTTCTTTCTTATTCTATTTTATTTTTATCTAAACACTATCTGTACATAGGTTTTACTATTCTATTTTTAATCTTTATCTTTACTTAATGGCACCTCTCACTTGGTGAAGGAGAAACAGTATTTCAATATGTCTGTATGTCCTGCACACATGGTGAATTGACAATAAAAATCTTTTGAATCTTTGAATCTTATTGCATTTACATGCAAAAATACAACCAATTCAATAGTAGTCTAATTTGGTTCTATACAATGAAATATATCTCCTTGAAATTGTGATCTTATGAATTAAAAATGTCAATTCAATCAGTGCACCCTGGCAATAAATCTTCAGAGTCCATAAGGTGCTCTGACTGACGTCCTATCCAGGTGGGTGCGCCGTGTCTTCACATCAGGCTCCTCTCCACATCAACCATAATCAACCAATTACAGGCCTGCATCTAAAGTGAGGAATAGCTCAACTCTAACAGATTAGACACACACCACCAAGACCCCAGTTTGTTGGCGTAACAAAAACACCATAACACTAGGTGCCACTATGAAATGCCACTATTTTTGCACCAAATATTCTGTTGTACTTTCAGCAGTGTGTAAATGTTATAACAGAAAGCATGGTTCCTTGCTTACAATAATTCTGTTTGTGGTGCCTGAATATGACACAGACAGTGTTGTCAGTAGTTTTAACCTTTTCTTTAATAAAACCATCAGAGTCAGTATGTTATCATAATCATGATTAGGGTCCACAAGATACAGAAATATGACATGATTCACATCACAGCTTATTATTATTATTGTTGTTGTTGTTGTTGTTATTATGATTATAGGTTGGACATTTATGTCAGGCGTAATCGCGGTAGGCCTTTGTGATGTCCTGGTATAATCTCATTATCAATGAAATTGGGAACTAGTTAAATGGATGTATTTCATTTTTCCTATTGTGGTGCATGAATTTATCTTCAACGTGCTCCGGCTGGCGTTGGAAGTAGTTCCGGTGGTTTAGCAGCCGAGCGGAGCACAGAGACCCGGGATCTTCGTGTTGTTGAGCGCAAACGCGAACAGCGGGTCGAGTCCGCCAGTCATGACTGTCGAATGACCACAGCAGCGGTCAGTTTGACGCCTGCAGAGCACCGTGCATGCAGCTTCAAGTGACAGCGTCTGGGCACCGCTGAAGCTTTTGTCTTCGAGGGGAATTTTCAAGTGCAGGATAGGCGTCTGGAGCTTCTGTACCAGAGTACAGAAAAAAAAAAAATTGAGCCGGTTCATGTTCACCTACGACGGTGAGTAGTCTGTGCAGAAGATTTTTTTTAAAAAATGTCAGTCATGAAGGTTTATGGTGAACGATGATTTATTTAAATTAGTGCTGCTAAAAGCCAGTGGTTTTACTTAATGGCACGCTATGACAAGTTCGCTGCCTGTCACAGTATGCATGCATACAGGCACTGTAGCATTTGTCTTCATCCCAAATGTCCGTCACATATAGTCAACTTCTTTAAGTTTTACATTAATAGTCTCACGGTTCCGTTCAGACAGTAGGGCTTGTCAGGTGACAGGCTGTGGAGAAAGTGGTTTTTAATAAAGCAATTACCCAAGCGGTGTATTGTATTGGACGCGCGAATATGCATGAACAGAAGACAGAGCCTTACACAGCTGAAAACACTTTTGAAGTGATAACAGTGCTTAAAGCCTGAGCGAGCAGCAAACCAAGCTCTGAGAAGACTGAGCTCCACAGTGGTGTGTCCCTGTTGGTAGCAGCGTAACTGTATGTTAAGGGCAGAAAATTATTCTTTTAAGTGGTGAATTAACTACAAAGTGTTAAACACAGTTTTGCTGTATTGTTGGGAGGTATAGAAGGGAAAATGAGTCAGCTCACTTGAACTAATTTCCTTCAGGGGATTCACAAGACTTAACCAACTTTGTGTCACAGGGTAAAATATATTAAATAGGTCTATATGTGCATGAATGCATGCCCAGGTATCATTTGCTACATGGCATGCACGGTGGTAAATGAATGATTTATTTTGGTTTATTTGTGTTTGTATATATGTATGTGTACATTTTTCTGTGTATGGATTTTCTGTGTTTTAAAGGATGTGTCATTTTCAGTGGCTCTCTGTGTTTATTCTAGAACAAATTATAAAGGACCTGCAGTATTAGGGCTTAAATTACCAAGGCAGATTTACACCATGTACACTGGTGTTAATGTAGTGTTGAAAGTTAGCATCATTTACAGAACTGACATTAACATGTGCTTGGTATTAGGTGCGGACAACACTACAATGACACATTTTTTTACCAAGTAAATCAGGTGAAATGTTTAAACATCTTAACAGTTAAACTGATGCAGACAGAAGATACTGTAACTTCCCATAACTGCCCTTGAGTGCCATTTTTTTTTGTTTTTATTTTTTTTCAAAAGTTCACTCAGGTCACTTTTATTTGCCATTTTCCAGCATAAGCCGAGTTTGTTGATGGTGCAGTTATTCTCACACACTATGGACTTCTTCTCCGTAGGCTGCCTCAAAATGGACCAGTGTAGTCTCTCTCCATAAAGAGACCGTAACCTTACCATGAGCGGTGGCTGTCTTATACTGTAAAGGAATCCTTATCTTTCATCATGCTGCAGTGTGGAGAGCCAGCCAATACTATACAATTTCATCTCGCTAGAAAAAAACACACACACACACACACAGACAAGGAGGATGTGTATGTATGTGTTTTGTGTACGACAGACTGAGAAAGTGTTTGAGAGACTACCCTGCTTCTGATTTGGATGCGCCTCTAATTCCTATCAAGATGAGAGCTGTCTGAACAGATTTCTCTCATCATTATTTGCTCTGAGATTTACTTGCGCTTGTAAATGGTGTTGATTGAGGGTAATTTGGCTTTTTAATTGCTGAACAGCTGCCACACTCACTGCTGATTGCCATTGTAGACTTTCTCAGTAGATCACTCATAGACCCCTAAATGCCTCATTAAAACGTTATGCAGAATCACATGAAACGTGAAGAGAAGGAACCCTCATAATGTTTTACTGATTTGTGTTTTATCATCGGAAAGGTCGTTGTAATTATCGCCAATGTCAGCAAATGCAATGCTAAGAAGCAGAGTGTAGTAATGACTTTTTGAAAGTTGAATTAAGAGCTATTTGTGGATACACTACATGTGTTTCAATGTCTTTGATAAAGATGAACTCCATATGCCAGTATATGAATCAGTCATGGCTGTCAAGATTTCATGTTGTCTCCCTGCATATTCATTATGACTTCTAATGTATTCTTTTTTTTGTGAGACTTCATAAGTAGGACTAATATTGGGCGGCCAGTCTCTCTTCTGTGTCTGCCAAGAATGATTTGCCACCCAATTAAAGTATGATGGAGTTAAGACACTGAACTTGTCACAAATTATGACAAAAATGTGTTTTGTTAAGCAGCTAATTTTTGTAAACAAAGCATACAGCTGTTATTTTTTTCCTTTTTTTTTACATTAAAAAATTGTGTTCAAGTGCATATGGAATCAAAACACAATCCCTCCATCCTTACGCGTGTGTGCGCATAGTGTTCACACTGAGTTCATTTTATTGAAAAACCCAGCATGATTAATGGTACCATGTGTTCACGAGTCTTTTTTTTCAGATTATAAGTAAAAAACAATGTCTTTGACACACTGTGCAGAAAACATTTGGCTGTTTTAACCGCAGCATTGACCCCTGTAAACAGACAGACTATAGGCTCACCTTTTCCTGCTGCCGTTATACTGAATCTGTCTTTAACCTTGGAAAGATTTGTTTACCTTACAAAAAAAAAAAAAATGAACGTACTAAATAGAAATATGCTTTTAGCAAACACAGACACCCACGCTCTACAGTTGTACGGACTGATGCCTGGGAGCCGTCTCCTACTCTTTATTATGAGCACTCCCACTATAGCAGCTGTGGGTAAGATGCTTTGCTCAAAGATAACTTGGCAGCAGCTATTAGAAGATGTGAGTCTTATTTGCTTTCCCTCTAATCTGCCTCTGTAATTATCAGGCCACTACAATGTCACTAGGTGTTCAGGTCATTTTAATTACCTCGGGTCATATCAATAATCAGCTGTTCAAATCATCACTTAGGCAATGTGGTTATTGAAGTGACCTGATATTAGAAGGAAGTTAATCCTAGATCCCTGCGACTGAGCGCATTCGGAAAATCTTCATCCCCAGACTGTTCATCAGCTGTTCCTTAAATTTTGGTTTATGTATGTACTGTACCATACCAAACTCCTCTGTCATCAGGCAGGGAAGATGAAAAATTGAACACATTAGAGCAGATTTCCTCTCTTTTTTTAAGTACCTTTAAGTTGTCTGAGGGCTCCCAGTCACTGTGATTTTTTTGTCTTGTCCCCAGGAAAGTACACATAATTTGAATTCAAATGCAGCAAATCCTTTTATCTTGTCAAAATCCTCTTTGATTCTGTTAGGAAAGCATAGCTATGGTTTGAAAGAGAAAGATGTAAAAGATAAGATAGGGGGTGATCACTTTTAAAGGGCTGTCATTTGGATTGAACTCAGCAGTGGTGCTGCCAGCGACAAGAGTTCAGTGCAAAGCTTCCATTGTGAACCTGATGTAAAGCCTGTGTCTTACACAGGCTGAGAGTGTTGTTGCATTCTACTGGTTATGTTTTAATGAGTAACAATTGTTAGCCAATTTGCATGTAAAACAATGTAATTATAAACAAGCATCAAAAAGCTGTAATACTTCTAAAAAATGTAAATTGCTCTCCATTATAAAGCGCAACAAAACCTAAGCCATGCCTCTGAGCCAGGGCCTCTAGGTTTTGGATGCTCGCTTCCATTATTAATGCTATTCACAAGCCAAACTTTTTAGGTTGGTGCAGTTGGGCGCTTTAATCTATTTTTGCTGTAAATTAATGAATTTTTAAAGAGGACTAGTCCTTGCTGAATAGTGCTGGATGTGGGAATGTAGTTTGAGTCGTGGTGACGCAGTGCTATAGCCCCCTTTACTGTGCAAAGTGTGAGTTCACAAACAGCATCTCATCTCTCTCTTGGGACCTTTCGTTGGGGGAGTTTGTCGAAATGCTGCACTCCTATGTTTTATTTATGACAAAATATGCCATTTTAACTTTGCCGTTGTCAGAATCTGGAATTGTGATAGCTTTTTCCTCGTCGGCAGTGGTAAGTCTTCTGGGTCGCTAACTCCCTCTACCTTGGCAGATGTTTTCAGGTGTTATGTTCTGTGTGGGCTTAGTGAGTTAATATTTCATTCTAGGCCTTCAGGGATTCAGTGGAACCTACTGATTTTCTTGCCTTCTTTCAATCAGATTTTCTTTCAGACCTGAGAAAAATGGTGTGAATCAGTACATACTGTTTGAGTGGAGATGTCACTGGATTGACTTGGTTGACATGGGCCAGCCAGCGGTTTTCAGAAACTGCTTATGAAAGTGTAGTTCCGTCATGGATAAATTATTGTAGGTTCTTTTTAGTATTTTCTTTTTCTTAGTTTTCCTTTCAGACAATAGTTTACCTGGTCACTCGCTTTAAGGACGTAGTCCACAAAATGTATTTCAGGTTGAAGCGGCACATTACATCGATGCCTCTCCAGGTCTTCTTTTGGAATAAGTAGATGGTATCAAACGATAATTGCTTAACCCGGCTCTATTGAGAGATGAGCAAGCAGCCACCATAAGGGCAGCTGATTTGCCTTGATATCTTATAATTGAACCTTTTCAGGGGTATGTTTTCTGGCGCTGAAGCAGAAAGTAATTAAGACATTCAATGCTGCTTTTTGGACCTTTTCCTCCTTCCATTGAATGGCCCACACTTCTAGACATGACAGCGCTCAGTATGCCTACAGACTTTCTTTTGACACATTAGCCTTACCCTTGGCAAGGCAGTCCCTCCCAGAAACCCCCTCTGCTCGACACGCTCCGGGTGGGTATTTTGTCATTACTTCATTTTCCTCTGAAAATATTTTGATGCCTCTTTCCTTTGCCCCCCCCCCCCCCCCCCCCCCCCCCCCTCCCTACCTCCCCCCTCCTCCTACCCATCCCCCGTCCTTCCATTCAAAGTTCTCTATTAAAATGCAGAACTGTAAAGCCTCTCTCTCAGTCTAAAAGCCTGCTAGCAGCAGGGGACTGTTAGTTGTTAGTGATGCACACAGCTGAGTGTGTGCATCACAGCTACAAAGTCTAATGGGTGAATACATTCAATCACACACAGACCCTCAACTCTTTTAAAGGGACAATGTTCCCAGTTATGAAAGCTCCATCCACAGTGCAGAGAGTGATGCATTTAAACTCTTTGAAGGGGAAGAATTTCTTGTTCATAAACGCCGTGCTCTTCTTTTTACATTAATGTTTGTAATCATTTCTGGAAGTGCCAGCTAATATCTCCCAACTTTCAAGTTCCTACAGCTAACTTTTTTTGACAGGTAATAGATGAAAATCTGAGATGCCACATGTTCTCCTTTTTTGCCAGATTTTGAACCTCTTTTGATACCCATCAGCGTTAGCGTCTATCTGAAAATTTATGTTCCCATGCACATTCATGCTGCAAGCGTTCGAACTATTTAATGAAACACTGCTTTTCTGTATGATCAGCTGCCAGAGTATCCTCTCTTCATTACCTTTATTTCCTATTCAAGTACAGCTCTCTGAAATTTCGGTAAAGTTTTTGATGTTTTCTGATCAGTCGTACAGGCCTGAATCTTGTGGGTTTTTCAGTGTATGTGTAGGAATTATGTTGGTTGCATTACAATTAGTTCTCTCCTGCCCGGCAACAAATAGATCCTCTTTCAGGCACAATTTTCCAAAGCGTCATTAGACTTCCTGTGTCTGTTCAGTTTTATTTCTATGAACATGCAGTTAATCATACGTTTATGAATGAGAACAGATACATGTTGTTATAACTGTTACATAGAATATGGACTTTGCAATCTGGGAATTAGTTTTCTCAATGATGTTCCATCTAAAATTTTCCTTTTTAGAGTTTTAATTGCTGTCATAATGACTTCAAATCAGTTAATTATAATCGTAGTGAGTGTTTAGAGGGACAACATTTATATGGTAAAAAAAATGTCCATATTAGATAAAAACCATGCATCATACAGATTTGATTTGCTATTTAAAGTAACATCTTCAACATAATGTACAAGGGGCTGCATTAGCAGCAATACTGAACAGTCTCCTGTTTGTCTTTGAATCACTGTTGTAGAGGTGGCTAAAAAGTGTTTTCTGCTGAGATCATGGGCAGACACCTCTGATACGGATCTGAACCTGAGTATAATGTAGTCATCTCCAGGCAGCATAAGTGAAATAAATGGAGTACGCCGACATCCAACCATATGGATGTTTTGAGTCCAAGTGTGTTCCCCCGAAATGCAAAATTTGAACTGACAGACACTAGCAAAGGCGACAATACACCGAAGGGTTAATTTTCTCTCTTAGTGTCTACATTGTATATACTGCTGTCTCAGTACAGTCAGATAACCATGAACAATTACCTGATATGAATAACCAGGCTCTTTGGTTGAGCATGCAGCGCTCAGTTCAGATAGTTTAGCACTCGCCTGTCTGTGCATACAGTCAAATGCATTTCTATAGAAAACTGATAGCCCTAAGATAAGAGGAGATATACTGTAAGCTGTCTTCACCGCAGTCACCATCTTTCTCCCCTGATACCACTCGGGCTTCTGAGGCTGATGGGAAACGCAGCACATATCAGAAACAAAAGGCACAGTACTGAGGTTAGCCCAGTCACTGTGGGACCAGTTGACTGAGTCGACTAGGTAATTGGTTGCGTCTACCCGCCCAGCAGGGCCCCTCTCCCCAGAAGCCAAGTCATGCCCCTCCTCTTCTCTCTCCGCTCTCTTCTATTACTCATCATCCCAACGCCTCACCAGGCTATAGTGGTGCAAAGCTACACCGTGCCGCCATGCAGCCAGCCCACGCTCCCAAACTTCTCAACAAAAACAGCCACGGCAGCACAGCAGGTCGGGGCTTGTGGCAGGCTGATTTGCAGCTTGTGCCTCCTTTTAATGAGGGGAAAATAAGTACTTGTTGTTCTGTGTCTTGTGTGTCACCACCCCCATCCCCACCTACCCACCACCACTACAGCTAGCAATGCTACCTTCCCTTTAGCGAAAAAAAAAAAAAGGTGCACTAATTAAGATGGCTTCCTGGGATTTGGAAGAGGGGGGTTAGCTATGGCTTCTCCCACAGTGGCTGGGCCTTGAGGAGGAGATGGGGGTGGTGTTGTGCAAGAGGCCTCATCGGGTTTATCTCTTCTCTCGGTTCCTCTTTCCTTCCTATAGTCCCACTGCTTGGCTTGTTTGGCTTGATGAGTCTGCTGCTAAACATTTGTTTTTTCGACTTGTAATTAAGCAAGGTTTTTTGCAGTAGCTGAGTATTTCCCTTCTTCCTTTTCATCCTGGTGTATTGGACTCTCCAGGGGGATTGGTGGAAAGAGAGACAGAGGGGTTTGTGTTCCTCCTGGTAGGCAGGCTCATTGATGTTCTCCCACCTTGATTATATACAGTGAGCATGAATGGAAAATGCGTGGGCCAATAGGCTCTTTGTTGTTCAAGGACACGCGAAGGTTACTGCATGGGATGGTAGATAAAGGTTTAAATGTAGATTTCTATATCCTTAGGAGGCCGAAATCTTCCAGCCATTGTTAACTGTTCACCGGCCTCAACCCTCGCTCTGTCTGACTTTTTCACAAAACCTGTAGGTTTACCTGCCTTTCCTAAAACATAGCGTGCTTGTCTTCCAAAAGCACCAAGCACTAAACAAGGCAATTTTCTTTGTTGAATCAGAGTGTGGTATGAAAGCAACATCTTCACCAGTGATGAGTAACAGTTACATGACATTCTCAGCCCAGTAGTGACAAATCTACGAATGTTCTGTGACTGAGTGAAGTACAGAACAATTGGTGAGTAATTTCTCTCACGTGTACCAAATAATTGTCTTCGTTTTGTCCTGAATCATGCTGGAACTATTTGCAAAAGCCCCCACAAAAAAAGAAAAAAGAAATTCCTTCTCCACTTACACAGGACACATTTTTTAAGTTCAGTGTCGCTCTAAAAATAGCTACCAAGTTAAAATGTTGAGCCTTCTTGAGTTTTTTTCATTGTTTGTGTCTGTCTGAGAAGGATCTCAGATGCTGGAGGGGGGTGGCTATGGGGGTGGGGATGGACTTGACAGGAGGGTGAGGCACGTCGAGAGTCAGAGAATGGGAACACGGTGTGTGTATGTGTGTGTGTGTGTGGGGGGGGGGGTTACACTGGGAAGGAAAGGGGACGAGTCTTTCAGCTCCTCTAGAGGGTTGGAATTCCTCCCGAGCTGTTCCCCCCATTTGGCAGGCACTTGTGAAAACAATTCCCCAGCTTTTAGTCACTCTGCAGATCCAATCGCCATTTCCACTTTGGAGGGGAACGAGAGTGAGAGGCAATCCAGATAGACAGAACACAGAGAGAGAAAGAGAGAAGAGTTTTAATCGTGTTGGACAGATGCCCAGGCCAGTTGAGTGGTAGTGCGATATTAATATCTTATGAAGGCAGTCTGGCAGAGCAAGCTCACCGTCTTGTGTGGTTTTGTGTTTGTGTGTTGCAGCAGCAGCTATTGCAGTGGCTAAATGAAGAACTTGTGAACATGCACGAGGGAAGGACCCTACCTTTCACTTCGGTGACTTCCCCAGATGCTTTGGCCCAAAGAAAGATGGAAAGGAATGGGAAGAGTAAGACACTAAAGTCACACATAGTCCCCCGTACTGTTTTGCTTCTCACTGTGTAATTAATGGAATAAAACGGTTTGAATTAGCTTTTCTTTTATCCATAGCTCACACTGCAGATCATATGGATGTGCTGTGTTAAACACCAAGTGATGCAGATGCCAAAATATTTAGTTTTCCATTATACAAAGCTACACTGTATGTGGAAAATAATGTGCGAGTTAACATCTGTGTGCTTTCTGCTCCTGCTAAAGGAGATGAATGGGCGTAGTAAACAAACCTCCTGCTCTTCCAGACTTGAGCCAAGGCTGCTGCACAGCACCCATTCAGTGAGCCAACGGGAGATCCTGCACACGCCACGTCGCTGAGCCTCTCAACCTTCCCTTTTGACCCCTCGACCTACAAGCAGCATGACCTCAGAGCTGGAGAGTAGCCTGACCTCGATGGACTGGCTCCCCCAGCTCAGCATGAGGGCAGCCATCCAGAAGGCAGACACAGGACACCACCACAGCCACCACCATGGACACCACCACCACGGTCACCATCACGGGCACGGGCCTGGCAAGAAAATTGTCCATCTGGATCCAGGAACAACGCTGGACCAGGAGGAAGCTGCACAGCACAGAGATGGTAAACCACCCTACAGCTACGCCAGCCTCATCACCTTTGCCATCAATGGCTCGCCACGCAAACGGATGACCCTCAGTGAGATATACCAGTGGATCTGTGACAACTTTCCCTACTACCGAGAGGCGGGCAGCGGCTGGAAGGTAAGACAAGAGAGATAAAATATGTGATCTGGCATCTTGCTCGTTAGTTTTGGGCTCCAATAGCCGGTTCCAAAGTGGGTCTGATTCCAGGATAACTGAATACCCGTGTTTGCTAAGTACTTGAGGCTGTCTTGTTAACATTTTTTTTTTAAATTTCTCCTCTCTATTTTATGGAATAAACTAGTAAATGAGCAAACATTCAGTTTTTAGGCTTCCCCTTTTTGGCTGATGTTGACTGTTCACTTTTTCACTTTTATTGAAATGACAAACATCGGCGACTACAAATTATATCACCTGTAGCTAATTAACGTTTTCTCTAAATTCTCTAAACTACTTGACTTAGAGGAAGACATTGTGTTGTATAACACAAAACTGTGTTCATGTTTGGACTGTGAACTGTTGCAGTTCAACAGGACCAACAGTGAGGTGAGTCATGTCAGTTGTAGTAGTTGGAATTAAAGGTCTTCACGGCTCCACTTGGTTCTGAGGGACAGAACCTTGACCAAGGATCCAACTGCGACTGGTGGTGTTATGTTCTCAGGTTGTCCATCCATCCCATTCTCCTGAATGCAATATCTCAGGAGTGGTGTGAGGGAATTTCTTCATATTTGGCACAAACATTCACTTGGGCTGTGTTCAGAACCACCTACTAATGTACTACTCAGACTAAGTATGACACCAAAATGAGTGTATGTAGTGTGTCCCAACTGCATAGTGTGTGGACTTTGTGTATGCAAGAAATGCCCAAATGTACACTAGATTAGCAAGAATTTCCACTATGAGCTTACTGGACATACTCAGCTGCCCCATAATGCATTGCTTTTCTGCACTTCTGTGTGAACCGTCAGCTTGGTAATGGCATACTTACTTGTTCACTTAGTAGGTAGAATGCAGTACATACTCATAGAGTTTGTAGTAGGCAGTTCTAAACAGAGCCTTGGACTCAAGGATGATCTGATTAGATTTTGGTTGTCAGAGGTCAAAGGTCAAGGTCACTGTGGCATCATAATATTGTGCTAAAACACCTTTCTGGCCATTATTCAACGCCATAACTCAGGAGCAGAAGCTTGTGACTATTTCCTGTAACTTGTAGTTAGTTTCTATGACATTTGTTCTTATTAAATATGACATTATTTTTTTATTGCTTCTCTTTTTGACTGCAGCTGCTTGTTAGTTGATTGGGTCGGTGTTCTCTTACTTTTAAGGCGGGTTTGGCTTGACTGCGTTTTGGATGAGGTCTAATTGTGTCTCTTGTGTCTATTTTCTATTTGTGCATGTCAGGTTCAGGTAAGTTTTTAACTTTCATTTCGGATTTGATCCAGCATGGTTGACAATAACTATCAGGCTAGCAGTAATGAATCAGGACCTCCAGTTTTGGATTAAGGTGCTCATCATAATAAGATGTGTCAAAGTAAATAGGCGACAACTATCATTTCAATTTTATTTCAGTGTTGTAGTGGTTCTAGCTTGCCATACAACAAACATTACAGATTTCAGTAGAATCTTTGAGTTAAGTCATTAGTGACTAAAAAATGTTGAAAGCTAAACCTAGATTTGATAAGAGATTTAAAAGAAATCGGATTTGATACTGGATTCACATTTGATAAAAAGCTATCAAACCCTAACCCTATTGCTAGAGCTCAAAATGCAAAAATCTGATCCTGTGGTTGCCTTGAAGAGCACCGAAACCTTTTAGTGAACCAGGAATGACTGACAGGTGCATTCCGTCTCATTCAGACGACATTATTAAATCCTTATGTAAATGTAGCTATGCAAATCCTGGCTAATATGAGCAGAAAGGTGGCTGTGTTATTGGAGACAAATGAATAGATCCCTATGGTTGTGTCTTGGGGATTCTCTACCTTATTAGTGAAGAAGGGGATGGATATAGTCCTTCCACTGACACATTGAAAAGGCTGTCTGCAAACTATCAACCAATTCATCTCTCTGAGAGCGGGAACATTTTTCTTCTTCTCTCATTATTTCTCTCTCTTTCACCCTCTATCTTCATCTCCTGAGCACTTGCACTCCACCCCCCGCCCTCCCCCTCCTCTCTCCTTCACTCTCTTAGTCACTCACTCACTCACTCCTCTCCCCTCTTCTTCTTTCCCTTTCACAAACCTGTGTTTGTTCCCCGTCTATAATCTTCAACACACCATTCCCTGAGCGGAGATGCATGCCAAAAATGGAGACAAAAAGGTTATGATACAAGCCAGGTTGTGTTGGCAGAGCTTCTTACCTGCATGTAGGATTCAATCAATTAGTTTTCTGAGAGAGGATAGGGGTTATTTAGACCATTCGGGCTTACTTTCACTGCGGATCATAAGTGCCTTTTCCTCCTGGTTGTATTTGGGTGCCAGGATGTTTTAGTATCCCATAATTTCAGCTCTCGATTCATTGATTTGTGTGTGCGGTTGCATTCTAGTAGCATCATTAAAGCTCTATACTGATGGCATTGTGGTTTTATCTTTACATGTTCAGGCATTTGTCTGTGATATCAGTGCAGGGAGTTTTTTTAGATACATAACCCAGAGCTGTCCTGCTTTCCATTTAGGCCAGGGCCATATAAACAATACAAGCACAATATCTTTCTGTTAGTTAGGACGAACAGTATTTGACAAAATATATTTACTAGGCTACAAATAGTTTTAAAAAGCTACAATACTCTAAAACGCTCCAACAGTAAGCTCATTCAGTTTGTCTTTTCTTCTGCTGAGATTGTTACCAATAAAGAGTAATACAGTGTTACACAGATCTGTTGAGACGAAACATTTTCACGACCACTGGCCTGTGTATGAACTGACATTTTAAAAGCATTTAAAGTAACAAATTAAGCTCTCTGCAATATTTCAAGGTACAGCACCAGCCACATTTCTGTGCTAGTCTTTGAGAAAAGGCTGTAGACTTTCGCTTCCTGGATGACCCGACCGAAACACAGTGGGGCTTGTTTTATACCAGCCATGGCCGTCACAGGGAAAGTTACGTAAGTCCGGTTCATTCCAGTTCAGGTGATTGCTGTCAGCTGTACACAGTGGGACGCAGACACTGAGATTGTCTGGCTGCCACGTTCTGCAGACACGGTCGGCTCACACATGCACACGTTGCATGTACACACTTGTGAAATGTGTGTTTTCTGAATGTAAGGACTGAAAGCGAACACTCGAGCTTCAGGAACACGCCTCGTACGTGGTCCGCCGCGCTGCTGCTTCCTTCACCCCCTGGCACACATGCGTGCACACACACATGCGCGCGCGTGTGCACACACACACAGAAGCTCATGCATCAACAGAGAGACTCCCACTCAGGTAGGCAGTGTACGTGTGCAGTCTACAGATTACACACGGGGAGCTCAGCAGGAGGGGAGATGGGGGAGGTGGGGGTGGGGGTGGGGGAAGAGACTGTCAGAGAGCAGAGGAGAGTTTTACAACCCAGCACACGCACTCCGTCTGCTCTGTATGATAATGTGAGAGTGCAGGAACGGCAGAGTTGAAACCAGGACATCACACAGTCATACACACTCACCACACATACATACACATACATACACATACACATCCACACACACACACACACACACACACACACACACACACACACACACACACACACACACAAACATACATCAGATTTCATCCTTAGAAATCACAGAAATTCATACGCTGGTCAAACACCATAGGCGCACTGCATGTGTTGCATCTCCATACACACACACACACACACACAGACGCACATGTACACACACACACACGCACACGCTTTCAGGGCCAATCTAGTTAGCTGCTATAATCATATAGCTTTCCAAGCTCATGAGATCTTTGTGTCTTAGCCTGAAATGAATATGGAGAGCTCTTTTCATCTGAGAAGTCATGATGAGAAGCTTCCTCCGGAGCTGTGGAGGAGGTTTAAAATCTGAAACAAAATAGTCACAAAATTAAACACGCGCATGCATAAGCCATTTGTTTACGGAGCTCGTCGACGCTTCTAAATTCATCTTGTGTAACATGCATGCATAGCATTTTTTTTTTTTTTTAAAGAAAAGCAGTAAAGTGGAGTGGAATGCAAACAGCGTTGCATCAGGCTGCGTCATCCTAGCATTACTTGTATCTTTATACAACAGCATTATTTCCCCTATGTTATCTTTACCTCTCTACACTGTGCACTGCTCTACTTTCCCATGCCTCTGCAGCCCCCTCACAGCCCCTTCACTCCCACGTGTCCCTCCACTTTAGGGTCCACCTTTACCACAACACTTAATGAGGATGCAGTGGGAGACCAAAGCCACACAGGGGTTTCTCTTTCTTGCTCTCTGTCTTCGTCGGCTGTTTGCCAGATTGTATCTGTGAGTCATCTATAATGAAATCAGGTTTTGATGTCTTGAGAATGTCCAATCAGGATTTTACTCTAAAACTGACCTTCAACACCTCCCCTCCAGTATTCTTTGTTTAATGTTTAATGTTTTGTCTTAATTAGCTTTTCTTTTATTCTGTTTTAGTATTTTAAAGTGCTCTGTCTTTATTTGTTCTGCAAATATTTGTTCATTTTTTTGTGCTGACTTTTCCACCTTTGTGGTTAATGAAGTACTTTCTTCTTCTTTTCAAAGTTATGAGATGATTAGTCAGCTGACAGAATAATCCTGATAATGGATTAATAATGTAAGTTATTTATCAAACAAAAATGTAAACCATCAAGTGGTTTCAGATTTTGTAGTATCTGTGATGATGTGCTGCTTTTGGGATTTTTATATTATAGTAAATTAAACATATTTCGGTTTTAGCTGCTGGTTGGGCAAAACAAGCAGTTTAAGTATGTCGCATTTGGCTCTGGAAACTCGCAATTATAATTTTTCACAATTTTTTGATATTTTAAAGACTCAGTAATGAATCGGTTTAATAAAAAAAATGTATTTATCAATCTATATTCTATGGTGCTCTGTTCTGTTTATGTTGAATGTGATAATGGGAGAAGCTGGTCATTTATATCTTTTCTCACCACTGTATTACTGAAACGTGAAGGCCTTCCCCTTATTTACCACTTGAGAAATGCAGTTGAGACCTTTCTCTTCACCAAATGGTTTGTTGCAGTCTGTGCTGACTAACCTGCTCTCTTGCGACCTCAGGCTAGCTCCCATGCAGCCGGGCTAATTGGCTGCAAATTAGCAAGGGCTAATGTGACGTTGTAAAGGGCAGCGCAACCGCGATGGCCTTTGGCCTTTGGCTGAACACCACGTCACAGACAATCACCTGATATGAATCAGTGCTGGGCCATTATTCTGGCTCCCATCCTCTCCTGTATGCTGTGTGGGAGGTCAAGTGTACTTACGTATGTGGAGGAAGGCTGTTGTCACTGGCTGCTGGGAGTCATTATTTGGCTGTAGCTGCACTGAGGCTACTGAGCTTGTGTCTGTGGTAAAATTTCAGTTGTGATTCAGCTTTGAGACAGTCTGTAGAAAACAGCGTGCAGAGTGTGTGTCTGTGCATCTACAGCATGTACAGCATGTGTGGGGCTCTGTGTACAAGATGATGTCTCTATGTGTGTGCAGGGTTTCGGTAAGTGTGCGTTTGTATTTTCCAGAGAGTCATTTTAAAAGAGTCTGATAGTGGTGACTGGGAAAATGCCACAGCTGTCTGTTTGTTTTATTGAGTCTCACCTCTGTGTGTTTATTCCCTCGTCACTAAGTAACACATACAGAACGGCTACATGTACCCCAGCATTCCCAGTTTACATGTCATGTGGACCGGTCTGCTGTCCAGATGTGTGTGTAGGACTCAAGGTCAGAGTCTCCCTCTTGGCATTGTGTTAGAAATATATATTATATTTACAATATAGATTTCCTGTGATTCAAATTAAATCTTGTGTCTAAAATATATATATTTATATTTTTGATACTTTTCTGTCAGCGCTGATAGTTGATTTAATGAATCTTTAGAAAACAAATTTCAATTTTAGTAACAAAAAACAGCAACAATTGTCATAATGCAGGTTTATCTTGGCTTCCTAGTACATTAAGGTACAGTCAAAACAACAAATCTTGCATTTTGGAAAATTTATAAACAAAAGAAAAAAGTAACAATGCCATCATCACATTGGAAACCTAAATAATAAAGAGTAAAGGCAAGGAAAATGCATTTATAGATTTTTAGAATTTAGAGGTAGAAAATACACTGATTGACAATTTTTCGTGTTACAGCTGAGCATATTCTTCATCATAAAAATTGTAATTTTGTCAGACAGATATGAATGAGACACAAGTTGTCATAAACTGTGCTTTTTGATGCCATAATGTAATCCTTGTGTCACACCAAACTGTCAGCGAGTGCTGAAATATAATCATCTTGTCCACTTCAAAACATCTCACAACAATATCAGACATTTTCAGGAGTAATTTTAGTCAGCACAGGGTAGAAAAAAAATCTAAAAATTAGACATTTTGGCTGCTTTCATCATCTTTGGACAATATATATAATAACATTTTCTTTTTTTTTATTATGAACAACAAAGTATTTTCCTAATTAAATCTAATTAAACTTGTATGTGAAACACTGCTAGAGCTTTTAATTACATACTAATCACTAATAGCAGTCTCAGTATTAAATTCTTAATTAAAAGCGAGGAATTTCTCTTGCTATCTCCTTGAGGATTTGGCACCCATCCAGCAACGCATTTCCCTCTCTAACCAGCCAGGCCTGTAGCACTCTCCATATGGCTAATAATAGGCTTAAGGCTGGTTTCCCTAGCTCTCTGGAATGCAACAATTATACCACAGAATGAGCTTATTCGCTAGTCCCTGGGTTTGTATCCCACAAAGAGACATGGGCCTGTCTTTTGTCAGACCCTAAATAACATCAGATTATTTCATAGAACAAAAGAGGAATCTTTATATGTTTTTTTTTCTGGTGTGACCAAGTTGATTCCCTCCTTAAGCGTGTGTGCTGAAATGTGCAAGTGAAACCTAACTGACCAAATCACTCTTTTATAATTGCAAGGTTATTTGACATAATGACAACACCTCTATAACACAACTGGCTATTTTGACATTTTAATAACAGAAAAGGTTAAAGGTGACAGAAATCTGGCTTTTTAACTTGACATTCACATATTCCTGGACCTTATCTGAGCATGCTTACATGATATGTGAAGCTCGGTTTTTGTGTGTTTTAAACTCCAGCCAAAATGGAGAGGAACATTTGTTTTCTGATTTAGATGGCTTAGTGTGGATTTTGTCTCTACCAACTGGCTATCCAGTGCAGTTTCAGTAGTTACAAACCAAGCACACACCACAACTAACCTCCATGTAGCACAGAACCTCACTGTAAAATGGTCTTCACTTCATCAGGTTAGAACCAGAATAGAAAAAAAAGAGGCTGTCAGACATTACTGGGATACACAGGACACCCAGAGCACTTCTTCCTACCTGTCCTACTTCCCCTCCTTCCTCCATCCCCGCTCAATCGCCTCCTCTCCCGGAAAGCCGCTGACAGGAACTGTCACTTAGCCACAGCACTCTCCTCGACACTACCAGCAACAGGAAGTGTGCCACCATGACCTCTTGCTGCCTTACAACCTAGTTTGGTCTCTGTGTTATTTTTGAAACACTATATTAAAATAACAGATGACAGGATTTGTCTTTCTAAATCAGTTGTGAGATGAGAAATCCCAGTGATGTGACACAGATATGATGGTAGCTGGTCGGTGAAGAGTATTTCTAATGTTCGGTATTTCAGGTCAGTTATTGCCAACCTGGAGGTCGGGACCCCTACAAAGACTCACAAGATAAATTCAAGGGGTCATGAGATAAAAAAGTAAAAAAAAAAGGCACTTTTTTCTAAGAACTGCTGCCTTTGAGAACTATGTAATGAAATAGTCTGAGACAGGACCAATACTTTTTAGTTAAACTGCTCACGACTCATATACCTTTTTTTTTTTTTTTTTTGATAGTGTTGGGAATTGTTTTGCTGAGCTGACCCGTGAGCAATTACGACTACTCAAGCCATGCTGGTCCCAGTTGTTTACCTTGATGACATGTTGAAAGTTCGCTAGTTTGCAGGATATGCAGGAATGCTGCATTCAGACCAGGTAGTCCTGCATGACATAACAGAGCCAAACTTTTACTCCAATACCACACAACCAGGGGTTGCACACTTTTTAAGTTTTTCATGACAAAATATTTCCCTCTATGATGACTGTGCACAGCTTTAAATATTGTTTGCGAGTATTAGAAAACGTGTCTTTCGGTGTCTGATGAGCATTTAAACACATTTTTGTGTAAGTCACATTGGGCCTCACACCTGCACAAATGCAGCCCTTTGTGCTGTTTTAACGCAGGGCTGTATTCGGTCTGTAAGCTACAGTACTCTCTGCAGTTCTTCATCTAACACGTCACTCTGTCTGTTTCTGCTTGTACTTTTTTATTGGAGAAAGGAACTGCTATCAAAACTCTGCTAGCTTAGTGATAAATACATTACATTTCCTATAGTTGTTTCACAGTAAAAGCTGGTTCACAGGTAGAAAGCTTTTAGTATGAAGCAGTAACAGCAGGAAGTCTTCAGTAGTAGTAACTTAACGCACCTACAATACAGCTGAAATCTATCAGTAAACAGTAAAACAGGGCTGATATCTTAAAGTACACGCAGGAACACGTCGGTGCACTAAATATAAAACCACAGAGAACAAGCTGTAAAAGTAGTGGGGTTTTTAAAAACATAGCTTTTTCTCCAGTTACCAGCACAGATGTTTGTTGTTGCGATGAGGGATTGCAAGGAGACATCGTACTGCTTTTATGTGTCACAAGCCAAAAAGGAGTTGGAGCTGGTTTAGGACACATTTTACTCTATCAAGGCCTGCTGGCTGGAATGATAGATCACATTTTAGTACATTTTAGTACAATCTTAATGTTTTAGAGCTTCTCACTGGGGTTGAGTCTTGACTGCAACTATCCTCTTGTCTTAAAAAATATATTTCCCTTGTTTTTACTGGTGCCTGTTAGTAAGTAACATCTTACTATTTCCAGAAGGTGGAGGTAATGCACCTAGAAGCTGTTTGCCAACCACCTTTAAACAACAACAAAAGAAGAAGAACAGCTTACGACCAGGTCTTGGTAAAATGTGTGTTGTGCTGTTCGCTCAGATTGTACTGTACAAACAGGAGAAACGTACAAAGCCAAAGACTACTACAGCCGTCAGTAAGTTCTGTGTTGCTAATTTAGCCAGAGCTGTGAAAGGCGTGAATGGGTCTCTCTCTCTTTGGCAGTGACTTCAAAGACTGGTCAAATATTATCCAGTGAATAAGAAATAACATTTTTGCTTGAAATGTCCATCCTGACTTCTCAATAGATCCCCAGAAACAGCAGCAACCCTACCTCCACTTTGTCTGAGATGTCACACACACACACACACTCGATATGTGTGAGCTCGTACTGGTACACTCATACTGTAAAACATGCTTGCATATATACACTCATATTCACAGGGATGAACAGGTGTGTACATAACTGTTCACAGTCACGTGCACAGGTGCACTCACACCTGCCTACATACACACGGGTGCAGGTGCATGCACAAGCGAAACCGAAATACACACAGCTTTGCGTAGCCACACACATACGCACACACCTCTCATCTTCTAGATGATTTGTGTGAAATACCTCAGCGCGGGAGTGAAGAGGGCGGGAGAAGGGTCCATCAAATGAAATGAATATGTATTAGATGGGGTTAGAAGTAGTGACTTGTATTCAACCCCGCATCCTCGCGGAGCATCTGTCACTCCATCACCATCAGGATATAATAAGGCATCTCAGTGATGTATAGAACCCAGGGGACTCTCACATCTAAGACACCTGTCTGTATGTGCGTGCACCTCCACACTCCCTCTTCCAGCTGACTCCAGCTCTTTATTTCTTTGCGCCTCTTGCACCTTCCCTCCTCCCATCTGCTTTTTGTCTGCCTTACCTTCAAATTTTACCACGTTTTACCCTCTCTTTATGCACTGTATGGGTTCAGCTGAAAGTTAATAAAATCTCTGCCTTCTCTCTCTTCTCCCAATACCCCCCCTTGCTATATCTTCCTTCCTTTTCTTTTTTCTCTCTGTTTCTCTATCTCTTGTTCTGTCTGTGGGCGCAGTAGGACTACTTCTGTGACTCCACAATGCATTCATCCTGAAGGGCATGGGAGAGACTCTCCTGAATACTGCTGCGTGGGTGTGCATTTGTATGTCAGACTCCATTGGCGCTCCACAGGTTAATACCCTGGCCAGCGAACCTTTTGCCTTTTGACTTCTGTCTTCCTGCATGCACACAGTTGAGTAGGGGTCTCAGCGGGATTTACACAACCACAGAAATGAAGGGCTCATTTCTTACTTTGCTAAGTGGAGACTCCCAGGCTTCCGGTCGCAGCTTGCCAAGTCAAATTAGTGAATTTATTTTCAAACAAAAGCTTGAAGATCCACAGTTTATCTTTTCCTCTGATGCTCACCCATCTCAAAAACCACAATGGTCCATTATGTTGGACTTCACACAACAGGACAACAACACTTGCTTGATTTTTTTTTCCATTAGTGCATTTGTTTTCAGCTGTCTCGTTATTTCTTCCCTTTATGCATTACCTGAAAACTTGTACTTTATTTTTTAAATACCATCTTGTAAATTCTCAAATAAAATCCAAACGTATTGACAGCTGCATTTAAAGGTAATTTGAGTATAGTTTGTAATTTTACAGCAATTATTCTATCAGAAATACAGCACAAAAGCTGATTGATTAATTCTGATTCCTCTATTGTGCTTCATGGGTTGATGAATGTTGAACTTCTGTTAATGAAGCACAACACACTGCAAATTTTTCATAGTAAAAGCCTTCGAGGCAAAAGCAAGAGATCATTCCCTGTGATCTTCTCGGAGCATTTTAATGTGAAACAGGTGAAGGAAATGTTGTGTTTGCATTATAAGAGCTGAGCAGAAAACAGGAAGGTTTCCTGTTTTGTGAAATATACTTTATGCCGTAGCAGAGGAAATCAGAAACAATGGCCTGTAGCTAATAATAGACGGTTTCAAATATGCTTTAAGTGTATGTTTATCAGAGAAATGTTACTTGGTGCGTCGCAATTGATTTTTCTTCTTACATTTTTATGCGCACAGACTCATATCTGTGAACCAGATATTTTCTAACACAGTTTCTTGTCTGATGATTCAGCTGGGAGGGTTTCATGGCCATATAAGCACTGAGAGTGCCCCAGCTCCAAGTCACCTTACATTGTCTAAGCAGAAAATGAATAGGACTGTTACTTCTGGAAAATTAACCACCCGAAAAAGACTTCCTCCCGCTCTGCAACTCTATACCAGTGAGGCTGAATGTTTCCAGTGCGCCTAGCTTCACCAACCAACCATTTCAGCGTAATCAGCGTTGTTTTGTTAAAAGGGTCAAGTGTTAGTTGCTTCACTTGTGAAACATCACTTTTCAAGACTGTTTAATTCAGTTGAGAGGAAATGCCATCTCATGTTGCCCCTTTGTATTTAACTCAGCTGCCATGACCCAAATCTTCCAAACCTACCCACTTATGTAACTTCGCTCTTCTCTGTGTGCCCTGTTTCCTTGTCGTATCTGCGCGCGCACGCGCGCGCACACACACACACACACTGCTTCCCGCCTATAGCCAAAAAAGCCCTCCGGCTCTTTTAACCTGCACATACTTTAACCACTACAACCATTTTTGTCAAACTTGAACCTCATTATTGTTTATTTGATCACTTTCTGATCCACACATAGATGAACACGCGCACACACACCGGTCTCTCTATAGTTGTTAGGACATTCGTTGTCATAATGCATTCCCTAACCCCTTACCCTAACTTAGGACTGGCCAAAATATCCTGACAAATATCCTCACAACGATGGTTTCGAGCTAAAATTTGTCCACACAACCATATAAGAACACGTACACACACACACACACTCACGGAGTCTTACACTCCTTTCCTCTGTCTTTCCTCTTCACCCAAAAGCATGTTTCCAAAACCTGACTTTTTGTCACACATCACATTATATCACATTGCATTTTGTCAAAAAGTCATCCATGCTTATCAAGCCTGCCTTATGTAACCAACCTCCTCAAGTCCAGGATCCTGCACCCTATGTTAAGCAGCAGCAGCAGCACCACCCACTACCCCCCCCCCCCCCCACACACACACACACACACACAAACAGTATCTACTGTATGTACCACACATGCATGCACAAAGACTCATATCTAATAATAACCGTGTAAAAACGGTTGTTTGACCTTATTTTTCTGTGGCATAGCTCTTAATCTCCAGTCTCTAAAAATTCCCCGTAAACCCAGGAAGCATTATTAATAACTGCACACGTATCGTAGATTGTACAATGAATGGATGCAGGTGCATTCTAGTCATCACTCAAAATGATATACACAGTCTATTTATGCATATATACACACTCTTATTTAGACAAAACAAATATTCATTTCTGGCTTAGTGCCTCAATCTGTCTATGTATGTGATAAAGTAGTAAAATATATTTTCAAGTTTCTGTTGTCATTTGATCACAGATTTTAATTATGTTTCATTATTAATTTGGACTTCTGAATTGTGCATAATGATTATCAATAAGGATTCTACTGAAACACAAGAAATGATGACAATAAATTATTGCCCAACACAGTATCAGAATCTTTTTTAATTTTTTTTCAAAAATTAAATTTAAACTCTTATCTTCTTCATCTTTAATTTTAGATCTTAGATACAGTTTTATTTTGTTACGTTTTACTTTTTGTTAGGTAGTCTCATTTTGCCATTAGTTTGTCTGGATTTTGAGAAGGCAAACCGATTTACTGTTTTTACAGCCATTTTCCTGCTGTGGAAACAATGTTGAGTGTTTATGTTTATACCAGAGTTGTGTGGCTACACCAGTAGTCTTCCACAGTGTCCTTCCTATGCTCGCAAACACATGCAGACACAGTCACACACGATGCTTGTGACTGTGTGATCTATCAGCTACTGGGCAGGAATGACATGGCCCCAGCCCAGCCCAATAAGCTCATTAATCAGGCAGGGAGAGGAGTGGGTGGAAGGAGGACACAGTGGTGAATCTCATTATCTTACTTCACAGCACTGCTAATCAGTACATTTATTGATGATGACCATTCCCATTCAGTGAGAGGAGATTACTGTTTCCATAACATGTAGGAAAGAAGGCATTTGAACTTATGTATCCACATGTATGGTATGTGCTTTCTGGGTGGAAGGATAGTCTCCCTTCTCACCATCAACTATATACACAAAGACTCTCTCTTATACCCTCACACACACACACACACACACACACACACACACACACACACACAGTTTTCTTCTCGAACATGCATGTCCTTGCAACTACCTGATCCATCAAATTGTGGTAATTCTTTTTTTATTTGGTTCTTTATATACAGCTTTCTGTCATTGGCATGAAAAAAGAATCTGTTTTAGGTGTCACTGACCTTTTTGGGGTTGCGTGGGTGTATAAGAGAGAGAGTGTGTGTGTGTGCATATGTTGTGTGTGGACTTCATCCTATAAAGAGTCCCTGCAGTACATATTAGAAATGAAATGGTGAAATGATCACAGTGTAAATGAAAAGTACATAAAATCTAAATGGAAATGAACAGATAAAAAATGAACTCATATAACAGACAAATATGAGCTCTGTCATGATAACATGGTATTCACAATCCCAGATGATGCTTTTGCTTGTATCAAGATTAGATTTTTAGTCATGCCAACAGCTTGACCTTATGATTAGCAATGCTGCTCTGCGGGTCAGTCCACTCCTTTGGTCCACACTGAACTATTGCATGGATTCCCATGAAATCTGGTGTAGCCATGGGCGCCACTGTAGCTCACCTGGGGTGTGGGGTGTGTCCCAACCGCAGCGGCCCCTTTAGTTTATGACCGAATACCTGCAAAGCTAAATACATTACTGTTAACGTCAGCTGCACTCTGTGTTTAGTGCTACCTAGCAAATGTTAATATGCTAACATGCTAAACTAAGACCGTCAGCATTATATCTTCTGAACATCAGCATGTTAGCTTTGTCTTTGTGATCATGTTGGCCTTGAGCTCGAAGCCCTGCTACGCCTAGATACAGCCTCTCGGAAACTTAACACGGGTGTAGTCTCTTGACATTGTTTAATATCTTTACTATGTTTTTTTTTATGTTTTTTATATATGTTGCACATCTCTAATTGCAAAGTACATGACAGAAATAAAAAATAATGCATAAACGAACACACATGGGAAAAACACAACAGGACTTCAATTAGGTCAGCAATATATAGAGAGCGTTGCAAGCCAGAAACATAATTTGTTATGTAATTTTTCAGTTTTTTTTTTCCTTAAATAAAATTTATGAGCAAGTAGATTTGTTCAGCAAGTTTAAAGCCATTAAACTCTCAAACGTGGTGGAGAGATTCATGATTTCTTCCAACCCAGGTCTGACAATACCATTTATCCTGACATCGCCGCTCACTGACAAGTAAAATTCACTATTCACTGATCTACTTAAATATGTTTTAGGTATGCCACACTATTAACTCTGATATCATCTTAAGGAAATTAATTTGTGGAAACGTGTCTTCTTACATATCCTGACATTACCATTCGTTTTGGTTATAGAGTGTTATTTTTTGTTCACATGTGGTTCACTATCCTAGAGATAATACTTGAAACTCCTTATTTAGTGCAAGGGGACAGCTTATGACTCCACACTGCGGGGAAAACGTTTACCAAACCTGATGACATGAACAAATTTAGACCAATAAGATATTTTTAAATATCAGCATTGGTAACTTTTCGGTCCACCGCCCGGCCTCAACAAAGAGCACACATGCCTGAAAATGAAAAGTGCCAGTGTGTGCAAAGTCTGAAATATACAGGGCTGTGCAGACATTGCAAGTAGTGCACAGGTGTGCAAAAACTGCTTGGGTAATAAAAAAAATAGTGTGTAAATAAATAAAGAGAAGGGGTTAGCAAAGTTAGACGGGCTCGCTACCGAAGTGACGGGCGGACTCGATGTTAATGATCCACCGCCACCTCCCACAGGAGAGTTTTTGGAACAGATGGTTGCCTTTTGTGTGCCAAGCTGGTGGCAGTCCTCCTTGCCTTCTTCATCACCTGACTGTCACGCGTTTCCTTGATAGACGGCTGCAAACAGCCAGTGACCCGCTAAGTAGAGCAGCCGAAAACTGCCGGAGCTTCTCTTCAGGAGGAGCGGGGCGAGGCAAAGGTGGACCAGGCTGTTATGGTATGCTAGAGACAGAGAGAGAAGGTGGTTTGTTGTAGGAGAAAAAAGGCGGTGTTGAGCAGTGGGAACCCGGGAGAAGGAGAAGAGAAATTCTTCCCATCCCTCTGTCTTTTCCCCTCCTCCTCCCCAGTGGTATTAATTAACAGCAGCAGATGAGTGGAGAATGGGAGCCTGAAGGGAGAACAGGTTCACGCCAGGTTAGCCTGTGCTGTTGTGGGCCCTCTCTCTCTCCCCTTCCCTTTCTCTCTCTCTCTCTCTCTCTCTCTCTTTCTCCTCTCTCACGTATAAAACACACACAAACAATAGGAGGTGTTACAAATTTTAGAAATGTCAGCATCCTCTCATTATGGCCAGAACTGAAATTGCTACATGCCTCGAAAATGGTGGAGTTTTCCTAAAACCCAATTTAACAACCACTTTTAGCTTGAACACGCCCCCTTCACATATTTAAAAAAGACCATTGAAATCCAGGGCGTACCAGGCTGGGACACCCCACAACCACTGACACTCACAGCTCTGACAAATCGTAGACCCAGCCCTCCCTCCGTCGACGCTAAATGCATTCAAGCCACCTTTCCCAATCGTCTGTGTCAGTGTCTGTCGGAACAGATTTGCTTCAGTTTTAATCAGTACAGCTGCCTGCATCTGCAGTTGCAACGGTTCACATTTCTCTCTTGTGTAGCTCTGACCCGAAGCGTCTTTTTTTACTCAACATTGTAAGCAGTGGAAAGCGGAAGACTGCTGTACTTTCAAGTACCTTCACTGATGGTCATGACAGGGGTCCAGAGCCAGACTTGTTAGAAACTCTGGCTAAGGTTAGCAAGGCTTCAGCAGAAGCAGCAGAGGCAATTGAGAGTACCAGGATACTGGACGTGTCTGAGTGTTTGAGACGATGTACATTTGCCCCAAACAAACACTGTATACCACTGTTACTAATATTACTGCTACACGTGGTCTTACATTCTCTCCCTCTTTGCAAAGTATACACAGGTTTAAAATGCCTACCAGCCTTTCAGCCAAAGTGACTTTCCCTTTTCACACTGTTTGAGGCTAAAGCTAGCTAGTATTTCACGAGAATCATTGGAGAGAAGTCCAAAAAAAGCACACATAAATTTTGTGCAGAAGACATATTTTTCACTCCTCACATTTATCTTGTGACCTCTCTGGGGGGTCCTGCCCCTTAGGTTGTGAACCACTGCTTTATCCAGTCTTCTTTTGAAAAAGGCAAAGAATGGCTGTTTTGGTGAATACCACAGACTGCGTTAGGAATCAGTTGATAGTATAGGAATATGTGTGTAAATGTAATTTACTTATTTGGAAAAGTGGCTTTAGTGGATTTGCTCAAACTATTTTTTTTGTCCTGTTTCTTCTTTTCTCCTGCCCTTTCTTTCCCTTCCTGTCTCTCTTTCCCTCTTTCTGTCTGTCACTCCCTGCAGAATTCTATACGACACAACCTGTCCTTGAACAAGTGTTTTCTCAAAGTGCCTCGCTCCAAAGACGACCCTGGAAAAGTAAGTATTTCCTGAACAATGTAATACGACTGGAAAGCTCAGCTTGAATTAAGGTGTGACTCACAATGAAAATGCAAACCTATTTCAGCAAGCTTACAAATAAGGCAGGGGCTACGGCGATTACTTTTCACGTGTTTAGTCGCCCGCGTGCCACATGTGTGCACACATTCGTGCGTTAAGTGCACCCAGAGACACCCGTGCGCACTTGTTCTCTGTCTCTGTCACACACACACACACACACACACACACACACACACACACACACACACACACACACACACACACACACACACACAAGCATGCACACACACAGTGTATGCACTTAAAAGCAATTTGTAGCCCCATAACCGGCTGTGCTGAATGCCTGATGCTGCTTTCTCTGTTTTCCGCGACTCTTCCGATATTGATTCTGCCAAGTAATAATGTGGTACAGGGAGTAATGAATAATAAGTATATGTAGGTACACTCCTTCAGATGTGAGGCCATTCACGCATCTGTTATGCTTTATTAGGCTCCGTTTCATTCTTTCTCTCTTCACGCACACAATCAGAGGAAGCTTTAGATATGTTTCACCACTGTGACTACTGTGGTGAGGAAGCAGAGTTGCCACAGCCACTTCAGCAATGCCGGTTTGATAACAACAACTTGTCAAGTCCTTGTTTGTGCTGAATGGGAGGAATTGCTCAGACGGGGAAAGTATATAATTACAGCTGATCACTGAAGCTTGTCCTTACAAGATTTTTTAATAAAAGCTCAAATGTCTGCATTTCAGCTCAACGCGGGGTTAATGTGAAAAGCAATCCACCACTTTTACAAAAACTGACAAGCCCAAACTTTTCATTGAGCTTTCAGAACTCTGCTCATTTTGTCTGGGGTGGGGGTGTCTCCAGGCTGCGGGGATTTTGGAGCCATTGAAAAATGAATTAGGGGGAAGAAGGTTTAAATAATTCAAACAAAATCCTTGGGCTTGAGTGGAGGCCCATAGTCTGCAAAGACACAAAGAGAGCGCCCCCCCCCCCCACCTCGCCCCCCGATTAGCCTGACTTGGACCTGACCAGCACCTTAATTCACACCGTGGATCGAAGTGGTCGATACCTCGGCATGGGGGGAGGTCATCTGTGTGTAGAGAAGTTGAATGTACATGCTCTGTTTGAAGCCATAGAGAGAGGGGAGAAGCTAAATCATGCATGTGCTAACGTTAATTGGCTGTGTACTGTTCAGTGATGTGGGACTGAGAGACAGGGGGAGGAGAAGAGGCAAGGATGGGGGGAGGGGGGGGGGGGGGGGGGGGGATTGGGCTGTGTGTGTGTGTGTGTGTGTGTGTGGCCTAGATGAACCTCCTGAATTCAGTCTGCAGCTTTGGACCTCCTTGGGAGGCAAGAGGAAAACTGAAAGGGAAAAAGAAAATCAGACCAGGAGGAAATCAAGGACCTAAAAGCAATTGATTTCCTCCTTTCTCATTGTATGTGTTTATTTTGGAGGCTGCTATGTTTTAACATTGTGTATCAAAAGGATTTCAGTGGATTTTCTGGGGAAAGGAAGCAGGAGCATGCACCACAGGAAAACTAAACCTAGTGAAAACTGATTGGATACAGAGCTGGAATAACAACAGATACAGTGGTCTTATCGGATGCAGGGGAGATCCGTCTACTGCACTTTTTTTTCTGTTTAGTGAAACTTGGTTCCCTCTATTAAGGGTACGGAAGCAGCCTCTGCAGCCTTTTTCCACAGAAGTGAGGGAATAGAAAGAGAATTTATACTATCCACTATAGGACGGGATACTTTTACATCATAAGCACATGGAAGTGATGGACAGAACTCTGGCTCTGATATAAGTTCACGGACAATAACGGATACTGAATAATATAATATGCAGTATGTGTTCAAATCTGCCATCTTTACCTATAACATTATCTAAAACAGAGGGGAGAAGTTACTGTGCAGATGGGTAAAGTAGTAAAATCAAACTTGGAATAATGGCAGCCCATCTAGGTCATTATTTACAATAACAATTTAAGGGTAAAATCGTTTCCTCAGACAAATATCTGGGGATTCTTATTGATATTAACTTGAACTGATGTTTTTTCCTCAGGAATCTAAAGTTCTTCAAGGTCAGTAAGAATCTTTTAAATGTTTTCCATCACGAGTTTTGTGGCCAGTGCCTTGTTTTATGCGATTGTACATTGAGTTAACAGCCTTACTGCCAATGATAAGAACCGGATTAACAAGTTTATTAAAAATGCTGGATCTGTAAATGTAAATTTACTCCTGATTCATGACAGAAGGTTTTGGAGGAAAGAAGCAACAGAAGAGTTCAAACCAGACTTCAGCTGGAAGGTGGTGCGGTTACGGATGCAACAATGCTCCAGAGATTTAGAAGGCCACAGCTGTGAAATATTTGAATGTCATATGATCCTTGTTTGTTTCCTTAGATGTGGGTAGTGTTTATAGGCAGATGGATACTGGATTTTTTAGTCTAATAAACATAATGATATTTGGGAGAAAAATCAGATAAAGATATAACCAGACATACTGAGTGGGGCATAATACAGTTGATAAAACGTGTCAGTGCTCTCTGCTGGACAAACCATGTGACCCTGTTTGTTAATGACCTATTTTCAGGTTTTCAGGTGTATCGCTTATGGCTGGCTGTTAATTTTATCCATTGAAGGACAAAATATGCTGCTAAATACTAAAGCTTTTAATTAGTGGCTGTGTGGGTTCCTGAGCTACTCTAATCTCCTCTTGGAATATGTGTTAGTTTGTGTGTTAACGTCCTGTTGTGGCGTGTGTTGTCTTTCTTATGTTGTGTGCTGTAACCTGCCTGACCCGTGTCTTTGTCATTGTTCATGGGAAGTAATTAATTACACTTCCTCAAGTACCATATTGAAAGACAGTTTTGAGTTTTTATTTTGGAAAATGGTCATAATTACTTGTTAGTTTCCAGATCTGGATTTTACATTCAACACGAGTTTAGCTACTGATAAAAAATTATCCTTTGCTGTAGTTTTACCCTCAAGTACAGTTGAGTTGTCAGACTTTGCACCACATGGACCACGTACAGCAAAAAATTCCAGTATTTCTAACACATTAGTACATCGATATTTGAATCCTGTGCATGGTGTGTTTCTTATGGTGACCTATATGCGGCGCCCATGGCTGTACACAAGGTACATTTTGGTATTTACAGGTAACAGTACTTTTGCTTGTAATGGAATATTTTTGTTTCTTCTCACTGTGCCACTGTGGTGTTTCTATTTTTGTTTAAAACAATTTTCAGGATTCCTTATTACGAAAAGATAAGCATGAATGTGAAGGTGTATCTAAACGCACAGAGCAATCAGAAGTACTGGAGAAATACACAAGCAGTTTCCACCAAACACAAGACTCAGCGGCTTGTTTCTTTTTGTTGGTGTCGCTCTTCAGGGTTCCTACTGGGCCATAGATACCAATCCTAAAGATGACACAGTACCCAGCAGGCCAAAGAAGAGACCACGATCTGGAGAAAGGGTAAGTATTTTAACGACATTTTGGGAAATCCTCCTATTGATACTAAAGTTTGTTGTTTTAAAAGCCTTATTAATGTGGTGATACACCACTCAGATAGTATTCAACTGACACCTCTGCAGACATCTCCAAAGTAAGGAAAGACTAAAAGACGGTTTGACTGACCAGCAAACCAGGGAGGTGTCTTCACTCATGACACGAGCAGTGAAATGTTCCAATAGATCAGACTCTACACTGAATAATGCAAACCAAATGACAGCTTAAAACACATCTGCAAATTAAATATGTTTTTCTGTTATGTGTCATTTTTGTGATTCAGTGGTATAAATTGTAATCAGTGGTACACAGTGTTGGCCAACAATACCCACATTTCCTGACTAGAGACATATGGAGACCTGGCATCACAGTTGTAAAAGATCTGGGATTGTGGCCTAAATTCCTTGATATCAAGTAACAAAGCCAGAGGATGGGGTGACAGGGGGGAGGGGTTTAGGGGATGTATCATCTTTATACCTCACACTTCAAATACTGTTACTGAGCAGTTTTGTGTTTCTTTCCCTCCAGTTGCAGCCACATGGTCAACTACCTGCTTGACCGCGGTACTAATTAGTGTCTCCATGGAGAGACTTGCTGCTTGCTGCATGTTATGCTTATTTGAAGGGTCTCTATCGGTCTAATTGTCTGCCGTACCAGAAGATGATTTGTTTGGGCATTGAATAGGATCTGTTTGTGTTATTATTACTTTGTGAAGCTGCAAAAATAGCAAAGACCTGAACCACAACATGCACCTTTTTTTCCCTGGCTGGGTTGCACAGGCTTGATTGTCCTTGTTTGTACCATTTGATATTGACTCAGTTATTACAGGACCCTCTTCTACAGGAGAATGCAGAAAAAAATGCCTGTGTCTGATAGAAATACCCCATCTCCAGTACATGTGCCATTTTCTATAGGCCATTATGTGCCACAACAGAATCACAGCCTGTAGTCTCAATTAAAGAATGGCATGATTGTATACTCATCCAGGTCAGGTGGGCTTGCCTTACAAGTTAATACATGTTAAGCACGGACTCCTGGATTGGCAATTTTCACAATGCCACAGAAGCAGCAGGAATCACCTACGAAATAGAACAGAGTAGAACAGTGAGAACGCAGAAGTAGGAATGAAAATTGGTTTCGGGAAATTGATTGACAGCGGCCGAGGCTATAAATATATGTTACCCTCCATCAGCTCGGCAGAATGCAGCTGCTGTTCAGTCATTAACCTGAGGATCTGAATACAAAAGCAGAACAGAGTGAGCGCCAGGATGTATTGCATGTCTTATATCACCTCTGTCTGCCTGCATCTCTGTTGTTTTGTCTCTGTCTCTGACTACTGTACATTTAGCGTTTAGTTTTCTGTCTCTTTAGGGGCTGATTAGCACACTCATAACTGGTGTTGGTTTAATGACTGAAATTTAAATGCTACTTTTAAACTAAACTACCAGATTCAGATCCAAGAAGATTTTTGGTTTGTTTAATTATTTTGGAAACAAACCAAAATAATTAAAGACTCTGCTGTGGCATTTACACCAATAGTTTGATGGAATCTAGGCCCTCGTATAAAGGTTAAACGAGTTCAGGCATTAAACTGTTATACCTGCAGAATTAACATGAGCACATGCTCTACAGACAATACAACAAAAAAAAATAATTAGAAAATTAAAAAAAAAAAAAAAAGATTCATGATGTTAAGATAAATATTGACATCCGGTATCACTGCTTAGATCACATGTACCATGACAACTCTTCCTTCAGCCAAGGTTGTGCAACCAATTAGTAAAATCAACTGGTGTAGTGGACCAAGCAGAAGACCTGCTGCATCGAATCATCATCAGTAAAGCCTATTTCACAAGGGAGCTATAATTCCAGTGTGCAGACACCTTTCTGTTTTTTTTTTTTTTTTCATACTGTAGATCTTTGTGTCCAGCAGCTGACCCACTGAGGTCTTTCTGAATATGTGCCCAACTATCTTTGTTATTGCCTTAAAGAAAACCTGCAGAGTCTTTCATCACTGTGCAGCATCGCTGGCCATCGCCCTTCTTTTCTCATCCTGTGCTTCTGTCACTGGTTGTGCATCTTGATCATTATCTTTCTGTTTGTGTGTTTATCTGTTTGTCTGCCACTCTTTCCTCTGTCTCTGCCTTTCTTCCTGTATCGCCGCTTTAGCCTTTTCCTCTCCGGGGAACTCAGGCAGGAGTGGAGCGACAAAGTGCACAATCACAGTTGCTCATTGGAGGAAGAATTGAGGTAAAACAGAGAGAAGGGGGAGGGGGGGATTAGGGGGAAGTGTGAAAGAAAGGATGCAGGAAAAAAGTGAAAAAGACATCAAGGTAGAGAGAGCAGAGAGGAAAAAGTCAAGCTGCAAGGGGAAGGAGGGTGAAAAATAAGAAGGAGAGGAGGGGGGAGGGAGAGTATTCTAGGCTTGTGTTCCAGTTAATTACCACAGAAGGCCCCGGGGCTGCCATTAGACATATTTTCTTCACCAACGGTTTTTTTTTTTTTTTTTATTACAAACATTAATTAATTCAGAGGCTTGTCATCTCGTCTTACATGGATGGGCCCTTCGACCCCTTTTCTTACGCCTCACTTGCACCGCTGGCAGACGCACTGTGGGCTGTCACATGGGCTAAGGAGAAACAGGGAGGTTTTAAGTGGTAAGATTTATAGCAGTGTTACCGCCTGAAAAAAAAAAAGGTGGTCTAAATATGCCGTAGTGTTTTCATTGGGGTTTTTGTTGCACCTAGGCTACACAGTCAAAGTCTTTAAAGTCTCTTGATGACAGCATCTGTGCAAATGAAAAGATTTGAAGTTGGCAGCGAGGCTAAACGTCAGCTGCATAAATGCATTGTATAAATGTGTAGACAGGCAGTGTACACTTAGTTTAATACCTGCGTCTCCAGTGCCCTTAGCATAATCACTCGCTTTCATTTCCTGTATGCCTCTCTGTCTGCCTGTCTGTCTGTCCGTCACCACTCAATTATCTCACTACCTATTCTTCCTTTTCTACCCCCTTCTCCCACAAGCCTTCCTCACTCCACTCTTCACCTCTCCGTTGTCTTCTTTTTAAGTGCCTCCACCAGGGAACCGGCAACCCGTTTTGCTGGGAGTTTATCATAAATTAAAGATTGCATTGTTACCAACCAATCCTCTTACTGTAAGCAGTTTGGGAAGGCAGGCAAGCTGTCTTGAACCCTGAAAGGAGTCAGACAAGGAGAAAAAATATTGTCCCCCCTTTTTTTTTTTTTTGCAGGCGTTAATTTAGCCCCTCATCGATCTTTGAATAGTTCCTCATATCCCCACACTCAATTAACCCTACTTTAGCTCTTTGTGAGGACAGCAAAAAAAAAAAAAGAACTGCAGCTGAATACATTTTAGATATGTGAATAATGCATGAGGATGGCTTGATTTATCTTATCAAGTGCAAGTGATGTGTCCACTTTCCAGGCTGTTTAAGTGTCCAGCAATTTAAATGAAGCGCTCCTCAACTAGTTCACATAGTTGGAGCCTGGGGCATAGTGGTGATTCAGGAGGCTCGGCGCAGAATCGCGAACTTGCAGCATTCAGAAAATTCTCATAACCTTTGTCACATTTCATTTCCCTCCTCATTTTTACCGTCACTCTCCTCTGCATACTTCCAATTAGTGGAGAACATATTTGAAATACTTTTGCATATTAATTAACAGGCAATACTGAACAGTTCCTGTTGCAAAAGTATTTGTGCACCAATTCATGTTTTACCAGGCTTAATCCAGTGTGAATATAGAGAGAAAACTCTGTATACAGTACAGCACTATGCAATGCTTAAGTTATCAATTTCATGCATTCATTTGTGACACAGTGATTTTTATGTCCCGTCACCATGGTCCTCTGTGAGTCTGTAGACACAGTCTTGTAAATGCGATAAGTCAGGACTAACACCTTGTAGAAACTTCATAGTTTCACCACAAGTAGCTCATAGATTTTGGAGCACCTCTCTGCATACATTGGCAGACATGATAGACATGGAGCATCACACAAGTGTCCCAGTGTCCCAGTAAGTCATGACAGTGTGACAAGAACAATGCCAGGGCCCTGAAACCAAGGCAGCTAAATGTTCAGCCATCATTTATTTTATTATTTACACCTGTGCTTTTCCTACTGTGACATGTTAAAAGGCCTATGGCTGGTGACGCGCTGGAAGCTTAGGTTATTTTGGTGTCTTCATTATTTATTTGGTAAGCTTGTCCTCTGTCCTGTTCTTCCACCAGGCATCTACTCCTTACAGCCTAGAGTCAGAGTCTCTGAGGATGGACTGCATCATGTCAGGAGGGGCGTCTCCCACTCTGTCCATCAATGCTGTCACCAACAAGGTATGACACCAGCTATTCAGTGATAATCAAAGGCAAACATTGGCCGGTTCCAGCCTCTCAAATGTGAAGATGTGATCCTTTACTTTGCCATAGCCTTTGGGGTTTTGTACTGCTGTCCAATTTAAAAAGCTACTAGAAAATGGAGTTATGACTTAAAGTTAAAAAGAAGGTAAATCACAAGGTAGAACTTAGTACAGTGGAGAAACACAACAATCAGTTGTTTCCATGGCAACATTTAACCTCTGGGAGCGTCAGAGTCCTGCAAAGATTCTCATTTTAGGATGTGTCTCCCTCTCAGCAAATTGAGAAACTAATTCAAATATGAAGGTAGCTAAGGGGATACCCAGCACCACAAACAGGAAATGATAAGTCCCTGTGTAGGCAAGATAAATCACTACGGCTATTGGTTTATTGTTACAGCTCTTCACATATTGACATGAGTTCATGAGGGCTTCATACAGTTGCTAATATTAGCTACTGTACCGAATTATTTTCAAAAGTTTATGGATGACTGTGAGTTTGAGCCAAGACATTGAGGTGGCAGGGAGCTGAGGAGACGCGTTTCTACCAACAGTAACACAGCGTGTGATGCTGCTGTGTACTCATCATAATATGCTTCAGAGTCCACAGATATTACATGGAGACATTTTAAATTCTTGAAAAGCTCAGAAAGATGAATATTCATTTCTTAATGATGTGCAAAGATGATTTTGACAAATGAATTAGTCAATAAGATGTAGTCATTTGTACTTGCTGCTGAGAAGAATGTGTTGAACTTTGTTGAGGCTATAAATGAAATCGACTGGATACGTGCTTGACTCAAAAACTGCGGCAGGAGTAGTCTCTGTTTTTCCCTTCCACCATCAGTGGCCTGGATTGTTTTATGGTTCTTCACTTTCAAACACAACCTTATGGAATGACACACACACACACACACACATACTGACTTAAAAAGCAAAACTGGGTGTGGCCGTCTGTATGAGGGTCAGAGATCAAGCGGTAACTGGGACCTCTTGACGCCTGTCTGATCTGGCGCACACACACACAGACACACACACATGGAATGATGATGTGTAGTACATGACCCCTTCGTCTGACCCCGACCAAAGAGAAAATTTGTCCCACAGCAGCAGCTCACATAACTCTGAGTGTTTGGTCTGGACGTGATGTAAAGGTCTGGACTTGATGGCTTATTCCAGTTTTCCATTCTACTCTTTTCACAGATCTTGACTCACACTTCCAAGAATTTGTCAATATGAAACCCTTTGATCACAGTTTTTAACACTTAGAGAATTAAATTATCATCTAAATAATATCTGTGTTTTCTTTTACTGCGTGTTTTACAAGCTATTCATTGTCATTTAACCACTAAAAATGTCAGGCACTTGCTGGTTTATCTTCCTCTCTAATTTGAGAATTTGCTCTGTTTCACATCATTGGAAGTTCAGTTCTTTTTTTTCTCAGATAAAACAGGCAAATATCTCTTTGGGTTTTGGGGAGTTGTGATAGGTGTCTATCATTAAGTTTCACATTTTATAGACTAAAATATTAATCTAAAAAGTAATACATAGATAATGGATTTATATAACTGGAAGATAATTGAAATAGTGTCCTATTTTAGCAGTGGGTTATGTTACCTACCTTCTATATCTTGACTGTTCCCTAAAATATTTACTTTGCTTATGTATTGCTTATGTATATGTATTGATTTATGTATTATGTATCAACTCTAAAAGTAAAAGTTTCTCCACTTTTTTTAACATACACAGACAAATTAGTCATGAAATATGACAACAAATAGTGAGAGGTGAACATCATTAGCAGATAAAGAAATCAGCATCAGGGGGTTATTGTTGGAACATTTCCCCAGACAGTTTGGTGTGGCACGCAGGCAGCAGGTGGAGAGACAACAGGAAACTGTTCATTCACCTTAAGCGTGTCACTTTGCACTGATCCTGTTTTACTCCAGGAGGGACTAAAACTCGATTCGTCTTAGTCATCTCTATACATTTTGAAACAATGATTCAGAGCAGCAAGAGGAAGACCTTGATGGCAACGATGCTGATGCCAACGTCAATGAAATCCACCCACATCCAGACAGGTGGCGTCCTGCAGGCGCAGCAGTGCGTCACAGCCTCTTCAGTAACACATTTGCTCACTAATATGCTGTTTGCACTGGAGAGCCTGTGGTTTCAAAGAGACATTCTCATAATATGATACTAGCAAATTAGGATCACAGAAGGTATTTTCCTTTAGAAAGATTGTTATAGTCATCATTGCATTCAGAAACTGTAATGTTTTTACTTGAATTCCTAAATTCCTTGTAATTGACGCACTGCTAAGTCTAGCCTTTCAGGAAACATCACGAGGTGTTTGGTCATTATCCGTGTTTGTTCTTTTCTAATGCGTAGATGTGAACCTCAAAGGTTCTTGTAAAATAATTTCCTAGTTACTACTGTGGCGCAGCAAGGACAGTTACAGATTCACTCTCTACAGATCACTCACTCACCCACTCACAGAAATGTCCAGGAGTAACACTCAGATTCACCCCCCCAAAAAAACTCTTGTTTTTAAGCTACAAGATGTTCTACAGGGTAGTACACTGCCCTAGAGAGCCTTTACTGTTGTTTGACCCGAAGGCTATATTTTCAGATTTGTCTATACAATTAAATGTAGCCTGGAGGTAACGCCGGCGCTCTGCTTCACAAGTACTGACAGTCAAACAAAACAAGAGAAATATGATTCAACATAATCCTGAGGCATTGCTTTTAAAAGCTTTGTGATCTGTCACCACTAGATAATATGGAGTACACATCCTCTGAAGTGAAGTTTGTGTTTTCATTGGTGCCAGACTCTCAGACAATAAAGTAATTTCTCTTACGCAGTGGTCTCTGGGTCGGGACATTTAATCAAAATCACTGCGTTTAAGGAAAAAAGTTCAGGTCCTGGGCTTTTATGCAGCAGCAGGTCTAATTTGCTTTCAGGACTCTAATTTCCATATTTCCCCATGAGTTGTCTCATAAGTTAATGGTGCATGGGTAACTTCTTCAGGTGGGCAGTGTTCACTTAAGCCTGGATATGAATTGGCAAATGGTACAAAACGAAGGAGAGTAAGAAAATGGGTGAGGAGGAACAATAAAACCATGAATCACTGCCTTTGAAGAAGTTTATATGCTGCATTGCCTCAAAATGTTGGCCCTGTATAATACCCTTTATTTTCACATTAACATGGATCATGGAAATATGTTTGTGTGCATGTGTGTGTTTGTTGATGTGTGTGTGTGTGGTGTGTAGGTAGCATTGTACAACCCCGAGGCGGAAGGCAGCGAGAGTCCTGGGAGTCTGGGCGGCAGCCTGAGCAACAGTCTTTCAGAGCAGAGTTTGGCGTCCGTCAACCTTAACAACCTGAACACGGCCGTCAGCAGCGGCAGCAACGTACACAGCTACACACCAGTAAGACCTTTTCTTCACTTCAGGTGACAGTCTAATGATTGCTGCAGGAGAATTTCTCTTTTCTTATGTCCATCTGCACAAGGACAACAGCTGACCCGAGGTCGCTACAGACTTGGTGTCTGGTTTAAGGACACTTCAGCAGGGCCACTACTTTCTCCCACTTTTCTTCTGCTTTTGTTTTAAATCTTGAAACGGCAAGTTTTTAACTACCAGCATTCAAACTAAAACGGATCTATTTAATCTGGATGATTCAGTCACTGGTCCAGACACTCTCAGTCAGTACAGAAGGTGTGTGCTGCACCCTTAGCAGACTGAGGAGGTGGTAACCAGCTAACGACGTGTACGCTGGATCTACAATACACCGCTGAAACTCTCATTTTTCGTTTGATGTTCAGACTTTGCCAGCAAATATATTTTTCTGTGAGTCTTTTGCAGGGCACATTCAGTGTGCCTAGATGACATATGCATTATTCTGTACTGTAGAGTAAAGCAGATGGCATGAGCAGACACATTTTAACCTGCAAAAAATCTTTAGTTTGAGTTGCTGGTGTTTTTACTCTGAGATGCACTGACAAACAAACAAACAGTCAAAAGGGCATTTTCAGTCTCTTTCCCGTATCGAGAATTTATTTGGGCTCCTCAAACAAATCAAATTTCTCTCTTCCAAAAAGATTTTTGTATTTATAATTTCTTCCTTTCAGAGAACTCAACTGCTTGTTGATGAGTGTTGCATTCATATGCACAGATTATTTAGTTTGATTGAAAATTTTTGTTTTGCAGCCGACTATACTGCTGCTTGCACTGTGCGCAGCCCCTCCCACCCCTCAGGATCAAACACCTCAAAATAAATTCTGAACCTGTAGCAAATGCTGGTATTCTTTGAAAAACTGTCTCTACCGTGTAAAAATAAAACAGCAGGAAACATCAGTCATCCTTTTGTGCTGGCAGTTTAGCATAACCACCTCTGATGCATGCGAATGACGCCTGACCACTCCAGTATTAGCAAATTTTAAACAATTTGTATACAATTAAAAGCAGTTTAATTCTGTTAGCTGACAATTAAACACTGTTTTTTTAGGAGCCGAACAGTGTGTATGTGTGAGGCTGTGTTACTGTTTATGTCTGAGGCCGGAGCCAAAGGACGTAACCAGTGGCCACCCCACTCACACTAACCATGAGTTTTTACGAGGTCCCACATACTGTGCAAACACACACACACATACACATACACACACACACACACACACACACACACACACACACACACACACACAGTGAGGATTATTTAAATCAAGTCTGTGCCGTATCATCTACTGTTATGGTGCCTACGGTCTTGGACAGTGTAAAGTACACTTGAGACTTGGCGGGGCACTGATACACTGAGACATATTTGGCCTGATTTTACTCTGGCTGTTTAAATGATTCCTCATCCTTTACAAAACAAGGTCCTTCAGCTATTTGAATTGATTAGTCTCAAGAAGTGTATGTGTGAGATGATAATAAGATGCAGTTTTGTGTGTGTGTGTGTGTGTGTGTGTGTGTGTGTGTGTGTGTGTGTGTGTGTGTGTGTGTGTGTGTGTGTGTGTGTGTGTTTTTTTTTTTTTTTTAAGAAGGAGGGAGTAGATTAGCCAACCCATCTGTTAGGACATAAACTGTCCCCACGCTGAGCAATTTAGATTTAGAGCTAAATATTTAACGTAAACAAACAGTTTATCACAGGCTCATCAGGTGAAGAAAATTTGTGTGGAGCATTAAGCAATGAGCCTGGAGTGTTTGAGTCAAGAATGGCTGTGACCTGATCTCTAATTTTGATATGAGGAATTTTCCTCTTTTTGGGGAGGGGGGTTAAAATTTAATTTTTTTTATTTAAATGGGCAACTAGGAAATCTTATCATGAAGCCAACATTTTATGTAGTATTCAGTCTGTATGATTTATTGATTTCTTTGCTTACAATGCTTCAACTATCAAAGCACTGATTTCACCAGCGGTAATAGTTTTTATCACTAGTGGTAATAAATGTACTGGTACAGCAATCAAACTCAACATTCAGAATCCTTTTTTAAACTACTTTATATGCAGTTTAGTCCAGTGGTTTCCAGCCTAGGGACTAGACCTCATCCTGTGGCCACAAGTAAGTAAATAAGTTTGGAATATTAGATAAATATGATTCTATGAGCCTTAAACTAACATTTAAATGTAAACGTGTGAGAGGTTTAGGGAGGATGTCGGCTAGGATGTCGATTTGTAGTACATTTAACAAGTCTGTCAACGTGTTTGTGCCTGTCCCCTTTAAACTAAATATAACAAAATTTTAAATACCAGTCTTGGTCCAAAATTATAGAAGTGCTGAAAAAAAAAATCCCAGCCTTTCATTATTTTTTCCTTGTAACAGCTGCTCACCTTTTTACCATCAGTCACTTTTCACCACTCACCTCCCACCTGCATTAGCAAAGGTCAGTGCAATCTCATCTCGTTAACCTCTCATTTCTAGAGGCCATCTTTTGTTTTCCTCCTCACTGCGTTGCCTCCTCCACCCTGCGCCCTTCTCCTCTTTCGTCTCAGACCTCATCTGTGGTCTAGTCCGGCGGGATCAGGGTTAGTTCTGCCTCATTACCTGACGCAGGTGATACCCTCCTGACTGACGGTGATTACTGGTGGCATCACTGGCAGAGATCTCAAAGGCACCAAGAGAGTTGATGGAAAGGCTGCCATTATTGGGTGGAGGTAGATGTGTGTGTGTGGGGGGGTGGATGCGTCATGCTAAGTTGGCTTATATTTGCGGAGGCACAGTGATCACAGCAAATTGCTTGCATTTGCTGGGTGGATGGTGAGGAAGATGACAGCTGGGATGAGATGATTGAGGGTGGAGGAAGACGCAGCATTCACAAACTAAAAGAGAGATTTGAAGCACTATATTGTATTTTGTGTGTGTGTGTGTGTGTTTATATGAAAAGAAATAAGAGCCAAAGGAGGATTTCATTTTAATTGCATGAAAATGAATGTGGTATAATCATCATACTGAATGACTGAATTGAAAAAAAAAAAGATTTGTAGAATTAATTAATTTGAAAATTGAATTTGAAAGACAAAATTTTGAATTTAATTAAAGTAATTCTTTTTTTTTTAATTAAAAAAATAAAAAAGATATGATGATCATTGAATTTTGCTTTTCTGTCTATTTTACAGTGCAGCTCACCCAATTGAAATTCAGGTTTCTCAATTTAGTTTCAGCTACTGGAAGCACTTCGTTTCCTTCTGTGTTGACTGACAGGCCACAGCCCACTCCAGTGCTCACTTGGCTAAGCAGGCCGCGTGGCCCGTTCTTCTCCTCTCACTGTGAAGTTTTGCTTCTGTGCTTTTTAAAAGTCTGGTGCTTCATTGCAGCACTGGCTCAAACAAGCTGCTAATGGTAACTAATTTGAAGTAACTGACTTGGTGAATGGCAGAGGCTTAACTTTTTCTTAAATTCTTAAATTTAAGCAACATACACATGATTTAAATTTGTCTCAGGATTAAAGTGTGCATAGTTTACACTATTGCTTCAAAACAGATTTTTACCATTTTGGATTCAGATTGATCAAAACAAGCTAATCTGTGTGACATTAGAAACAAAATCCTGAATTTTAAAACCACTCTCAGGCTGAAGATATCTCTGAAGAAAGCAATGGGCTGTGTTGGTGGTGCGTATGGTGTGTGTTCCTACAGGTACCAATAAGAAGATGAAATACAATCTAGGAAATCCAGTTTGAGTAAACCGTGAGTTTTAAGACTTTTCAGATGCCAAACCTCTGCAGAACAGTTTATAATACTGCCTAAGAGGCTGCGTTTTACAACTCTGTAACATTTCCTCTGCCACAGTTGTTTTTTTCTTACATCTCAGCGATTGTGGTGTAATTGGAATTGTAGTATTTCCCTCATAAGAGATCTTCATCTTAATTCAAGCAGGCAAAGAAATTGTTATAGTTACTGTCCTTGTTCTGTCTGTGTGTATGTCCTTGTCACACACTAGGCAGTCCACAGAAACATGTGGTAACGCTGAACTTTGTTAGCACTTGTGTGTGAATGTTTCTTTAAATATATGCTCATATTCATCGAATGTTGTGTGTCTCAGGTTCTGTTAGAGGGTTATATGTTCCAAAGCATCACATGAGCACAGCCACACCTCCAAACTATAATGTGTATTATTATTATTATTTTTGCAGTAAAAGATTAAGCCCTCAATATAAGTGTCCTGATTTACCAGTAATTTCCCAGGAATGCACACTTGTCAGTGTTTTGATATATTTTTATAAAACCAAAACCTTCTCTGATTTCCCAGTTTGTCTTATAGTACTTCTCACAGTCCGTCTCTCTCTTCTTCTTCCTCTCTGGTTGTCTTGAAGGTGAGCAGCCACTCAGAGCCTTCATCCCAGTCCCTGAGCCTTCAGCAGCCTGCCCAGCCTCCACCGCCTCCCCCTCCTCCCCCACAGCCCCAGTACGGTTTGTCCGTCCCGGAGTCACGGGACAAGCAGCTCTGTTTCTCCGACTTCGAGGACCTCAGCGCTTCTTTCCGCAGTCTTTACAAGTGTGTCTTTGAACAGTCTTTCTCGCAGCAAGGTGGGTGTCAACTCTCATTTTGTGCGCTCTGTTTGTGTGTGCGCCTGCCCAGCATCTGTAATGATACT
Organism: Toxotes jaculatrix; assembly: GCF_017976425.1. Lineage (NCBI taxonomy): Eukaryota > Metazoa > Chordata > Actinopteri > Toxotidae > Toxotes > Toxotes jaculatrix. The sequence continues at coordinate 14,085,452 of NC_054395.1, read as the reverse complement.
TGTGTTCGCAGGAATAAAAAGAAAAAAACGAAACGTGTAAACTTCTATGTCAGGCTTCATGCACATAATTAACTGTCAAGCTTAAGCTCCTATTGAAATGGAAAGAATTTAACATTGCTTTCATAGCAGCAACAGCATTCCAGTATTAACCTCCACCACAGAGTACTCCTACTCTATTGTATTTTAATAAACAAACAATCTGTTGTTCCGCATATCTGCATTTTACGGCTCGCTCAGTCAAATGAGTAAAGGCAATTAAGAGGAAGAATTCAACAGAAGGAGAAAAAAAAACTCAAACACATCTGCAGTCGTGCAGAGCAAAGGGTTCTGCAGCTTTGATAGCAGCTAATTAGATTGGTTCTAAAGTTTGTGAAGCATCTTGCTAATTGCTTCCTGAAGCTTTCAGGTCACCAGGCCTCCTCCCACTTGGACCCCCCACCATCTCACCACCCTCCTATCACCTTCCCTCTCTCGCTTTCTTCTCCACGTACACATCCTCGTGCGTTCTGTAGCCGAAGAGATTGATACACTCTGATGAGCTCCGCAGCTGCTGACCTCTGACAAGGTCCCCCCTCAATTTGTGGTCAGGGGTGCACGCACGGAAAAGATAAGACAATGAGAATACTAGTTGAAAAAAAAAAGAGATATAACACAGAGATCCAGAAAGAAAATGAAGAAGAGAATGGATTTAGCGGATGCTTGAAAGGGTCCCTTAAGTGTGAGGCTTAGCAGGAAACAGTGTCAGCAATCATTGTGTTTGAGAATTTGAGTCACAGTGAGTCACCCAGACAGCGGAGCTCTTCGTCTTCCTTTGAAAAAGCACAGTGTGTCCAAGGCCACACAGCAAACTGTAACTGACTCAGGTGGGGTCAAAGTCACTTCTGCTTCAGATCCTCGTTCTCCTTCAGCCTCGTGAACCACTGTTGAAGCAATAGAGACAAAAAAAAATTAACAAATAAATTAGGACTTGAAATCATCAGTTGGAGTGGTGTGAAAAGTCGGGCGTGAAAACAGCTCATTTTACAATCCAACTTAATAATACTCAGCCTTCCCTTATATCACATTAAAATCAAATGCCATGTTTCAGTGCAATCTACAACAACTTTTTTTTTCAACTCCAGTAACTGTTTTTTACTACAGTTTTTTTTATAGTTAAAAACTGTACATAGACACCTATTAAACTGTAAATGAATAAACAGATAAAACAGTGACTAACATTAAGTATTGAATAGCCACACAGCAGAGAGGATAAAGGAATTGGAAAAAAACAACAACAACAAAAAAAAAACTTGTACAAGCAGGTAAAGTGTAACGACTCCCTGATGGCAGCAGTGAAAATTCACTCAGTGGATTGTGCTCAGAGAGGCAGAGTCAGTACGCTCATCGATTTCCTTATGATTTGTTGGTCACAAAAAAAGAACTCAAGTCCCTTTGCTTCACTGGATCTGTCTGTCTTTCAGTGCTGAGCAATGAAACAGCAGATAAAAGAAAAGTCGACAACTACAGCAAAAAGATTGATATGAGCAACTTAAGAACAAATGTACCGGACAGGAAATAAATCACGAAAACAGTGCACTCTGCTGGCCGCACTTAATGATCACCTCTGTGTTTACATCTATCCTTAGATGATTGTTGAGCTCTATAGCAAAGTACTTGTAAGAATCTTTTACTTTTAACTCAACTTACACAACATAAAAACAATTGCCGCTGCACTACGGCACAAAAGCAGGAAAAACACAACTGCGGTCCAACTGTGTGCCTGAAGAAAAGACAACAATGCGGCATCGCCTGAAAATTTAACAAGGTAGCTCTCTGCTTTACAGTTTCTGCAGCTGTCAGTCGCCATGATGAAAAGTAAAGGAGATAAAACGCACTCTTGGGGTTACCCTTTGCATCCAAGAAGCTGCCATTCACAAGAATCCTCTGCTGTTTGTCAGTCAAAAAAATATAAAATCCATAAGACAAGTTGATGTGGGAGACGTGTGAGTGTGCTGTGTGTGAGAGGGAAAGATTTTCATAACAAGCAACTGGCGAACCACTGACCTGAACTCCTGACCTGACCTGACATTATTTAAGGTTACACAGTACCATATGGGAAGATTCCCAAATTATGGCAGTTTGACTTAAACTGAAAATTAAACTAGAAATTAAACTTTAAGAAGTCAAAAAAAAAAAAAGGTGGAAGACACGACAGGCAGTTCAGCACATGTTGTAATGCACACCCAGTGATTATGGTAATATGTAGTTACTCACTGAAAAGTCAAACCTCTCAAAAAGATAGTAGGAAGAATTAAAACCTTGAGGCAAGTCAGGATCGTCTACTGCTTTGTGTTTAGTTTTCTGTCAGTTTTCTGTTGGTAAAGGTTGTAGATATAATTCTTTTACAAGTTCCCTGAAGGTCAAAGCTTTAATACTGTCATTGTACTTTATCCCTACACAATTTATTAGCCTTGTTAATTTTATCCTGTACCGAGAGATTACTTTACCTTCTTGACTATTTCCTTTTTTTCTGAGCTCTTGTTACACTTGATTTGTTATTTGGAAAAGCTACAGTCTTCACAAAAAATAACACACATAGACACAGCCTCAGAGAGATCATTTAAATCTTGGCGTATATGTAGTAGGAAAGACGTGTCAATCTGTGCAGCAAAGAAAGCCTGCAAACTTAGAAAACTGTCGTCTGTGCAACATTTAGCTTCCTTTCCTGTGCTCTGAAGACACTTACGAGCTATGAGCTTCATGAATACGCTTTTAGAATTTGATAATCAGGTATTTATAAGCACCAGGAACTGAACCACAAAACAAATCAGCTTAGTGTTCATCTTAGCTGTAGAACAGCCTTTATAAAAATGGTTTTCAGTGTCTGAATAAATGTTCAGATCTGCCAGAAAGGAACTTTTGAGCTTGAGTAAACATGTGGGTTTAAATATGTGTGGGAAAAAAAGGCTGGGGAAATACCTTAGATGGATGAAAAGGGCAAAGTGAGATGGACAACAGTTGAAAAAGATTATTTCCAGACCACAACAGATTGTCCGTCTCTTCACAAATAATTAATTTTCCTCATTTGTTGATGTTTTTTCTCGGCAGGTTTGATGGGTATGCCTGGTGACTCCAGCCAGCAGGCCCGGACCGCGTGCTCTTACCAGCACTCCCCAGGTGCGGGGAGCAGCGGCGGCCATCACCACCAACACAACCACGGCCAGGCGTCGCATCACCCCCACCACCCTCAGCAGCACCTCTCCCCTCACTCCACCCATGGCCAGCACCAGGCACACGGTCAGCATGGTCAGCACCAACAACAGCACCCTGCACACTCTCAGCAGCACCCGTCTCTCTCCCACCAGAGTCATACTGGACAGACTTGCTCCACAACAGGTGAGAACAGCGTTTTCCAATGAGTGAGTGTTTTTCCAGCTTCTGGTCAAGAGGTGTTTATGTGTAGGAGTTGTACATTTCTGACTTTGGTGACACCTGCTGGTAGAATGCTGTATCAGAAAAAGGCACTGTGGCACACAGCAGTACACACTTATTGCTTCTGAATGAATCAGCTAAAAGCAGCACATAGACAATGACAGCTCAGAATGATTTGACAGATGCTATAAACAAACACATTCAGACACATACAGAATTACAGTTTGCCCTTGAAAGTTTTCTCTAGCACCACAGGGAACTCCTGAGTTCTTTATCATTACTCTAAGATGTAGTTGTGGCCATCATCTTGAAATATTTCAGCATTGTTAATGAGAAATCACATTATTTCCTTGAGTTGGGCATGGCGAATGGATATTGCTATGCACATCATATTATACAGAGTATAAATAAAAGCAGCCGAGTGGGAAAAGTGTCAGTCTCCTAATTGTAATTATAAGTAGGAAGTATGGGAGACTTAGTAAGGCTATAAAATCTCCTAACTGGAAAAAGAACTTTAGATGTGTTTACAAACTGGTGCCAAAATAGCTTTAAAGTTACCATCACTGCCTCTGTCTGGTTTTAACTTGTTGTTGTTGACTTGCTACAAGTATATGAACAATAATAATAATAAATGAACAATAATTATAAGTTAGACTACAGGACTAGCAGTGGGGGGGTAATCAATGCTCTGTTGTCATAACAGCAAGAGGTTTCCCTGTTTTATTCCATGCTGATGCCACGGGGTGAACGCAGCATTAGGACAAGACTCTACCAGAGCCATGAAATCAGAGTAATAGATTATTCCGAATATTTCATAGTTAAATTGATCCAGAATCTGAAAGTGAATGGATTCAAAATTCACACAGGCCTCCCTGGGAGTTGTAGTTAACATATTTTTGTACAAAGTTTTGTACCATACTTTTTTTTTTTTCAGTGAATCATGAATTTAACTAGTGGTCACCTCACATTGTATATAAGAAAAAGGAGAAGAAATAAGAATAAGAAAACCAATAGAACTTATACTTTTGAAGCCTACATGCCCATTGCAACCTATATCTCTACACCCTTTTTCTAATTCTTGTGAAAGGAACCCACAGAGTACACAGTATAGTTTCATAATTCATATATATTGATACAATACAGCAATTCTACTTCTCCACACTCCCAAAGCCACATTGGTGTAAATGCAATTCACCTAACACATCAGAATAGAGTTGTCTCTGCACATACTCATTGCATTTATATTATGCTCTTTCCTCTATAAGGTGTCAGAGCATTTGATATTATGAGGCTGGGCTCATACAAATAAACAGGCATCTCCAAAGCCTCACTGAGGCTTTTCCTCCTCATATTCCCAGTCTTTGTTTTTTTTTCCCTCCCCTGTGTCTGCGCAGCACAGCTCTCAGGCCAGAGAGAAGGAGTATTCAGACATTATTTATCTAGGTTAGTATTCTCCTCAACCAAGCTGAGGATGAATGAAAGCAATCCTTCTGTCTTTGATCCACGGTCTGAGAATGTGTTGTTGTTTAGTTTGTGGCGATGAGGGCCGTGAAAAGCATTTCCCTTTTCTTCTTCTTCTCTTCTCTTTTTTTTTTCTCTAGAAGCAGTGCTGGGGCTGGAATGTTTCTGTGTGAAGTCACACCACCTTGTGGTTGATGGCTGAACTTAGAATGAGACAAATTTCACTTCTTTTTAATGTGAATCAATTCACCTGTTTCAGATCATTTAACATTGTTATGCTGCTCAGTATCATATTCTCACACAGGTATTCATTTTAGTGCAGAAACAATCAGTAAATAAATATAAAATCATCAGCATGTTATTAATTGATGGAATATTTAAGTCATTATGTGGTTCCAGTTCCTCAACCAGTTCATTTTTTTTACATAATTGGAACAAACTAACAGACAGTTGTAATGGGCCTGGGCCTGGGTCAAACCAAATCAATTACAAATCACTATAATTTTAAAGATATCAAAGAAATGGAACCAGATCTCTGCCATCTACACCTTTTAAGCCCCGCTGACATACATTTATATCATTTATATGAAGCAGTGCCTGTCACTAAAATCATCCACTCTTATATACATGGAGCTGTTTTATTATATACAATTAAATGAAGTAATATTTTGTGTTGGTGTACAGTTACACGTGTACAGCCTTCTGTTCCTGTTCTGGGGGAAAATTTGTTCAGCTGAAACAATTATTTGATGCCACTGGACAAACAATTTCAGTGTGTGTGTGCATATGTGTGTGTGTGTGCTGTCTCCCAGGCATTTCATCAGACTGGTACCCCAACCTGGACTGGCTGAAGGAGAGCTGCCGCATTGCTACCAGCTACAACTGGGCTGACGTAGACCTCTCCCCATTTCAAGGTAACACCCTGGTGCCATCAGTGTGAACAGCATCTTGAAAGAACACTGATAAAGTTGTCTACAGCAGCCTGTTTTAACACAGTGAGAGCTGATCAAATGCTTATGATGCCGATCAGCTGTTTTGATGAAACCATTATGATTCCTCTCTACACTTTCATATAAACTCGCCCTTGAGGCACAATATTATAATATCCAGTGTTGTAATAGTACTGGCCTAATAAAAGTCATTATCCTGCATCGGAGGGGTTGCCACACTCTGTTTTTCTCTCTCTCTCTCTCTCTCTCACACACACACACACACATACACATACACAGCCTCCCTCCCAATTGTATGATGTGAATAATCCAATTAGGCCCCGGCTCAGTAACAGCCTCTTATCGCGGTCAGCGCACAAAGCCGCCAACATCCACACACGATGGATGATGACGGCTGGTCTTATAACACACAGGCTGCCCCTGCCTCTCTCGTTCTCTCTCTCGTTCTCTCTCTCGTTCTCTCTCTCTCTCTCTCTCTCTCTCTCTCTCTCTCTCTCTCTCTCTCTCTCTCTGTCTCTCCTCCTGCAGCGCTTGACCTCCCTCGCACTGCCGTAATCCCATCCTCCGCCGTCTCTGGCTCGCCTCCAAAGAGCAGGAACCGAACCTCTCGTGTCTGTCGCTGCCAAACACAAGCCATATGAATTTGATTTTGAGAAATATCAGCGGACAGTCTGTTGAATAGAGGCTTGGGTGTGTCTTTGTTGGAAGAGGCAAATAAGAACATAATTATAAGAACCTTATAGGTTCAAGCTCTCGTTCTATGGTGTGTGAGATGTGAACAGGTATGTTGCCAGGACACCAATGTTCTGTGGCTTGTAATTAAGGTGGAACAGTACTGATAGCAAAACCACAATGGGAGTGTTATGCTGGATGTGATGTTACAATAATATATGAGAAATATAATTTATTTTTCATTTATTGGATATTAATGCTTATGTTTGAGTGTGTTCACCACAAGCTGAGCATCTGCTAAATAAACAGTCGTGTAGTAACAATAGTGTTCATTCTCTTCTGCTAACAACAGTGATTATATTAGCTGGGAATTTAATTTTCTTGTTATCCGCACACGTCTTTAATCCCCCTTTAACTTTTTAAAACCTGGAAAGCACTGTTCATACTCACAGGATATTATTTTACATTATAGTTATGATCCTAGGATGACAGATGTGTCTTGCAGATAAAACTATACAGGATATATCTACAGTTTTATATTTGGTGCAGTTGTGCAGCCATAGAAAATGGCAGCCTGGATTTTACTGTAATGTTTTACTCAATATGAGTCTGATGTAGCTTCAGAGGTGAAACTGTGAAACAATAATTAAAAAATGAAATTTGAAAGAGAAATATATATATTTTTTTATCTTACTTTGGGAAGGAGAAATGATGTGACATATTGAGAACATTTGGTTCAAGCAGTTAACTCAAACTGATAAAAGCACTACAGCCAGTGACTGTCGCCTCCTCTGTCTGTCCGAGTCAGGTCTAAAGGAAAGCATGCGCCAGGCTGAGCTCAACAACTGGTCGCTGGACGCTGCCCAGATGGCCGACCTGTGCTCCTCCATTAACCAGTTCTTCACAGCCACAGGGGTCATCCCCCCACAGGGAGCCACCCACCCACAACCTCAGGTCCAACACCCGACACCACCAGGGGCAGCGCAGCACCCGGCTCAGCCACACGGGGCCATGCACCCAAAGGCCAGCCAGCACAATCAGCACGGGCAACACAGCCAACATAACCAACACATCAGCACGGGTCAGTATACACACACACAAAACCATGTACAGCACTCACTAGCCTGGAAGGCAGCAACAGAAGTAAAGTAGCAAACCTCATTGTAGAAGATTTATCTCTGAAATTAAGTGGAGGAAAGATAAAAAGTCACCCATGATACTTCCAGTGCCAGTACCAGTATATTAATATTGTACATATATATATATATATATAATAACCCTTAGTTAGAGGAGGCACTCAGAGACTTGCTCTGTGTGTGTTTTTTTTTTTGTTTCTTTTTTTCTTTTTTGCATTTCCTCGCTGTCACAGGAACTGGAACTTCAGGCCATCATACTGAATTACAGTCTCTCCAAACTGTGCCATTGTCTCCACACTATGTATGTACAAGGGAATTTTGGATCTTGTCAGCTTCATGGCAGCTGGAGTAAAGACACGAAGGCGAGGGGATATTTCACCATTGGGAAATCCACCGAGTGACTGAGTTCTCTAGCTTAGCATAAGATGCCAGTAAATCTGCGTGTGCACGCGTGTGATGCACATGAGCTTGTGTTCTGCAAAGACACATACGCATGTGAGAAAGTCGGGATACTAATCTGACAGTTAGTCATTGCCCTTTTGTCTGTTCTCCCACAGGAAACATGTACATGGACTCAAGACAGAACATTTCCTCTCTGATGGGCCCACCAGGATACCCCCACATGCCTCCTATGAGCAACACGGCTCCCTCCATGACAGGTGACTCCTCCATCACTCTCTTAACATGAAGGGTATATATACAAAATGTGTGCAGGTTTAAGTTCAGGCACATGTGTGTTTGACAGTGTCAGAATTGTGGCGGTGCCTGTGCTGATATTAATATTTAATAGTAATGTGATAGTGTTTCAAAAAGATGAAAAACAATGCAATATCCCACAGACAACTTTAGCAAAAAATATAAGGACTTTCACAGGCTGAGTGGTACTAACCATGACTAGCTAACTTGTTTTCATGTGTAAAATTGGTGGAGCACCCCTTTAACATAAATTGTTTGGTTTAAAAAATAAATAAATGACATGTATTATTTAAATGACAAGGTCTGACATCTTTTGTTTGCTGCTGGAAGAAGCCACTGTTCTCACATATTTAAGAAATTTATCCGCAGTAAGTCTCACTCCCATCTTCTTCCATGTCCAGGTCATCACAGCCAGCTGAGCCAGCAACAGCACACTCTGCCTCCGGGACACTTCCAGGTGAGACGCATGCTTGCTGCAGATGACATCCAGGACGACTTTGATTGGGACTCCATTGTCTAAATGGAGCGGTTGGTTGAACAGAGAGATGAAGACAGAGACTGGAAATGCGAGGGAGAGAGAGAGACACAGGAGACGTCACGTGATGACAGGTGAGGTATGGAAACTGGCCAACCTGCTCCTTTCACCTGTGTGAACAAACAGAAGACAATCCAACAGAAAACAAATGGAAAGTAATTTTTTTCTGGTTTTGCTGGCCTTTTTTTTCTGGCACAAGTGGTTGATGACTCATAAGACAATCATTTAAAAAAAGAAAAGAGACTTAAATGGGATTGGACTAAGCCAAGATGTAAACACACATCGTCCAAAGCAAAAGAACGTCTGAAGCTCTCTGAATTGTTTCGTGTTGTGTCCCCCCCTCCCAGCCAGCGCCAACAGGGTTACAAGTGTCGTCCAGTCGTCTGTGAATTATTTACCTTTCCTTTTCTTAAATCGTTTGCGTTTCCTGCTGCAGCTTGTGTCCCGTGTCTGCAAAATTCCAGCAACTGTGGCTGAAAATGAAAGCAAACCTTGTCTTCTTCAAAGCTCCCTGCAGAAAATAATTTAACCCGTCACACACATTAAACAGGTCTAAGTACTACAAGTATTACATCCTTTTTGAAGAAGGTAATGATGATGTAACTGTTCAGCTTGAGTGGACCACTACCTGCTGATTAAAACAGGCACCATTTTGATTCCTCCGACTAAAAAAAAAAAAAAATTCTATGCACCACAATCATTTTTTTTCTTTGTTCTCCCACAGTGGACACCAAATCTAAACTTATTTTTCCACTTTATTTTATCATTTTAAATGTTGATGATGTTTTCGTATGTGTGGAACAGTCCATGGTGCCATGTTCTCAGGGTGTTACATTCACAAATATCTTCACATCCCTACCATTTCCATCTCTACACGTGAGGTTAACTGTGTCTTGTACGGTGCTGTCAGTGTTCATTTCCTGTTGGCAAACGGCGAGCTTCCCGGTGAAGAGTTTCAAATTTGTCAGCTTATAAGCTAAGTCATGTGAAATACCATGGAGTACGTTTTTCAGTAGTTCAAAAAACAGCCACTAATTAAAATTAAAGTGAGACACTGGCCAGACTTGGACTTTGTCAACAATAACACATTGTTTTCTGAGATATAATTCAGTTTTTACTTTTATTTACGAGCAGACAGAGAAGGCTGGCTCCTAAAAGATGCCTCGTTTAGAAGAAGATGAGCAGTTTTTTGCACAACATTGAAGCTTGATAGCATCTAGTGAATGAGAAAAATAAAAGAAAATGGTGAACATTTTATTTCTTTGTTTCAAAAGGCATTAAAAAAAATAATAGAGCAGCTGCAAAAGAGCAAAGACTAAGCAAAAGTTTCAAATATACAACTTTTTTTTTTTTTTTTTACTGTGATGTTTAATTTTGTCTGTGTGTACAAGTGTGTATAGTCCTCTCTGATTTCCTTTAGCATACAGCTCCGTACGGCTCAAAAAATACACGTAAGAAACAAATACTTTGTTTATATTAAGTGGGTACACAGTGAAATATGGGACCTTAAAGTGCTCTTTGGTTTGGAAGATCTCAGTGATTTTTCGGATGGTCAAAACAAGGTCTCACTGTAGAAAAAAAAAAAAATAGAAAAAGAAAAATACTCTTTATTATTGCCATTAAATGCTGTATTACAGTGACCAGCATATATATCTTGTATGTTTATGTGTTGTTGTCCTTGTAAATAACAGTATGTTACTCCTCTGTTTGCCCTTGAAAAACACAGACTGATGAAAAGAAAGCAGCAAATGGAGACAGAGTATTTTGTTATCTGTCCTTCAGGAGACACAGTATGTACATACTTTCAGTATATTGTAAATAAGTGGTTAAAAAAAAAAAAACTTTGGCGTTGGCGTTTTGTGTGTCATAAATAATCTGTGTATGGCAGTTCAACAGTTAAAATCTGTTTCAGTGTTTATTAAAATGTCATTGACCATTTTTACTGCGCTAACCCTGCATCTGCTGTCGTTATTTCATCAGCTGTTGCCATGTTTCTAATGATGCCGGACATGTTGCTGTGGCTGATCATCGTCTCTAAATCTAACTTCCTGCTTCAGACTTTTGTATACTGAATTTTCAGGTAAAACAAAAGTAAAAGAACTGAGAAAGAATTAACTTGTGGTTGTTAAGGTAACTGTTTCTTTGTGGGCTTTGTGGTGTTTTGACCCCTGTAGCTTGTTGTCCAACAGGTGTCAGCCTAGGTCCAAGCATCCAAGCAACAGTTTGTTTGCCCGCCATCGCATGTAAACTCAGCAGACCACCCATGCTTGTCTGTGTGAAAGTTACACAATGTTCTGAGTGTATTTTACGGCTCTTTTTCATTGGGAAAAGCTGTTTAAAAAAGCAGCTCTCTCTTGTTACGGTCTGTCAGCTGCAGATGTATAAGACTGATGGTTTAAAAGATCAATACAGATGCATTATGGATGCTTGTTTGCTTTTATTAAGCGTTAAGTACTGTTAAAGAATGTGTTGATGTTAAACAGATGTTTCTTCTAGTGAAACTCTGTTCTATTGGAGACAATTTCTTGGCTCTTAGCTCTGTGATTAAGGATTATTTGAGACAGCTCAAAGCTCTGTGTACGTCTCTCTCCATTCATTCATTCACCGCTGTCTAATTTCATAAGCTGGCCAGTTATAGTTTGAAGTGCCTCTCTCTTCTTGATAAACCCGTTAACGTCTGTTTATCTGTCTTTCCAAGTGTGTGTTTGCGTGTGTGAGTGCCGCTGATACTGCAAGGTTTGCAAACAGAAGGGCTGGCTGTGTACCAAGAGTAGAGCGCGGACTGGACCACGAGGGCTGAAACCACCTTACTGCCCCAATACAGACAACCCCCTCCCAACCCAACCTGCCCCCTTGCTCCTCAACCCGCCCAGCCCACCACCAGTACCAGCACCCCTCCTCCATTCTCGGCTCCGTCACTCACACACTCTTTTTTCTCTCCTGCTGTGTGCCAGTCCCTCTCTCCCTCTCTCTCTCTCTCTCTCTCCCCACTTCCTCAAAGTAGCCAGAGCTCCTCTCTTTTCTCTTATCCTCTCTACATCCTTCCACCACTCCTCGTCTTCCTCCTCCAGCTGTGAGAGCGACCAGCACCAGCTCAGCCCATTCGTCTTCACCTCCACAGGTTAAAAAGGATCTCAGGCCGTCACTTTCCCAAACTTCCCCGCGAAGACTTTATTTTCATTCTTGACCTTTTTTGGTCCTTCACCCTTCCCCTCTGGAGAGGCCGGTTGGTGTGTGTGTCTGGCGTGTGTGCGGCAGCGTGTACGAGAGCTCCGGTGTCGTGCTCTTTGCCCTGAGGGAGTCCCTAAAGGTTGTGGCTGGAGAAGAAAAGTTTTCATCACAATGAATGTTCAGCTGCTGCTCCTGTTGGCCCTGGTTGGCCCTTTCTGTGCCTTCACGCATGCAAGTAAGTGAACTCTCTCCTATCACCGTCCTGCTGTTAGCACACTGTGTCCCCTGTCTCCCTCTGCGTCCATGTGCCCAAAACCACACCACCCTTTGTCTGCTTTAATCCCTGTCTGTTGAACACTAACAGGAGGCTGGAGGCTGATTTCAGAGTGAAAAATAAACTCAATTTAATTTTTTAAAAAATCCATTGTCTAATTAATATGGTTTATTAAGTTCAAATTATTTTAAACACTTTTAATATTTTTAATGTTTTTACTGTCAAATCATGACTGAAAACTACTTCTGGCAACAACTGGTTTTAAAATTTGACCTGTATGTTACACCTTAGCTGAGAACCGCAGATGAAAAAGCAAAACTTTGGGCGAAGGTGATAATTTAACAAAGAGGGAATGACTCAAATGGATAGTCTGTGTTGATTTTAACAGATACCCTCCCGCCTCCCTCCCTGTCCTTCTCTCTCATTTTCACATTACTCTCTGAGCTGCGGATAAGAGGAAAAGTTTGATTTGCAGGCACAAGGGAGTAATGTGATACAATAGCAGGAGCTCCACTGCCTCATGTCTGTACATTCTTGGCACAGGCTAAGAGAAGAAAGGAATATCCTTTGGAAGCTTCCCAAAAGAGTACCCATACACAAGGAGGGAGGGCTGGGGTGGGCTGTAAACTGTAACACACACCGTGCACATTTATGTGAAAGCTTATCCACCGGCTCCTCTCACTTTACTCCACACTGATTTCTCTTTCGCTGCAACTTCTTTCTTCCTTGTGATTATTTTTTTCTTTGCATCTCTGCTTTCTCCGGCCTCTCTCTCTCCATGTATGTATGTTTTTCCTTTCATTCTTTCTTTCGCTCTTTCTGCTTCCTCCCTTCGCCATTGACCAGCACTGTTTGCCCAGGCGGAAGCAGCAGGCACAGGGAGGTGGAGGGGTGTGTGGCTGAGGTCTGAGGGAACTATAGGGCAGGGCAGGGCTGGTTTGCGTGTGTGTGTATTAATAGAGAAAGGCTCTATATTTAAGAGGGTCATATGGATGAGAGAGGAGCAAGAGACAGGGAGAGGGAGAGAGAGAGAGAGCACCCGGTATGTGATGAGCCTAAAGACGTGCCCCACCCTCTTTTACCCATATGTTATTTAACCGTGTGGCATGCCCCCCCCCCCCTTGGCATTTACCCATCTTTGGTGGGGTATCAAGATCTACCACTTAAACCCCCCCTTCCTACTACTCCCCCGGTCTCTTAACACTCCTCCGCCTTACTCCGACTCTCTGCCCCCTTCCCCTGTTCCAGCTTGATGAGCCTGGACCCCGGGGGACTGAGTTGGTGCAGAGACAGGGGGAGCAGAGAGGGGCTGGCTCTATTTTTAAACAACAACCTTTACCGGTCGGAGACGGCGTGCCTGCCCCATTTCCATGGAGGTTTAGTCTGAAAATTAGTCCTTAAACTTTCAGAATGATTCTTAACTCAACTTTCTCACTTTTCTAAAGAACAGCACAAAGGAAATAGCTCGCTTCACATTTATGCTCTTCAAATGAGGTCTGCTCACTTAACTAGCAAACCCCACGTATCCTGTAAAACACGTCACCTCCCTCACAATGCTGCCCCCCCCTCCCACTCCCTTCCAGGCTCCTTCTTAATGAGTTTTGTCTGCGTCTCTGGGCCTATAACATCCCTGTCACATCTGGCTGCTGAAGGGAGAGGTCAATGCCCTTTGTCCGTGCCCATTTCTACAAATGACTCAAATGTTGCGCTCATACTCCAAATATGAGACACATGCTTGGGAAGGAGGGACCACGGCGAACGAGCACTTCTCACGTCAACTGAGTCTCATTTTGAGAAAGAAAATGCTCAGTCATGCTTCCAAAAATTTCCACACGGAGAAAGAAACATCTGTTTATGGAAAGCAGACACAGCACGGACCGAGCCCAAACTCTGACGACTCGAGACAGTAGCAGGGCTTCAGCTTCTGTCAGATGAGTGGCACTCCAAAAACATGACTAAAAGAGAAGCAGAATATGGCCCAAACACTCCCTGTGGAGTTTTTTTTCCCTCTGTGAGTACATTTCTCTAGCACCTACGTGTGTTGCAGTGGCAGGGTGAGACATGGTACAAGGCAAAGGAAGAGAGAAAAAAATGGAGGCACTGACTAAGGAACATTTACGCAACTGGGAGGGTGTTTTATGAGGTACGAGTTGGATATGAAGGTTAGCAAGGTTAGAAATACATTAAGAGGCTCACTTGATAAAATTGTAGAGGTCTGGGGTTTTGCTTGTATCTGTGTCTTTTTCAAATTTAGTTTGAAAGAGAAGGAGAGAGTAGGAAGGTTTAGACTGATGCCACAACATGATCTGTTTTTTTTTTTGTCATTTCTGCATTGTTTGCATTTCAGGAGTCATTACGTTTAAGGAATTTAATCAGACTTGATAGGCCTAAGATTAAAGGTCCTCTCTGTAGGCCTGGTACCAGTTTCTTCCCCTGGTGATAGAGTCCAGATGGGATGGGCTGCATGTCCTCCAATCTAAGTCAGAGCAGGGGGGGGAAACAATCAGTTCCTGTACCAGTGTGGATGCTCATTGTGTTGCGTATGCGATAAGACTAGCTGGGAATATTCCACTTCGGCCTGTCTCCTGCTTAAACTCCCCAGTGTGTAGTGAATGGCACGCCCCAGTATCTCCACAGCCGATTCCTACGGGTTTAGTGGGGGAGGTTACACCGGGCAGCATCTCATCATAGTACAGTGAGATGGGTGGGGCGCCTATCTCTCTCACATTTCCCTCCTCCAGAGCCGCAAAAACATTCCTGGGCTCTGAAGGTGTATATGCTCATACTCCCTCACACTGTCTGCACGGACCCTTTCCCTCCCACACAGGACTGTGAATAAGTAGCTCACTTACACACACACACACACACACACATTAATGGGGGGCCTCAGTGACAGCTGATTGTGATCGTAATGGATGGAAGCTGCTACTCCCTCCTTTCCTGTCTCACACTGTGTATCGCTGTGTCCCTCCCTCACTCTTTCACTCTCTCTCTCTCTGGAGGTTTTATTTATGCCAGACAGAAGAGAAGCCCCACATGGGTGCCTCACCTTCTTTCTCCCAGCTTTTTGCCGTATTCCTTTACCACTTATCTCGCTTTTTACCCTTTTGGCCCGCCTGCCTTTCACACTCCACCTCTCTGTCTCTCTGCCCCTGTACATCTACATTCAATCACTAAACCTTTTAAAACCTGTGTCATCCACAGTCAAAATGATTATGATCCATTTTTATTTGATTACTTTCTTTTATTCTTCTTTACTTTCGATGCCATAATCACTTCTTATTTTCTACTTGTATTCAATTGCCTGTTTATTCATAAACTTTTGTCCATGTGTTAATAATGTTTAGACAGTGAGACATTTTCTTATTTTGATGAATCAGCCTTTTAATGCCCAGTCACAAAGTCAGTGGCACTTGCTAACGTTTGTCAAGTGGCAGGATGATTTCAGGCCGTTTCATGCTTCTCATGGAAATGGCTGCGAGAGAGCATGTGTGGTCAGAGTGATGTAATCGTGGGTAAAATGACCTGGGCGCACCACAGAAAAATTTGGAATAATAAGAACAACACCACAGTTACGTAATCTCAGTCTAGGATTGAAAGAATGAAAGAAAAAAACTGGAACCGCTTCCAACTTTGTGGTGGTGTAGTTTTATGTGTGTGTGTGTGTGTGTGTGGAGTTTTTACACACTACTCCTAAACGTCTGGTGTCGGGTCATCAATAGACGCATGAGAAGTGTTAATGTACACAAAGGCATTTCTTCATTTATGAAGCTCACTTATCTAGACAGACTGTTCTTTAACTGTATGACCCAGACTCAAACTCCCCTGTTGGTAGAAATACTTTGCCAGCTGCAGGGGTTCTGTCCTGGATCTGACCCTGTGCTCTAACCCCCCTGAGGATTATCACAGGGTCACTTACATACATACTAACCACTATACACAGACACACATCTTGCTGTGAGTAAAGACAGCAAACCAGAGACAGACACAGTGAAATCAAGCAGCAGAAGGTTCACAGGGTTGCTCCCCAGCTTCTCGGTTTAGAAACATACTGTTCCCTTAGAGCCCCACATCCCCCCACCCCTTTTTGCTTTTCCTCCCTCTCTGTCTCTCCCTTTCTCCCCAGGGATTCAGCCTTCTCAGAGGTATCAGCAGCAACAAACCTATCCTTAGGGAGTGGCAGGGTCACGGAGAGGAAGACGAGCGAGAAGTAGATTAGAAGGAAACGAGAGGAAGAGGGGATGCAGACTGCAACAGTTTTACTGTGTTACTCACTAATGTGGCTGTATTAACACAGGATAGTCATCACAGTGGGGAGGAAATACAACTCAGAGCTAATTGTGGGAACTCTACACATAATGAAACAATTGTTAGTGGAGTTTGAGGGGGCGATTACACATAGCGTACGGCCATACTCTGTGAAGCACAGACCATTTTATCATCGCTTACAGACGTTCCAAACAAACAGTCCAAGACGCTGTTTGAAAACCCCTTCAGTACTCCACCACAGTGGGAACAAATGTTTTATGTTATATTTACCCCGCCTGTTGCTAATGAACACACTAGCCAGCACAAGACTAGGAATAACTGCACCAGTTGTGAGACAAGTCCAGCCATTCAAAGTTATTTTTACCCTAGTAAAGTATTCTCTATTATTTCAAGCATTTAGAACAATTGGAGAAAACTGAGATGGAGGGAGCATGATGTCAGATGCTAAATTTAAAAGACTTACACAGATCCTCCTTTCTGCTCTCTACAGTAAGAACGTTTTCAGGAAGAAGCAGATTTCAAGTTTTTTTTTTCTTTTTTTCCAAGGAAAAGAAGCGATTTCAGGCCAACATCTTGTCAGTGGAAAGTTAACTGTAGACCGTAATTTCGGTGCCACGCTGAAATCTACCTCCTTAATTTTGAAGCAGTGCTGTCCAGGCTAAGCTTTCAGTTGTGGCTGGGAGGATGTTGAACGTGGGGAGATGGAGCTAGGGTTATTGGAGGGAAATGATTAGGTTCAATCCAGGCCACTTCACAGTCCAGGCCGTGATGAAAGACAGAAGGATAAATACACGTCTTTATACAGTTCCTACATACAAAATGGTAGGCTGCGTTTCACTGCAAGCACAGACTGAGGCTGAGCTCTGACAAAGCCCATCTTTAAATGTTAAATATCATTCACAAGTTCCAAACTACTCCAGATTGATATTTTACATTAATTATGCACATCTCTGATATTTAAAAAAAAAACAGAAGTTAGATCCTTTCATAATATATGACTGACATTTCCTCAAGGTGTTCAGGCCACCATTTCATCAAGCCTTCCTGTGTAGAGTTAGTCTTCCTGAAATTGTCAGCCAGTTATGGTGTTTCTCACACAATCAGGCGTCGTCCCTGCAACCCCACCCTCCAATGACTGCACATGTGAAGCAGCTGAGGGTTAACGAGCCTTCCTGCGAGCCTCTCCTTACACATCGTCTGCCGCACAGTGTTGTGCCATTCACGTCGTTCAAAAGAACAAATCTTTTGGGCGAATGATCTGAACTAAATCCCCTCATGAAACCATCCGTTCATTTCTCAGTTCAGTTGAACTCTCAGTCAGTTGCGAGCAGGACATGCAGGAATACAGTTACTCACTGAGAAAGTGATTCAAGTCAGTGATTCACTAGCAGGGAGTTCGTGTGAATTCTCAGGGATACGCTCACTCATTCGTTCTCAGGTAATGCCGAACTGTAGATCAGTTACAAAGACTTAAAAGTCATCAAAGCCACTGTTCAACATGAGACATTCAGAGAGAAAACTTTTAAAATATTGAGATTTCTAAACAGAATTTGGCATGTGTCAAAGCAAAAGAATTTCCAGTTCTGTAAACTGGGAATCATTAGTTCAGCCATGTGACAGATCAGTGTGAAGTTAGAGCTCCAGTGAAGCACTGAACAAGTCAGTGATGAACGAAACTTTTGAACAAATCTTTTTAATGAACCGATTCTATGGATTTGGGCCACTGAAAAGAACTGCTTCGAACATCGCTACTTCTGCAGCAGTGGCTCCCTGTACAGGAAATGAGGCAGAGGATGTGGCACGTCAATATGCAAACACAGAGCCCTAAAGACAGGATGGAGGGGTGGAGGCAGGATGTATGAAGTCACGGTGTGCGGTGGTCAGGCTGTCACGGTAGCCATGTGCTCATGATCGGAGAATCATGACAAGAGAATGTGAGAAAAGGGTCATGTCATGGCATAAAGATTTTTAAAAACATATATACCAAGATACTAATAAATGTGGTGATATGTTTTCAGTACTGAAATGTTACACAAATTACATTTGAATTTTACCACAGCAAAAAGATTGCATTCATGTATTTATACCTGCATGTCAACCCATCTGTGAACTTTCTACTGATTCCTCTCCCCAGTCCCCACAACCATCCCAACACAGGCTTATTATGAGACCACTGAGCGTGAAGCAGATGTCACCTCAGGAGTTACTGAGGCTTCAAAACAAAACACTGCTGTTTTCACCGGTCCTCCTGCAACCGAACCAGCGGCAGCCCCTGCAGAAGTCACAACAGAAGCTGTCACTGAGGCACCACCTTCTTCTGTTATGGAAAATACTGAAGAGCCGACCACCCCTCCTTCTACTGTTGAAGCATCAGAATCCCGTATCACTGACCCTCCTCCTGTGGAGACTGCAGCCCCCACTGAGCCGGCAGAGGCTGTGGTCCAATCCGAGGCGACGGCAGCCGCCAAGGAAGAGGCGGGTGAAGATGTAGTCATTGAAGGTAAGAGGCTGGGGAATGTGTGGGAGGGAGGTTGGGGTAGTGCAAAGCTTTTATGTTTGAGGCCAGGTGTTGATTTTGACAGATACGATGTGATAGATGTGATTGGTAAACACACCTCTACAGCACTGATGTTAGTTGGTGTTGAGGTTAATCAGTGTCTGCCTGCTATAACAGAAAACACTGACATCCTCTCTCTTGATGGGGGCCTATAGTGGGCAATGAAAGTTGCAAAATGTGGGAAAAATATCTGTTCCTCAGTACAAAAAGGTCTGTGTGAAATGGAGAGGCATCAAAGACACAGATGAACGGTAACCTGATAATGTTAGAGTCATAAAAAGATTTGAATAATCAGTACACGTGCATGTGCACGTCCAGATATGTAAGTCTAAAAAATTCTTGTCTTTCTGTCTCCCAGATAAACTGAGTTCCGGCCAGATTATCGGCATCGTGATTGGCGCTCTGTTGGCAGTGGTCATCGTCATCGCTGTGGTCATCGCTGTGGTGAGGAGGATGGGAAAATACTCGTAAGTACCTCACCTCTCTCACACACACACACGCAGAGAATGAATCCATGTGAATGCAGACAGTTACATTAATGTTGTGCTCTGAGTCATCACTTCTGTCTTCCTCTAAATATGGAGTGAAACTGCCTGAGCTTTTAGTCATCACTGTTACATCCCATGATGAAATAACACGAGCAGTGATGTAATGTGTCTTGGAGACAGAAATGAACTGTGTGATAAGATGACCCAGCGTGCCCAACACAGTCTGCGTAGCATTCTACCCATAATTGGTCTCTGGCTCTGAACATACTTAAACGTCAAGTTTCCCCTCATGAGAGTAATGGAGGGCTGATTCCAGTAACAGTATTCCCATGGATCACACCCTCCCCACTGAGAATACAGTTGTGAACTGCTTGTCTCACTAATGATGAATGCTTCCTCTGTCACAGGTCGGCCAAGAACAAAAAACCTGCAAAAAAAGACAGCGTTGTGGTTTCTGTAAATTTCTCAGTTTGATTCTTTCAGCTAATCATTTTAACCGTTTGGCCATCATTGTCTCGATACACAGATGTGTAACACATGTGTTTCCCCCCCAAAAAAACACTACTGACAAAACTTGATGGTTGCTGTTCCTTTTGCTGACACACAGTCCCATGGCCTAAGGAGGAAAATTGGGCATTCATGGTGACAAGTGTCTCTATTTGGCCTTAAAAAGAGCTTGTTTATTGACTCAGTGTCTGTCTGCATGGCCCGTGGTCATTAAACAGACGGGTTTTATATCAACAGCTTGATTTGATCCCTAGAAACAGAGGGCTTGTGTTTGTCGGAGGCGGGGCAGCAACACAAAGTCGTCAGCTTCTGTTTGAGTTTTTATTTCAGGAACTAATTATCAGCCTTTCTGCGACTGTTGGTCTATTTAAAAATGTTTATTTCACAGTATATCATCTTGAAATCTTGCTGACTTAAGCTACACACCTAAAAGGGCAAAATTTTAGTCCAAAAACTAATCTTGTCAACACCTAAACAACCTGGCTTTAAAACAAAATGCCTCCCTTTTAAAGTTTTTGATGAACATACCTCTTATGTAAACCCTGTTATTTCCTTTTTGTATATTGACCTACATCTTTAATCTTTTAATCTAATCTACAAAACAACTTTTCTCACCACTCATTTTGCTGTCAATGTCCATGTGTCCTCATAATGGATAAATGAATTGCACATTATGTAACTGATTATAATTTTCACCAAACAAACATACTCTAACTGTGGTAGATAGGATAAACTTTCCCTTAATCCTCCCTTTTCAACCAGTGACTGACAGTCTGTGATTATCTACGCAAACACTGATTTTCTCTCCTCTCTTTTTATTTACTCCACAGCCCTTGAGGAAGAAGCCTGCCAAGCAGCAGCAGCGCCCAAAGTTCTGGAAATTCTGAACTACTGAACTGTGACGTCATTTCCGAATCTTTAAAAGCCGATCATGATACCAGAACTAAACCCATCTAACCAGCACACGGAGAAGGGAGGCTTGTGTGTGTGTTAATGTATGTATTGTATGTGTGTGTGACAAGAGGGGTACATGAGCAAACATCCTCACCTCCCCCGCTACCTCCCTGACCCCCTGAAGCCGCTGATATAAAAGGCTCCATCTTCCCCTACTCCCTCTGTGAGAACAAAACAAGGTGACAGCAGGATGTCACAAAGAATTTCAGGGCTTTTCAAATGCATTTTGTTAAGAAAAGAAAGAGAAATAGGGGATTATCTGACATGGAGGGGGGGCCTCACTCCTTTAAAGTGATATGCTTCAAGTGAGTGACCTAGATTTGCATCGAAGTTCATGAAAAGGACATAAAAAATGGAAAATACTGACAAAACAAAAGGAAATTAAACACACACGAAAGGTGGCAAGAGGAAAAATACATGTATATACAATGCAAGGGGGACTACGTAGAATACAGCTAATAACTTTCTCATATGTTGCAGTTGCCTAGGCTAGCATTTGATATTATGGAATACCATTCCAGAATTGCGGGTATATTTCAAGTGTAGACAGAAAACAAAAAACAGGAATGATTTTTTTTTCTTTTTTCCATTAACGTTTTTCATTCTCATAGAACACACTTTCACATTTTCAGTATTTCCTGGTCTTAAAGCTGCAAGATGTAAAATATTTTATTCATAAAAACAGTCTACTAACAGGAAAATCAGTCAACTCCACAAATTAATTTTTGCTTCTACACCCATTAATTCAACTTTAAGTCTAATAAGATACAGACTTTTTGCTTTGTAAAAATATCAGTACATTAAACTGAAAAGTTTCCAAGATGGTGGATGTTTTCTCTTAATAATAGCTTTAAAAATTAATGAAATGCTTTTAAATTTCATGTAGGAAGAATGTTAATAGTAACACAGCTTCTGATCAGTTTGTTAACAATAAAAACATATCTAATCACAGTTTTTAAAGCAAAACCTTAAATGATGGTAATAAATTCAGGGGCAGCTATAACCCGAACACAGCTTTTCCCAGACAACAGGCAAGGACCCTAGAGAGCCTAAACATGCACTGTCATTGTGCAGCCCCCTCAGGAAGCATGCCCCCATGCCTCACCGTACCAGCTCTCTCATGCTCTGGGCAAGCAAATCAATCAATTTGTGTATGATGCGCTGTCAGCTTCAGTTTCCTTAACCTGGAGTGGTACACTACAAATGTACCCTTTACATTAAAATGACCCACAATCCCTAGATAAGAGTAATTTAACATTTGACTTGGCTACTCATCGCCAACTCTGTAATTGTTAAATTGTTTAAACAACAGAGTTGATATTTTCCACCATTTTGTGCCTTATGTCCATATACTAACTTCAAACCTTCCCACCAGAGGAAGTGACATCACTGGTGCAAGTCACATGTTTTTTTTTTTTTAATCAGAACTCTTTGCAGATTTTCATGTGCTTTTATAACAGATTTGACCATAACATTGGTCAACTTTGTGTCTAGAGTTGAACAGAACACTGGTCAACTCTAGACACAAAATTTATTTTTGTACATATTACATAAAAAATAGATATTATGTGCAGTTGATTTTATAACTGCTAATAGAGTAAGCACAAAAAAACTGAAAGTTTGACTTAAGAATTTCATGTTAATTCAAGTTGAATGTATGACTCAAGAGCCAAAGACAGTCAATAATGTGTGGGGTGGGAGTCAGTTAGTTCATATTTTACATGTAAATTGTGTCCAAAATATACATCAAGCAATATTCTTTGGAAAATTTTAATATAATTAGTATTATTATTATTCAAAACTTATTCAAAGTTTTATTAAAAGCTTTATCTGGAATATGCGAAATGTACCTGCAATTCTAGAAAGTGGCAGCCTTAGCATATATTGTTGTGGCCTTTAAAACACCCCTTAGCACCAGTTAAAACATTTTCTCATGTAACCAGAATTTCTGACATGTTGGTCAACTGTATGTAGCACCGTGTGCAGAAGTTGCTCTGACACTAACGCTCTTGAGCTCTGTTGGCCAGCATGGGGCTAACAGAAAAGAAAAGGCACCCTCGTTCGCAAGAGTAACGTGACATTCTGCCCACTTTAACACTGACATATAAAAACCTAATACATATCTGTGAAATTTAGCAGAAGGGTTTGTGCCACTGTCTCTGGTATTCTCTAGGTAGTTAAGAGGATTTTAACTTTTGAAGTGCATTATTAATGTGAATTGACTGTACTTTTTAACTGCCACCCATTCCAAAACAAACAGCTTTGTTGACTTCTGGCTTCTTGTTCCATATAAAGCCTTATACACAACCAGTGGTCCTTAGACATAGTGATAGCATTGTCTTGACAGTGTATTCATAGTACTTAGATTACCAGAACAGTCATCCAGTTTTTAAATTGTGCTAACCCCAGATTGAGTGCACAGGATATTTTATAGTTGCACTTAGTTTTAGTGCAGTGTTAGGCAGTGATGCCCTTTTTTGTTATTTTTTGCCATTGTAAGTTTGCTAAATGGGTGTACAAATAATGAAGTCTCAGCTTAGCTCCGCTTGCTTTACAAACTCGTTTAATATGTGCACTGAATGAGTGATGTAATGTTTAATGAATAGGCTTTAGACACTGCAAAAGTTTGCAACGACATGTGTTCGTGTCCTCCCTTTTGCTTTGCCACATATTATCAGTTCTAGGTCTTTAATTTGTGCCATCTGATTTGTTTGAAACTTTTATTTAATTATTTTTGTTCATACTGTTTCAATAAAAAAAAAAAAAACTGAAAACACCCCACAAAATATTTCACTAAATTGTTCACTGAAAGCTTTCTTTTGTCTTTCATTTGTGAAATATTTCTGAATAGCTTTTTCAAACATTTGTTTATTGTCCCACCCCCTCACTATCAATTAGATTACATAGTTGTCGTGGCAACGCCTAAAAGTCAACACATTCTTGAGCAGCACCCTATTCACGCTTGATCAGGCCAAAATCCTTGTGACGGTTAAAATCTCATGACACTTATTTTCTATGTCCAAGTGCAACTCATACACATCATTAACAGGCTTGCACAGGGGCAACATCATCCAGCTGCCCACTCTGATTGGCCAATCCATGTAATGGTTCAAATATTTAAAAAAAACCCCAACAGCAGGGGAGACAAACAGCGCCAAATATGGAGGACCATATGGCCTCAAACCGTTGAGGCAGTTGAGCTCTCTGACAGTTAGGTGTGTTTTTTATGTCGTGTTGTAGAGTTTTTCATATGGTGCTGTTAAGCCGAGGCAAGGCTCCAACAGTAGGCTGCGAGTTGCACAGAGATGCTCTGTGTCTGGCTCCCTCTCCTCCGTGTGGTTTTAGGCAGCGGTCCAACACCCATCACCCCAGCCTCTGCCCCACCGGCGAGCTTCATAGCTCTCTTTAGCTCTCTCACTTGCCTCAGACTGCAGGGAACAATGGAGTCTTTTGAGAGGGGCAGATGGAGAGGCAGTGGGCAGTGGCTGTGAAGCTGCTCGCCAGCAGCTCCCTCTCTCCCCTTAAGGAAAGGGGAATTCTGTACATCGCTACAGGGTGGAGTCACTTCCTGGGTGGGCCCACCAGCATCGATCATGTGCATTTACACACTCACACACTCAGAAACAACCCAAATAGAGACCGGAAGCACCAACATGAACACATGTTAGACTAATCATAACAGTCGCGCTCCAACAAAATGTCCCAAAAACACAGCTATTAAGACACACCATGAAAGTGTGTGATTCACAGAAAGAGTCTCAGTCAGATTCATGACACATAGTTACAACAGTAACACACACACATCTATGTCTCACATTTAATCATCATACTCAAACCTGCCAGATTATGTGGTGTGTAGGCATAAAAATGAGCTGAATCTGTGGATGTGTGTGTCCTACCATGAGCTGTCTAGGCTGCACGTACATTATGTATGAGTGTGTATGCATACACGTGAAATTAAACCCAGTGAGAGGGTCGCCGGAATGTAGTCCCTACACAAAGTTTCCCTCCTCCTTCCTGTGCTCTTTTAGAGGTGACTGAAAACTGCTTGAAAGGAAGGAAGAAACTGCTCAGCTCCAGCAGACAGATGGATGAGGCAATATCTTTCCCTCTAAATAAAACCAGACCGGTGTATTTTGATTTAACAGAAGAATGTGTGTTTATTTTTGTCTGTGCAGTGGCAACCAGGAGTACAAAGTTACTTCTAGCTGACTGTGAACTGCACGTTTGTGATATGCACCGATCAGCCACAACATAAAAACCTGTTGCTGGTTTTAATGTTGTGGCTGAACGGTTATACAGCACACACACACACACACACACACACACACACACACACACACACACACACACACACACACACACACACACACACACGTCAGCATCTGGCCATTTTCCACACAGAGTCTGTACTGGTGAAAAAGGGAAAACTGTTGCTGCTGATTCAGCAAATTATAATCCTAACAGTGTAAAGAAAGCACAGATTTTATAACAATAGAGGAATGAGGATTTCTAAATGCAGGGCTGAAGATAAACATTAGGCATCAGGCTAATTCTATTGGATTTGTTTTTGGCCAATTGAGGCTGTTTGTCTTACAAGACATTTTGGCTAATAGCCCCTGTGTGAGCTCATTTCTGGTGTTTTCCCCTTCCACTGTGTTTAATGTCCTCCCCTGTATGTCTTTGTCTGTGTATGTGTGTCTGTACTGCAGGTGTGGCGCATCCTCTCACTGATCAGTCTGCAAACCTACAATGCATCTACTCATCAGCCCAGAAGTATATCAACCTCTGTTTTTCATCCCCTCATCGCCACGTCATTGTTTCAGCCAGTTTTGCAGTTAATGTTCAGGGTGCTTATACTTGTGTGTTATAAGTTCTTCACTTGTGTTTTTCTCTGCACTAATTATTGTTTCCTTGTGTTCAGGACCGCTGCATGCCTGCCAGCTTGCCCACTCACCTCCCTGCCTGCCATGCTCTCAACTAACAGTTTTGCTTCACCGATCTCCAGCCTTCCTAAACCCACTGCCTCGCCTGCTTGCTTCCCAACTCATTCCCCTGCCAGCCAGACATCCAGCCCTGTTCTCCACCTCGCCTTCACTGCTCTCTCAGCTCACTCTGCCTGCCCACTCACCACCCTGCCTTCATTCCCCACTCAACCCTTCCCTGCCAACCGCCTGCTCCCCTCTGTCCACTGCATTCGATTGCCAGAACCCACATTCCCCTTAAACATTTTCTTCCAGAGATCAAGAAATATATTTTCTCTTGTTTATTTGAGCTCTGGGTCAGTGACCTGCATTTGGGTTCACCTGTTATTCGTAACACAACGTAAATAAGAAAAGAGTTACAGAAGAATGAAAAAGTTAACAGAAAAAAGTTGGTAAAATGAAAAGCTAAAATGAACTATGAAATTTTACATAACATCATGGCACATGTATTTACAGAGCTTTTAAGCAAAGTTAAACAAAGAAGAGATACAAATAAGTTCTACTGTGTAATGAACAGATAGTAAAAATACACAAAATTTTTTTTTTTTCCTTTTTCAACTACCATAAGTCTTGGTAACTTTTATACTAGACAAACACTGTGCACAATCTCCCTATCAAGGGTTCTTTCATTACAGTTGTTTGTTACTAATATTATTACACTTCTACTAAAATCTCACAATCCAATAACTAACGTGGACAAATAGCAGTCAATCAATAGCAAAACCCACTAGAGGGTGGAGGACATATTAAATAGAAAAGGATTATTTTATCATCCATTGTAGTAGGTATGTGTTCTGGGCAACTTGGGCAGACTTGCCTGAAAACATTAGGTATGCATAGCTACACTAATAAAGTTAGTGACACAGTATCTCCTTGTTTACATTTTGCTTAATTGCACAATTAAAGGACAAAACAAACCAAAACAACTGACAAGTGCATTTCTGCAAATTTGCATATTGTGTTTCTAGTGTTCATTGTGTGGTGTGGTTAATGAAAATATTAACAATGTTATGTAAGACCAGATACTGTTGTGGTAGAGTCCAGGGACACAGGGAAAGGACCCAAATGCAGTCACACTAGCAGGTAGATTCAGTGAAGATATTTTAATAACAAAAACTGACTTATAGGCTGAAGGCCGAAGAAACTAGTCCAGTCAGGTAATCCAAGAAATCACACAGCAAAATCACAGGGAAAAAAATTCAAGAACATGAACAGAAGCACAAGGAAACACAAAGGAACTAAACAGGAACTTCAACAACAGGAACACTTGTGTCAACAAGCAGTGGTTTCCTCCATGTGTGTCACTAGCTCATGTCTGTGGTTCTTCGTCTCATGGAGTTGACATGAATGCCATTCTGTGATGGTTGAAGGTCTGCACCAGTGTGTAGGTCTGCGTGCGTGCGAGGCGCACCACATGTCAGGGCTGTAGAGTGGATGGTTTGCGATGTCATGGGGAAAATGTCGGCCCATGGGCCCGTGGGTTTTGAGTGCCGCAGACAGCTGGGTCTAAGGGTAGATGGAGAGGGTGGGGTGGGGTTGGCGGGACGAGACAAGGGCCACAAAGTTGGGTGACAGACAGTGTGTTTGTGTGGTCAGATGCAGTGTGGATGATGCAGGGAATAGCTGAATTTGCTTGTGTGTGGCAGTAGAGAGGCGGAGATGGTGAAAGAGGAGAAGGATTGATGGTGTGTGTGTGGTATGTTAAGTGTGTGTACAGTATCTGTGCACATGGCGTGTTACTTTATGGGGGTCAGGGTGCATCTTTAAATGTGTGTGTGTCTGTGTGCGCAGAAGTGAGAAGGGCAGTGATTTTGGAGGGCACATGTGTGTTTATTGGGCTTTGGGGGATTATTAGCATGGGCGTGGAGTGTGTGTGTGTGCATGCACCATCAGAACATAAATATACAGTACAGTGGGCTACAGTTGTGTGCATGTATGTACAGTATCACTTACTTTTGCACTGCACAGTTTGTGTATGTGTTGTGACGTGCTCACATTTACACGTCCATCCCTGCACATCTGATGTCCCACAACATGAAGCAATAAAATTGGATTTTGCCCAGTGACATGACATGTTGTACAGTCACAGGCAAGCCTTTGTCTGTGTGGCACACAACTTCGACAAGAGACCCTTATTGTTTCATACCAAAGTCCTGCTCAGAGATACTCCTGATACACAGACATGTTGTGAACCACCTCTCGCTTTCTCCCTCTTTGTCTCTCTTGTCCTATATGTTCGTGGGGATGGTGAATGTTTCATTGTGCACACAATCATTGGCACGAACCAGCGCCCACCGCCACAGGATACGTTACCATGCATCTAATCTGGGGCACATTTTGTTTCAGCTTTCTCTGACAATCACACAGCTTCCTGTTCGGTCTGAAGTTGACTTTTAGTGGATGTCTTAAATCTAAAAGATTTTTTTTTTTTCAAAAATGCAATATTTCATTTAACACTGTGCCTTTATCTTCAGCACAGCAACAACAAAACACAGTGGCCATAAGAACATTCAACTTAGATCCAACATAGAACTATATACATACTGTACATTCAAAACTTACAGAGACTTAAAACTTACATTCAAACCTGCAGAGCTGAACGTACACATGTAAATACTAATATAAATGTGAAAATATGTTTGACGTAGGTATGTAGAAATGCTCAGTCCCATTTCATTTAATACTGGTGCAAAATTTCAAATTCTAAATTTAGAAATATTTTTTTAAAAATGGGAAAGTTCCATGTTTTTTCCCACGTCATTTGCCTTGAATCTGTTGTTGAGAACAATACCTCATCTGCCACACTGTGCATTTATACCTTTACGAATGTCCTCTGAGTGCTTTAGAATTTTGTTTCCATGATCATGTCAGCATATGGCACCAGGGATATTTATGGTTAAACCAGGTGAGGCACTGCATGTTGAGCTTAAATCTGGCAGTAAAACAAGTTGCCAAGGGCAGATGATGTTTCTCCCCTGATGACTTCTCAGAAGAGGATGTATATACCTGACATGTGGCAGCAACTTTTCACAGACGCTCAGCGTACTGATTTAACAACTTAGTGCCATAGCGCTACTGCAAAGATTTTCAACCTAGAATATGAACTTTTATATTTCTTATGATCAAAGGCATGATGCACTATAGAACAGTATGTTCTCTCATAAAGATATTTGTGTGTTGAATTGCTTTCACTGGTAGCAAAGCTCACTCCTATAACTTTGACTGCTTAGCCATGTGTGTGACAGGGTTTCCAGGCAGCCAGCACCTGCTTATGCAATGATTTGACGTATGTGTCTGACCAGCAGACCCAATTGTGAACTCCGCATCATAATACCACAGCTGCAATCACCATCAACTGTGAAAGACATTCTGGAGTCTTGTGCATGTCCGGAGTGACTCGCAATGAAGAACTATAAACAAACACGACCACAGTAAACTCGCTGCTAAATTAACTGTGTGAGAATCTGATTCTGTCTACTACAGTTTATTTCTCAAAGGTTACTGTGTGTCACAACACACTGCAACTTAACTGCAAAGTTTGGGAAGTTGAATATTAAATGTAGAGACGGAGAAAAGCTGGAATAAAGAGAGGCCTGTTGTTTAGAATCTTTCATTATGGCTTGCAGAGTTATGGTATGTTAATTGCGTTTGATAGTGAAAACACCACTCAGCCTACGTATATTATAACAAGAGACATACCATGCATGTATCATGAGAACACCAACCATGTGCGGCACGATGTCACAGATGTACAAGTGATGTCTGGTGAACTCCTACAGATTCTTTCAAAGACAGTCTTTTATGTTGGCACGATTCTGGAGGTGGAAATAATACTATGTGAAACCAGGGGGTAGCTTTCTATCAGTGTAGGTGTGAGTTTTATATGAGTTAGTGTCTTGTGGTTCAATTGACAATTGTTGGGGAAAACAGAGAACTGGTCAGGGGAGGGGAACACATACTGGGGCACGTCATAAATCTGCTATTTACCAGCTCGGTTTGGCTTCTGTTTACTCAACAGCAGCGTAACAGAAATTACAACTGTAATTACAAGACTGGGATGTGGCCTATTTATAATATCAGAATTAAAATTGCCCATTAACTAGCGTGTGTTTTCGCAACTTTAAATTAAATCAAGTAAAAAGCGCATACATATATTTAGATTAAAATAAAACAGTAATGTATCTTAAGTAACTTTTTGTGCTGACAGACTTACATTATTGGGTTCATTTTGTGGTCTGTTTAATCTTAATCTCATGCTAATACTGTTGATATAACAACTCATAAAACCACAAATATAGTAGCAGTAGTTAGAAGCACTACCCATCTTAAAATGTTCATGCCATGTAAACAACACAGAAATATATCTTCGATGTAATTTCCCAAAGTTGCAGTAAAACCTATGAGTAAACCTTAAGTGCACTGAAATTATTACCTGTACTTCTTCATATTGAGACTTTGTCATATTGTGCCATCTACAGGTCAAATTAATACACGGCAAGGAGATCAGAAAATTCATAAATAAGTATAGAAGTAAAAGAGTAATGTAGAGGATAAAGAAAATAAAAATTAAAGCATTAAAAAGTTATACGTATTTATCAAAGCACTTACTTATTTAAAAGTAATTTTTTTTCAAATGTATTTTTGACAATGTGAAGACGTTGTAGATAATTAAAATGGAAGAGTCCAAACGTAAAGTGCCAACATGTGGACTGTAGGTATAGGTTTAGTTTCAATTTAGCCTATATAGTGTTGTCTGTACAGTTTAATGACAGTTTGTACAGAGCGGCAGTGATGCGCCAGTGTTCTCGTTTTATTCTGAAAGGAACTGGCTTTTGCTATGATGTTTTTTTTTTTTTTTTTTTTACTTCCAGCGCCTTAACAAACCTGTTGCTGATTGGTCCAAATTTGACATCCACATTCTCTGACCAATGAGAACGCCAGAATCTTGTTGGTGCATTAAGGAAGAAAAAACCCAGAACTGTCTACAACCTGCACAAGAGGATTATTTCAAATCATTGTACGGCAGTTTGGCTGCAAATACAAGTATGTACGGAAACTGTAACGTGCAGTCTTTTAACACAGTCGCCGTTTAACGGTCGTGTCGATCATTCTATCTTTAATGTAGCCAGTGCTTGCGAGCTAGCATTGTGGCTAGCAGTATATTGTTAGTGCATTAATGGCGATAACAGCTGATTTCTTTTACTTGGTAAGCGAAACCGTGTCACAGGATCTTGACGGCTGTAAGTGTAAAATTAGCAAGGGACTTTCTTGTATTTGGAGGACAGTGGAAGGGCTGTTTTGGAGAAG
Source organism: Toxotes jaculatrix (assembly GCF_017976425.1). Classification (NCBI taxonomy): domain Eukaryota; kingdom Metazoa; phylum Chordata; class Actinopteri; family Toxotidae; genus Toxotes; species Toxotes jaculatrix. Next base: position 14,054,079 of record NC_054395.1, on the reverse strand, counting down.
CCAGGTGACCTTTCAGTGGACGAGCTAGTAGCCTCCGTAGCAAAACAGTAATGTGACGACGTGTTGTGTGACCAGTTAGCAATGGTGCAAGGACGGGGGAGCGTCATCAGACCAGGTGAAGCAGATGCGTGTTAACGCGCCCCAAAGCTAAACCGACTTATAATATTAAGATTAAATAGATGACTATTTTTGTTATAATTCCGTTTTATGTGTGATATGTGTCAAATAAGCCTGTTGCAGCGCAGATGGATGGAAATAGAACTTGAATATTAAGAAACTGGCTCAAATAATTAAGTGTATGCTGTTGGAACAATTTTCGGTTCTGGCTGTTTGATATCGTGACTGATTCCGTTTTATTTGTGCAACAGGATATCCTCACAGGATTGTATTAAGATAATCGAAAGATAACATATACAAACATAAGCTAAAAGGTATTTGTTTACATTTTCTCTCTTTACAAGTGCCTTTAAACCAAACTACGCCAGTAATGGAATAATTCGCTGAATAATTAAAATAATAATAATAATTAGTGCGTATTTGCGAGCAAACTGTTAAAGGAACGGGTAACTGAAATAACAATTGAGTAAAACAGATTTTGATGTTTTAAGTGTTGAAGAGCACGACAGCCCTGGCACACATGATGGGCCTGCCATTTTGTCCTACCGGGGACTAGATGAAATGCAAAATGCACCAAACTATCTTTTTTACAATAGTGAAGGACACTCACTTTAGGAGTGAATGTGTGCAATCAGTGTAGCAGGTGGTGGAAGGCAGTTATACAAAGGTAAATAAGGTAATCATAAGGTACACATTAGCTGTATTTTGGGACTGTACTTGCTGTAGGCAACTAATAAGTAGAACTAAAACACTGTATTTAAGGTTGAATTAACAGTGCTATAAAGCGTGGGTCCATGAGCATCTGCTGATTCAGAATGTAACCTTGATATGCTTGAGGGACATTAGCATATGTTAACAAGACAGGACTGAAGGCCTATTTAGCAGCCAAATGCCCAAAGAGATAAAGTACACTGCTGAACTACTCCCATGCCACAGCTGTTCACCCTGACCAGTCTGTGTTTCTTATCATTAAGTAGTTTGGTTTCAGGCCACATTATGGAACTTTTCACAGTTTTATTTAAATGTGTGCTTCTTCTTTCTGCAGAAAGATAAGACAAGCCTGAGTGCATCTGTCAGACAAACATGCCTTCTACTCTGCACTGACCATTAAAATGGTAAGATGGTGGGACGGTAGTTTTCTGGTTTAATTTTATGCTGACTTACTGATTTTCCATTAAATGCTTTGGATATGGAGTCTTGTCATGGTTGAATTTATGTAGTTTGTAAGATATTAAAAATAAGGGATGGCCTACCTTACAGAAATGTTGAGGGCTGTTGCAATACTCCCAAACAAATGAAATATAGACAGGTTTTGAAAGGAATAACATTGTGGAATGATATTAGGATTTATACAGTACATGATCACCTGTAGAATATAATACCATATATAATACCATTGTAGTGCAACTGTAATGCCATTGTCTGTTGAGAGTTACATCAGGTGGTGTACTGATATACTGTCTGCCATTAATAAATAGAAATAAAGTAATTATTATTACTGCGATTGCCTGTAATAATATATTTTACCTTTAATGAATGAGCTGCAGCTTTATGTAATAACTTGATAAAGTTAAACAAGTTTTGACATAGTGATTTGCACTGTAAATCTTCTTCATCTATTCAACAGGTGTAACAGCTGCCAGAGTCCAGTGTGACAGACTTCCTTTAGAGAACTGTATATAACCTCCACAGAAGATGGAGGACACTCCTCAGTTGTACGCTTCTGAATTTGGAGACCATGAGGATATAGAGGATGAGGAGGGGGAGGATATTTATCAAGAGGAAACTAACATGGAACCAGACATGATTAAGTCTGTAAACCCAGATCTTCACAAGAATCCCAATCAGGATAAAGAGACAGTGTGGGATTCCTTTCCCTGCCAGCACTGTGAGAGACATTTTAACAGCAAACAAGGCTTGGAGCGACACATGCACATCCATACTTTGGCAAACAACGAGGCACACGCTTGCAAAAGCAATAAGAGTAACACATCTTTTGATTCAAATGTAGGTCAGTTGCAGCATGAGAGGATGAAGCCTCTGGATTCAGCAGGTTCAGACGAGCAACTTAATACTTCATCGCCCACTGGCTCTGATACTTCCAATTTGTCAGCTGAAGACCATGTTGCTACGCCGGACAAACAGGGAGCATTAGATGGCCATTATCCTTGCAAGTACTGTGAAAAGATATTCACTACTCATACCAACAAGCGACGACACGAGCGCAGGATCCACGAGCAGCACCTGCAACTCCCACGTGTAGAAAAAACCCAGCTGCCCCAGGAGGAAAGTCTTCAGAGAATTTTCAGTGACACGTCTCAACAGGAAACACAGCTTGGTGACAGTACAGCACCTGCAGCTGTTCCAGAGAATGGAGGGGAACAGCCCGAACAGTATATGCTAGATGTCTCTAGCAATATATCTGAGAACCTCAGCTTTTACATTGATGGAAAGATAGTCTCAACAAGTACAGTGAGTAGTTGTGAAGCAGCCGAGGTTCATTCAGGGTCCTCAACTTTAGTTGGACTGGACGCCCTGATTCTAGACCCCGCCCAAATCAGCCAGGTTTTAAGTACAGATTCAGTCACAGGCAAAGAGATGCCTGGCCAGCCACTGGCTAAGAGAAGAACTGCAACACCACCTCTGTTACCACAAATTAAAACTGAACTGGAGTCTGAGGTGGTTGTGTCCTCTTCCTCATCATCACTCGTATCTTCTTTAATCGAGAATCTGCTTCCTCAGAACACAGAGTCCACAGTTGTGCCGAAGGAAAGAACAGTGTTTCTGTCTCCTAAGCTGACGCAGCTCCTAGAGAAGCAGGACGGCCTTAAACCCACACTTGCCCTGATCACAGATGGCCAGAAACCTTGTTCACCTGTCTCTCTCTCTGTTCTGCCTACTGGAACAGGAAGGTTTAAAAGAAGGACCGGATCCCCAACAAGCTCTCCACAGCAAAACCCAACGTCTAATGAGGAAACACCAGCTCCAGATGCAGGACATTTTGATGCTGTAAGTACAGGACAGATGGAGACCCAGCATATATCACCCGTGCAGCAAACAGTCAGTGAGAAGGATGACACAGCACCATCTGTGGAAGATCCAGCAGTGAAACCTGTCTTGGCAGAGAGCTGGCCCCCCATGACTGGTGGCAATTCCTGTAACCAGCAACCACTGGATCTCTCTAACACAGTCAAAAGAAATGAAGATGTAGCTTTAGCTGATGCTGCTCTGGATTTGAGTTTGCAAAAAAAGAGCCTTGGTGAATCTGAACTGACAATAAATTTAGTTTCACAGTCAGTTTTGAAAGAAGGAAAATCAAATGCTTGCATGGTGGACGAAGCCTTAATGAATACTGGAGAGCAAGATGTAAGCCTAGGGAATCCTGAGACTCCTTTAGTCACAGACTTTACCATAGTCACAGGTTCAGAAATGGTGACCCCAGTAGAACCTGTTGCAGAAGGTCTTGTTTATGGACTTGCCCTACCCCCCAGTTCTCTGAGTCCATCATCTGCCTCCCTTACCCCTGTTACCTTGCAGCCAGCTTCACCATGCACTATAGCATTTGCTTCCCCGGCCTCGCACACCATGCTCCCTACTGCTCCCTCATTAATCACAGTTTTGGCACCACCACCACCTATTTCTAACCCTTCAAGCCAACCAATCCAGGTATTAGCCCCAAATATATCTCCTGAGCCCTTGGTAATATGCACAGAAAATGCATTAAATTCTTCAGAGTGTGATTTAACTACTGCATTTGCCACCACAAATTCTGCAAACCTTGTCACTCTCTCCCAACCCCTTGACCCGGCTTTAAATCTGCCTGGCCATGTGTTTCTCACTGATCAGATTGCTCTCAATCCACCTATAGTTGACTCCACTCCTGTGTCAGAAGTGCCGTTCACACCCACTGTAACTTTAAGTGACTCCCTCATCAACTCGTATAACATTACCAGCAACACAGTGTTGATAGAGTGCACAATAGCTCTTGAAGCCCCAGGGAGTGTGGTCCCAGCTGCGATTACCTTACAAGAAAACACTTCTGAGGCACCAGTACCCACACAGATGGTTGTTAATCACATAGAACAGCAACAAATTGTATCAGTGCCCAACCCTCAAACTGTGGATCCCACTATTCTTGTGTCCTCCATCGCAGAATCTGTGACTCTGTCCACCACCACCTCAGTGGTGCCCGATTGTCCTCCTGTGAATGAATCAAGTCCTGACCCAGAACCTGTTGTTAATGTAGAGGCACCAACCACAAAGGAGGAGGAAGCTGCTGACAGCACTGTTTCCAAACCGAAAATCCCATCTAAAACCTCACCCCCCTCTGTGAAAGCTGAAGAGGATGAATCCTCAAATAACACACTGAGTGATGCGCAACAGCAGACTTTCACCAAGAATTTCATCTGCAATGTGTGCGATAAGCTTTTCCATTCAATGAAAGAACTGGGCCATCACGTAGGTGACCATGCTGATGAGTGGCCTTACAAATGTGAATTCTGCGTGCTGCTCTTCGGAAAGCCCTCCGCTTTGCTTGACCATCGATCAAGCCTCCACGGCGTTGGCAAGACTTACGTCTGCAGTGCATGTACAAAAGAATTTGTCTACCTTTGCAATCTGAAACAGCATCAGGAGGAATTACATCCTGGCCAGCAGTGTACATACACAGAGGAAGAAAAAGGAAAACTAAGACCTCAGAACTACAACAACTCAACAAAGGTAAACACTGAGCCCTCAGTGCCCGATGTTTCAGAGGAACCCAAGAAATTGGTGAAAAAGGAGGAAGGTGAAGTAGATGTAGCTGCTGAAGAGCTGTTTACAACAATAAAAATCATGGCCTCAGATGGAGGCAAGATCAAAGGGCCAGATGTTCGTCTTGGCATTAACCAACATTATCCCAGCTTCAAGCCCCCTCCATTTCCTTACCATAACAGATCACCCGCTGGCTCAGTGGCTTCGGCCACCAACTTCACCACCCACAACATCCCACAAACCTTCAGTACAGCTATTCGGTGCACCAAGTGTGGAAAGAGCTTTGATAACATGCCGGAGCTGCACAAGCATATCCTAGCTTGTGCAAACGCCAGTGATAAAAGGCGATACACACCCAAAAAGAATCCTATCCCTCTCCGCCACTTTGCAAAATCTCAGAATGGAGTGCTTTCGTCTACTAATTCCAGTAACGGACTAAATGCTTCAAACAGAGCCAGCCAGTCGAACCGGTCCAAACCAAACCAAGATTCACCTGTTAAGGTGAAAATCAAAGTACTGAACAAAAGGAAGAAAAAGTTGGTCCAAAGGGTCATGCCACAGAGGAACAAATCAGCCCCTTCATCAAATAAAGTGTCGTCTGCACGGGTGAATGAGCGGCAGGAGATTTTCGTCTGCCCACACTGTAGCAGGGAGTTCACAATGCGTCGCAGCAGAACCAAACACATGGCAGTGTGCCCTAAGAAACCTAGAGAAGTGAAGAAAAGGAAAGAAGGAGGAATCTCTGTGACAAAGGAAAACGATGGACATAGAGGGGTTTCTCATGTTGAGGAAAAACAACAGCAAGTCTCACCTCCGCATAAAACTAGATTCCGGACTTCTGGCCCCGCTAAGAGGCCTGCCATCCTACCAGTGCAGACTGTCTTCTCAAACAAAAGAAGTAAAATAATCATAAAAGAGAGCACGCAGCCAAAACCAGAGACGCCAACTCTCAATGAACTTCCCATTGTTCGCACTTTCAGCCCTTCTATGCGCCAGTATAGCAGAGTACAGCATAGCGTTAAAGGGATTCCCATTAAAATCACCATAGTGAAACCTCAACAGCCTGCACCACAGAAGGATGAGCTGCCTCCCACCCAGAGCCGAAGAACAGAAGAGGCCACTGCAGCTGTTACCAGCAGCTCTGAGTAGAGCTCTACAGCTTGAAGAGAGGATCGGCAGGTAGTTAAAGCACATTTAAGTTTATCTGCAAAATGATAAAAATAATCAAGTTATGTGTTTACAAAAAAGATACAGTAAATACAAACTGAGAAGAGATATGTACAGTTAGTACTCGTTTGTGTAGGTAAGTAAGACAGAGGGGTGAAACAACACACAAGCAGCTTCTACAGCAATCAAGCCAAAAGTTTGGACACAAACTACAGCAAAGTTTCTTAAGTAACTAAATATGTAATATTTGCTTGTATTAAACTTATCCATGAATACTTAAATAACTGGGCTCCGAAGATGCTCATTAACATTGTCAAACTGCTTTGATTTCTACCTCAGCAACATCTGTGGGGAATTGTAGTTCACATCTTTATCAACATACAGTGTGTTTTGTTTTGTCACTTTCAGGACCCTGCTACACGGAACTCCTCATACATCTTCAGTCATACTAAAGGGAGATAACTGCAAATGACACTGTAAACCGCTTAGATTGCATTATACTGTATATTAATAATGACTGAATTCAGGACGGATAAAACAGACGGCTAAGGATACTGCAGTGAGTGGATGTGTTTAACTTGAGTATTTGGATGCTTTTGTAGTAGCTTTTGTAGATTTCTCCTTCGTTTCGTAAAATTTCTGTCAACAGCTTGGATTTGCACTTTGAAGTTAATCTGACGGCTACATGTCACAAATGTTTGTAATTTGGAGAGGATGGCAGGTGGCAATCATTTTTGGCATGCATTTGCACTTTTCTTTATCTGTTGTCTGTGGCCTTTTGGTTTAAACTCTTACTGCATGCTGTGAGCTTGTACTACAGCTACATTAATTTAAAATGGATTATGTTAATGCAGTTAGGCCTTAAATTTTAAATCTAATGTTTCTCTGTTTGTCTGATTTACAATAACCAGTATAATTACATGGAAAACACATTAATATTGTTTCTAAATGAAAGACTACAGAATCTTAGAAAAGTAACATGCTCGATATGCTCAGTGTAACATTGGCCACAAGCTACCTGTCAAATTTCTATATCAGCACTGTTAATTACTATTAGGGAAGGCAGTGTTTTCATTATTGCTCTGAATGTAACATTTAGTAGATTTAATCCAATAGCCTTTTCAAAACAAAATTGCGTGTTATCTGGTCGGCCCAATTGCTATGTATTTGTATGAGTGATAAGAGAATAATACTATTTGTGTGCCATCAAATGTAGATGATGATGACTAAATGTGGCACAAAAGTGATGAAGAGTAAACAGTTCAGTAAAGTTTGGAGTTTCACCCATGAAGAATTTATTTTGGTGGTCAAAACAAATAGATTCATTACTACTTAAAACTGATTTATTTGTATGTCTGTGTGGAATCAGCTGAAAATGCACAGTACTTAAGAAATATGCACTGATGTGCAGTTACATGAAAAAAAAAAAAACTAAAGCAAAAACGACCTCCCAAAAGAAAATTAACTTATGAATGCAATGTAATGCTACTTCTGCATACTAATCTTTTACATTTTCAAGCTCATGGGCCAACACAGATAAATTCTCAGTTTCTAAATGCATCAAACACTGGAGTTTGATGTATTTACACTGCATTTCCAGACAGAAGTGCTATAATATTCTGTACAGCTTCTATCCATCATTGCCACATTTACAATAAGAAGTGTTCAGTTCTGAACAGCACTGACACAGCTAACTCCAGCGCTTGGCTTCGCTGCTATTTTTCTGAAATCCTGATCATTTTCAGTAGTCCAGTTTACTTTTAGGCTTTATTTTGCACTTCTTCTACAAATTCCTGTCAAAATATGATTTTGTGTGCAAGCTTTTCTTCCTGTTCAGTGACTAAAAATGTTCATATTAGAAGTACAGTCCGTTTAGGTCTTTTTGCTTATAATCTGTGTGAGTTGTCAGCAATTTATTTTGTGAAGTGTGTATAACAAATTCCAACATGTATAAATCACAAAATGGGAATGTTAGATCAGTTATGGGGTCATTTATTTGCTGAAACCCTGTAGGAACATATGAAAATGTTTGTGGCAAGTTGTCACTGATCTTAAAGAATGAGTGTAGCACATCGTATCTGTTTGATTTCAGTTTTTCTAAGCTACCAGTTTGAGGATGCAATGCTATACAGGGTAGTTATTTCAGTATGATGGAACTGAGTTATATTAATTTGGGCAAACTAAAACTTGACAGTGGTCTGACTGAATGAGTAGTGGTACATCTATTTTACATTTCTGCCGTTACAACCCTTGCTGGTAATATTCCTTTGATTCAGACTATAATGTGTTGGATGTACAGGATGGTTTGGGAGACTGTTATTTAACTGTGAAAAGTGCTCGTAGCATTTCAAAGTGTAAATTAAGTCATGTATATTTATTAATAATTTAAAATCACGTTATCAATCTTTGAATGGTTTCTCTGTATAATTTGCACTAAAGTTTTTTCAAACAAGTGTTAAAAATAAATGGAGAATGTTACTTATATGTGAAGTTTGTGTAAAGCTTTCTTTAGTAAACAAATCAAGCTGTTCACACAATGTTGGTGATATATGAATTAATAAATGAATTTGATTTTGGGGAATGATACTCTAATATCAAGCACTGTTATTTTACTGTATTCAAGACCTGTGCCATATGTAGCTTAGTGCCTGACTGCAAAGTACTAAAATGTCCAGGTGGTGGCACACTTTCCTTACTTTAACCTCTGCAGCAGTGGATTCAGTAAGGAGGTTATTTTGTAATACCACTGCATCTCTTCTGCACTCCAACATTCTATTTGAAAAATCCATTTACATTCATAAGTGTTTATGTATTCTATTTTTAAAGCGTGTTTCTCCACAACATGTATCTTAACATTTGGAATCTGAATGCTAAAACCGCGACAGAAGGGACGGGCGGCGGGCATTGTGGGTATTCTGAGCTGTGTGTCTAAACAGTATAAAGCTGCACCGCGACAGAAGGGACGGGCGGCGGGCATTGTGGGTATTCTGAGCTGTGTGTCTAAACAGTATAAAGCTGCACCGCGACAGAATGTTATTCTCTTCTGTTGTTATGTGTGATTGTGTATATTTTTGCCAGTTTTATGTGCATAGAGTATATTTATTTAATTTCTGATAATTTTAATTTCTAAATTTTTTTCGCAGTGTTGGAGTTGGAGATTGTTATAATATAAACATTGTTAAAACATGGCTGTTTGCGTTAAATATCTTCTTTTTTGTGGGTGGGGGTCGAATTCAATGTAGAAGCGCCACTGCTTCCAACCTACTCACCACCACCCCCGTTGTAAATAATTATTTTAGAGACACAAAATAGAGGTAACACTTTTTTTTCTCATACCATTGAGGACCTATTGACCTGAAACTCTGTGAATGTTTGTGTTACTTTCTTCAGGTGGAAGTGGGATGTGGGAAATGGAGGAGTGGGACGTTATTTTCTCACATTTCTGATGCTTAATGACAACGGAACCCGTTGTCAATTATGTTGTGCCTGCGGCACAGGAGCTTCTACAGACAATGTTCACTGAAAGCACCCCATGTTCCCATAAAGCATCACATGTTCCCATAAAGCAACCTTATTTATTTCTATTTATTTGATCCCATCTTTTGCTGTGGGGAGTGACGTCGGAAAAGGGGCGTGGATCAAGGGGGGGGGGGGGGTGACATCGGGCTAGGGGGAGTGGTCACGTGGGTCCTATGGCAGGAAAGGGGTTGCTGGGGGGGTCATAAATTTTGACAGAAAGGTGTACTCTTATCTCTCTGTAAACCAAGAGTCCACCAAGAGAGCTAATTTGCACAAGCTTTTTAGGGACATAGTCTAATTATCTGTTGGTAGAGGAGCAGCTAAAAGAGTACAATTGGTGGAGAAATAGCAAATATTGAGTAAAGCAGAGAAACAGAGCTTGTTGGTAAAACTAAAGAGGCACTAAGTTTGGCTAAAGTTAAGTGGCAAGAATGTGACAGAGAGGGACTGAACCTAGGATTTTCTGTCTGCAAGGGCAAGGCACTAACTTTATGCTCAGGGAAACTGTTCTTTACAAGCCCAAAGTGTGACAAAAGATCCAATCAGTCAAACTCTCAACACCTGTCTTCACTGGCTTCAGTCACCTGTGGTAGTGAAAGGACAAATCAAACCCCTCATTCAACCAAACATCATTGAGAAAGTAAAACACTGAATCAGTAGTTGCAGCAGTGAACAAGATAATACAACATATGTATGGTCTATATTTACATCTGGGAAAATACTACAGTATGAAAAATGTGCAGATTTTGTGCAGATGTGAAGGTTTCAGTTATAGTCGGAGTACATAGAGGAGTGACCATGTGTTTGTCAATCATTAGCTGAGACTGTAAAACTGTAACTCCTCTGCAGTTTACATTTTGACAGCGAGAAAATATTTTTTTGATCCAGATGGACAGAAGATCATTTATGGCTCATAGGAATACCTTCAGGACTTTCAGGTAAGTGTTGTTGCATCACCCTCATCACCCACCATTTATCATTAAAAAAAATCAGATGCTCACTTACTGTAGTGTGATGATTATAAACAGTAAAGCACAAACTCAGATTGAAAAAAAAATGTTATAAGTGCTTGAGACTAAAATGAATGATTAGCTAACAAAGTGTCTTAAACTGGTAGCTCACCCTATACTAAGTTAGCTAGAACTATTTGGTCTGAGCTGGCCTTTCATGACCTCTAGGCTATGTATAGCTTTCAGCAGGCAAGAGGTCACACAAGAAAAAAAACAAACAGCCTGAAGGGTCAGAACTAGTTCTGATTTCTGAGTCATGAGATCTACCTAAGAGACCAAAACACAAAAGTTCTGGTTAGCCAAGTTTAGCATAAAGACTGGACACACAGACACACACAGTGACTTTGTGCAGTTTTCTAAAGTCTTGTTGTCACAGTGAGGTTGCCAGGTTTGGTATCATGTCTGTACAGAGGCCAAAAACAAAACCAGTGCCACTGACATTATTTGGCAGCACACACTGCAGCCAGAGATGGTCTCTTAAAAAAAATTTGAAACATGTATTGTAAATCAGTGGAATAGGTCTAGTGTGAAACCACTGAGAGGAATGTGTATGGCTTCATCTGCATGCTAGTGTGCATGCAGAGCCGCACTGATGAAAACACTGAGCTGAGGCGCTATGAGTAGTGAAAATCTCTCTAGTTTTGTGCTTGAGTGAAAGTACTCATTTAGTACAGCAGAGAAATGAATATATTTTTACCAAGATAAGACATCTTTGAGTGGAACAAGCTTTGACAGACCGCTTCACCCCATTTAAATTAAGCATGGCTGTTGACTTTAATTTCACAAAACTACAAAATTAATCCTTAGCCGCAGAAAGGCAACAGCTACCTCTGCCTCCAGAGACCAGGTCCAAGTGCTGGCCTGTGGTAGCATGCTCTCTCAGTCAAACATTAACAGACAAAAAGCAATCTCTGCCTGAGTTTAATTGTTCATCAACATGCAGCACAGTGGGTGTGAATTTAATTGGAACTTTGGCAGTTATGCAGAATATTTTGTTTGATACAGGCAAATAACATAAGGGTCCAGGGGAAAGATCATTTTTTATGATTCTTGAGTGTAATGAGTGTGTATTGGAAACAGTAGCTGTGCGGTACATCAGTCTGTGACATTGACATATCACTGTATCCCCCCCCCCCCCCCCCCCCCCCCCCCCCCATCCCCAGTGTCACGGCTACAGCCAACACTGTAATAAAATGCAGATGCACAGGACTTAGTAACAGCAGGTGAAGCAAGTTTGTTCAGTCTACTGTGTGTTATTATGTAAAGGCTTGTGGGTTTGTTCTCCCTCTGGTGAAGCTTCTGTTTTCACTGCTCAGGGGCTTTTAGTGCCTTTGTGACAAATCAACATAAGTGGTTTGGATTTTTTTGAGGTTTTATGTTCTCTCACACGTTTAAATCTGATTCTTTCCCCAAAAACTGAACACATACGGTTTAGAGAATGTGTTGCAACATGCTTTTTGAACTGAAGTGAGGAAAACGAGTAGCTGTCAGATACAGACAGGATTTGTTGCAGGTGGGTGTAAAATGCATTTAAAACACCAGATGTCCTTTCAGTTATTATGAATACAAAGAAAAGGTCCTATTACAGCCTCTGATAATAAGGGGAAAATATTCAGCTGCTTTAAGGAGCAGCAGCAGTTTCAGGCAGGTGATTTTTGGTTAGGAGTTCTGCTACTGTACCTATAGCGACAAACCGCACCCCTGTGATACAGGATCTCCCAGAGCTCACAAGCTCAGCAATAACTTCAAACTGCAAGACTGCATTTGTATGCTCAACACAGCTTAGGATCTTAGCCCAGGGCCATGTTGAATTCTCAAAGGAAGTTATGAGGAGCTGTGAGGACACATGATCAGAGACGATTGAAAACAAAAACATCCATCCCAGAAGTCTGAGGAGAACCCTTTGATCTCCTTCTCGTTAATTTCATCATCTTTATTGGAAGTTTGATAAACAATACTGAAACCAGTTAAAGATAGTGTGAGGGGAACAGTATTTTTTTCCCCTCCTATGTGAGTTGGAGGTCTGTCCTGTACCTGTTGTGTCAAAAAGCAAAAACAGTGTGTTGTATTGTGTTGTCTGGAGATGAGGGTTGTATTTGCATGTGCAGGTGAACGGTGCGTGAGGTGAAGACAGGGACCTGTCAGGGTCACAGTGTTTCATGTGAAGACAGAGGAGAGCAGTCCCACCACCTCTGGCACTGCTTGTTCTGGCAGACATGACAGTGACGTTTTTCGAAGCAAAATCTTTCCCGTGTTGCTGTGTATAATAAACTCTTTACTTAACTGAACATAAGTCATCTTCTTGCATATTCCTTTCTTTTGCACCTTTTTTTTGTGTCTGTCTGAAAATCAGACGCCTAGAATAGAAGGTATCTTTTCAAATAAAATTCAAATAGGCTCTGAGATCTCCTAATACAGCTAATTTGCTGCCTCCGACAATTTATGTAAGACTGAGTTCAAAGCAAAGACGAACCCGTCTCTGGCATTGTAAAGGTAACCAGCCCCCTCCAAGCAGCTCTGGGTGGAAGCAATAATACCAACCGGATATAGGGATAAAGTACGTTTGTACAATTCTCTTCTTCCCTCACTGCATGCTGTTCATGTGGAGGCAGAACAGACATGGTAATGAGGATATTAATAAAGGATGCGGATCCATTTTTAATGTTCCACTGGCCCCTTTAGTTTGAAACAGATTTTTATGTCCGTGGTTGAGTTTTCTGTTCAAAATCTCTGTATTACTGTTAGAGGGACTTGTGCATGTGCTATTTTTTGCCTGCGCAAGCGAAGTGCTGCATAAAACCTGCATACACCTGACTGTTTGTGTGTGTCTGTGTGTGAGTGAGAGATTGAGAGATGCAGGATCAGTCTTCGCTGTCTATATTTGGAAAACAATCCTCACGTAGAGTGAGTAAGGGGGGTGGGTGGGGGGGTTGGGGAGTAAGGAAGAAAGAAATAACTTAAACTTTATTATCCTGCAGGAAATTTGGTTTGTATCTAGGCACTGAACACTTACAGTAGATCACAGAGAAGAAAAGAAAAGGAAGAAACAGTAATGGCCGAGGTGAATACCAAATTAAAATCTAATTGCACAGACAGAATAACAGCCATGAGACCAGTATTTAGTAAACAGGGAAAGATCCTGATCCATCTTCCCCCTGCAACTGGTAAACAATGTCATGATTATCTGCAGTTATTAATTTTCAGCTAACTGTATGTTCAACTATTGTTTTTGAGGAACTGCATTCTCTCTCAGTGGTTTCCAAGCTTCCAATCTAATGTGTATGACAGTGAATGAACAGACACCTCACCAGAGTATGCTGGTATTTGCTTGCAGCACATATAGATAGACAGATATTATCATACTTATCTGCTGTTGTCTTGTCAGTTTCCCAACATTTATGCCTGTCAGTCACCACTGAGGAATCAGATTGGATTAAAAAGAAGGAGTTTAAAGAGAAAGGGGAAACCATAGCCCGCAATTACATGCAACAGCAGCAGCAGCAGCTACAGTATAATGTTAGAAGTGGCTACACACACACTCACACGTACACACACACAGCCATCTCTGTTCTCACTTTCGTCAGGGGAGAGACTCTCTTCTCTCTGCAGCAGACTTCTTCTCATCGCTCTCTCTCTCTCTCTCTCTCCCTCTCTCTCTCTCTCTCGCTTTGTTCATGCTGTGTTTGCTGTGCTCTCTGTCTGAAGCAGCGCCACACTGGAGCACTAATGAGCAGGCTGAGAGCAACCCAACACAGATCTCCCATCAGCTGAGGAGCAGCAGCAACTCTCACAGAATCTGAAGCAACGAGACAGAGGACTGATCTGCAGTCAGCGAGGAAGCAGCTGTAAAAAAAAAAAAAAAAAAAGAAAAAAAATCAAATGACAGCCCTGGGAGAGGCGTAGGAGAGGTCGTGAGGTGGCTTCAAAGGCAAATTAGCAGTCAGTTGAGAGAGTGAGAGGAGAGGATTGCTCCAGTGCAACTGTCGACCTTCTCCACACTTGGAGGCTGACCCCCGGTACACTTTCTCTTTCTGAAGAAGAAGGACCTGTCCCCTCCCCGAGGAGCTCAGCCATGGAGGAGACGCTCACCTGCAGCCGAAGCCCTTTCTCTCAGGTGTTTGGCCGCCAGGGTCAGCTCATGCAAGCCAGTGAGTGTTGACATCCACTTAAAGTCTGCAAAGAAATATCAAAATAACAAAGTTTTTATTTATCATGTTTGATTCTGATAGAGTTTAACTTGATATGATGACAGAAATTTAAATCTTTTAAAACTGTGATGCAAAATTAAGGCATTTAGGGAGACAAATGTCTGTCCCACTTTCAGCCAACAACCAGTAGGAAATAATATATATATTTTTTAGCTTCCTTTCAAAGCAGCTTCTAGTGCAATTTATCATTAAGGTCTCTCTATATTTTAATCATGTCACTCTTTTATCCATTTAAAGGGGCATTAATGTTTTTAGTATTGATATCTAATACATTTTGTATGGATTCTGTCTACTCTATTGAGAAATCACAGACAATTTATATTTTATACCACTTTGATGTAGCATGCTTTTATGAGATGTATGGGTTTTATATTTTGGCTTATAAATCTTACATAATACATTGTGCCACATGAGTTATACATGCAATTTGACTCAATGAGGTGTTAATGTTGATAGACTGTGATGTCTTTCTACACACAAGAGATTGCCAGGTGTGAAAATGTGTGTGTGTGTGTCTGTGCTAGTGGGTTTGCAGGAGCAGACCTCACCTTTCATCCGTATGGGCAAAATCCTTTGATCTCTGTCTGACCAAACATGCCACAGGTCTAAAAAGAAAGAAAAAAAAAAAAACATTCGTCAGCAGAATAAAATTAACATTCAATAATTGTACACAATAGCATATTAACCATAAATAACCATAATAACCATAAAACAAACAATATAATCCAGTACAACCATGCTGCAAGAAATGCCTTTGATAGTGTTGATCTGTATGATTTTTGTTGAGGTAGATATGTCCCCGTACTTCTTTATTAAATAGGGATGCATATTGATCTTATTCACTAATTCACATCAAGTTTAACAAGCAATTTTGCACCAAACGCTGCACCAACCCTACAAATTAATTTTTGTAGATTTCATCTCAGCAAACATGTCTGAGGCTGCCTAGTGAATTAGCAATGAAAAATAGATGATGTTTGCTCATAATTATGCTTATGTACTTTATAGGAATTTTTAATCAACATTTGAAGAGATGCCAGACACCCACAGCCGCCCCATTCAAACTCTGTCTGTGTGGGTGCATATACTGCGTGTGTATTATTTGAATGTGTGACTTGCTTCAGTGTGCATGGTATGCTTTGAGGTGCTGTGGCTCCTTTTTTTTCCAGAATCAAATCTCACAGCATGACAAAAATCTGCCTGAGGTGGTCTGTTTCAAGGTGTCACATAATTCCTAAAACAGGAAAAAGGCACCCTTTGGCCATGGCTGACCTGATGCAAAACAGAGTGAGTTGTGATTTCTCACAGGTTGTCTGCAGTTTAAGATGAGAGTATATACATGCTTGGATCTCCTGGCCAAGCGCATCCACTGTGGTGCAGATATGGATTTGGACTGTTTATTTCCCCCTTCAGTTCTGTTGCCATATGAGGCAGGACCTTGAGCTTTTTTTTGTTGTTGTTGTTGTTGTTGTGCACCTTGTCTGGTTTTATTTTCTCATTCATCAATAAAAATGGTTTGCTTTTAGGTCACTCTTTTGCAATAGGAAAGCAACGGCCTTCCCCTGGCCTTCTTCGACAATCGAAATGCTAGAGTTCTTTCAATGACATGACACAGAAACTTGCTGTTGCTATTTGTCCATTTGTTTGTTGGAGTCCTTAGTTGTCATCAGAATGGCTTCTGATTACAGTTCTTCTGATCAGAATGATTAATCACTTATCTGCTCATGCTCGCAGAGTGGAGAGAGCAGCAGGCAGGGTGACACCAGGAAAAATCAACAGACAGAAAACATGGCTGGTGAAGTGTTTGGAAGCATGTCAAGCTTTCTTTGTGCATTTTGCCTTTGGACTACTGCATACTTAAAAGCTATTGACACTGAGTGCTCAGTCTTTGTTGCACATTTATTTTACATATGCCCAAGAGGTATTATTATGTTCCTCCTCTGTTGCTTTCCCCCATTCAGACTAAACTTTAAAACAACTTGATGCCAAACTGTTGTGCTCAGTTTACAGTAGCTCCCCTCCAGCGCCTCCTTATCAGTCACAACATAGGTGAGAGTGCTGGATGCATTAAACCAAAATGCCACCACTCTCTGGTTGTGAAAATGACATTATCATTGCATGTGCTGTGGTGAATTACAGTCAGTCTTGCGCTCCCCAAGTTATCTATGCTCTTTGAAGCTTGTGCTGCACGTCTGCGATTTCGGATGTGTGAGAGAGGGAAGTGAAGGGGGAGATAGAGGGAGGGGAGGGGGGTGGGGGCAAGAAAGTGAGCAAGCTGCAAATTGTGTGAATAAGAGATGGGTGTTTTTTTTTTTTTCTTTTTTCTATTTTTAGCAACAACCTTACATACTGTTACACAGCAGCTGGAAGACTAATCCACCAGTAGTGCTGGCTCGCAATATCTGAACAGTAATTATAGGGGGATTTTTTGTTATCGTTGGCTGTCACCCATCATTGGATCAGAAGTCCCTCAGCTATATGCAAAGGCCTGCCTGAATTGCAGAGAGAAAATCCATTACATGAGTGTTGCACGTGCCCAAAGACTTGAATAACCTTCTGGTGGTACCCTGGCAGAATAAATACTTGACAGAATTTATTTTTTTCTCATGCATCACATTCACGTGGCAGTGCCAGGTGCATAATCCTGCTACAGTTCTCTTGCTCCCCACTGGTGGTGTGATTTGTTCTGTGTTCAGCATTGTGATGTGTTGTCAGAAATTTTTCCGCAATCAGTGCTCCCGCCTGTCAATGTAGAGCGACAAATTAGTTTCCTGGCTTTGAAATAGTTAAAGTATTTGGGAAAGGTTTATTTATTTTTTTATTATTCCATTCTAGAGAACTATTTCTACCGCCCGTCCCTTGTGTGCTATTGTGCTATCAAATACACTATAGATTTTTTCTCCTTTAATAGAAATAAAAAGACTGTGTTCCTCTTGAGGATCAATTCCCAGCGAAGCAATGTCTGTTTAAAAGGTCAATAAGCAAGTGTTTACTGCTCAGTATAAGAACATTATTTGAAACACACCTGTAGGGTGTTGATGGAGATTGTGGATCAATAGTATTACTTCACCACAGCCTGAGATTTCTAGCTCTCAAAACTCAGTTTAAACAAAAGCTTCCTGTTTTCTCATGTCTGGCATTGTTTCTTGGCCCAAATTCCAGGTTTCAAACCCCATCAGTCTGAGAATAAATCAGCATGAAAAATTATTAACATACAACACTCACTGTGACGATACTTTACTTCTGTTTGCTGTGCATTTCTTTTTTTGTTGTTGAGGTGGATACATTGTGTTTAATGCTGCTGTGATACACTGAAAGAAATTTCTTTCAGCTTTCTTTTCTGCTGTGATGAAAGACACAATGTTGTCATGTCATTTCTGCTTACAATACATTATTTATACCCATATGAAGAATAGAATAAGTGACAAAGGAGAACAAATACATATTACTTTAAAATATGATAAATAACATCTGTGTGTGCAAAAACAGATCTGGACAGAATGTGACAGTGTGTTAATGCATTTTTTTTTATTATAGCTGTGTTTCCAATAAAACAGTGAAATTATGACTTTCAGAAACAACACAAACACTGATGGCGAGAATATTTTCAGTTTAGCTGTCAAACTTTGAGAGTATTTCCTTTCTTACTTATCACTTTACCTTTGAATATCCTCTTAATACTCAATAAACCGTTGGTAAATCCCTGCTCAGGAGAGAGGTGAACGTGATTTGAAATTTTAATAGGTAGCCACTGCAGGTGTCGAACATATTTTGGTCTCCTTTGAACTGATTAATTCCTCTCCTTCTTCCACTTATGTTGTGGTTCCAGCACAGTCACAGATTCCTCACACCTCCATACCCGGTGGGCTTTCCTGTGGTAAGAGATTAGCTTCATGCTCCTAGTGTTGCTAATCATGTAGAAGGAGTCACGTTGCAAGTGGTTTGCTGGTATAGTTGGTGTGTGCACCCAGTGAAGTAACATCATCTTTTTTTTTCAAGTGCCGAGTCATGGTTTTGGGCTGTTTTTCACGATTCTCATTTATTTATTTTATTTTTATTTTTTTCTCTAAAGGAATGCTGCACTAACTGTGATTAATGCACAGTCAATGCACAAGATCTCTGCACTGGCACTATCATTCACGCTATGATTCCCACTATCTGCTGCTATTAAAATAAAATCATGTGACCTAATTGAAGAAATAAAGCCACAGGAGATACATTATCACTCAGCCAGATTTCATATTATCTCACAGTCTCAGTCAGTGAGGGAAAAATATTTCACCACACCAAGAATTATTCAAATAAGTGACATAGACCAGAATCATGACTCCTAGCTGACCTTGAATAGAGATTTGGATACTCCTGGGGATATGTCAAACTTACTAGTATATGTACAATATTCAGTATAATGTATCTTTATTAATATTTAATTCCTATGAAATGTATGTGTGTTAACATCATACCAAGTGCACGGTCTACAAAGAGCATGACTAATCTTGCATTCCTCAGAAGACTGTTCTTGTGCTCACAAACACACAGCAAGGATAAGGATGTGGTGTTTTCACAATCGCTTCTCTGCAGTATTTTGGCTTATTGCAGCATAACTCAGATAATATTATTGAGACTGTAACTTCAGTAGGCTTTTGTGCAGCGAGCCCATTTTCACTTCAGTGGATCTTTGGTATTGAGTCGGATTTAACTTTAATTTTACGCCAAGCATAACTTAATTACAAAAGCCGAGGTCTACCTCACAGGAAAAGTAAGAGATTATGATTGTGCAATATGCCCTGATGTACTTGATGTCTAGACCTGTTTTTGACTGGTCAGTCATAGATGAATGCCGGTCATCCGTCTGCACCAGTGGGCCCACACTTCCTCACATGAGTGAGAGACCATGATACTGCCATCCGTGAGGCTAAATCCCAACGGGGCATCAGAGTCACATGTGAAAAATAAAGCTTAGCACCATGTTCACCCAGGCACACACACAGAAAAATTATTTCTTTGGAATTGTACTCAAGTAGAAGATGGATGCTTGAAACTCTTCAAATGTTTCCTCAGTGGCAGCAAAACACCTGGTGTCAAGTTGTTCTGGGAATCGTTTTTATGGCAAACGTCCTTCTTCTAAGTTTATTATTCAAAACTCCACACAGAGGAAAGCTGCTGTCAGGGCAGTTATTTGAGTTTAAGCTGCAGACCATGGGACACCTGGTGCAGTCTAAAAAAATTTACAATGCCAACCCCCCTCCTACCTATTCCTGTGCTTAGAATTGGACATCTCCAGCTTCCATTAACCTTCAGATGAATGAGCGTGCTGTCAGAGGAGCCTGATTGAAAACAGAGTTTGGGTCAGCAAGCTCTGTCTGTGCATTCCCTCTCCTCATCCAACTTGTCCTCTCTTCTATCCTCCACTGAACAACCTTTCTAATGCAAACTTTGTGTGATAGCTCATCTTGTCACACATGGGGATCATTCTCAATACAGATTACATATATTTTACATTTACATGGAGTTTCATACATGCAAAATTTGTTTCAGTAACATTGAACTTTTTCTGCTTGTTGCCCCACTCAGTACCATTTATTTTGATATGTGCATACACTTTGAATGGCAAATCAAGGCATGGATGCACCATACTCACTGCATCTTTTTTTTGCCATCATTCTTGCTGATTTTTAGGTCAGTCTTCTTGGTACCACTCTAGTATTAGCTGATGCATATATTTTACAAATTCAGCTTTCTTCCACAGTTCTTACAATGCCCACTGTTCACTGAGAGTATTGTTTCCTGTCACTTGTGGTGTTAGGCACATTCATCTACTCTGCATCTGAGTGCAATAATGTAATTTGCTACCTTTTGTGCCTGAGTTGCATCAGAATAAGTTATTCCTACCTGATAAATGTGTAAAAGCAATACAGTATTGTGTTACATTACAAGGCAACTGAATAATGGCCACTTTTTGTGAGCTTTGGATAATCAGAAAAGTTTTTATTATAAAAGGAAATGGGTGAACAACAAAAAGTACAATGTCTGCGTTATATTCTTTTCTTTGTAGACACAATTACTGAAAAGGGTGCCCAACAAGAGACCTCATTGTGATTGCTCTACTTTCTAATGAAGAAATAGTCCCTACAAAAATGTTTTTCCTCTTGATTAACTAGAATAACAGGAATATTGTACCTGGCAACAGATTGCTGTTGAATTTTAAAATTGAAAGCCATTTGTTTTTAGTTTTGTGATCACCACTGTATTAGGAATGGCCTAGTATAGGGTAGCCTAGTATATGCATGGACCACCCTTGATCTGTTTGCTTCTCTCTTACTGTCTATGCTCTCGTATACAGTTAGTTACAACCAAATAAAGCTGCTCTCATTACTGACCCTTACTAACCCTAACCCTAACCCAGTGGTGTAACTTCATCACTCAGTCAACTCTGTCACTCATTCACTCAGTGACATTCATTCAGGGATGTTGCACAAAAAAAACACACACACACTAAGTGAAGACAGAGGGAACTACAACTATAACAGAGGTTAATCTTGATGCTAACTAGCCCTTCCAGCACCAGGAATCAACTGACCTGCATCTGGTCCAGCTAGTGAGTGCTTGTTTTCCAAGCTGAGTTTTGTGGCCTTCGCTAAGAATTAACTAACACTACCATGTAGCATTGATTTGAACAGTGTAACCGTTTGTAGAGCTCAGTGATCAATATCTTGCTAATTGCTAAGAGAATGAGTGCCACTTTGTGTTGTTCAGTTTTGATGGTGTTGACAGACTAAAGCTAAATTAAGATGGAGAAGTATGGTGAGTTATTCACAGGTGTGCAACGAGGCTTTGATTTTCTTCTGCATCTGATTCAGTTTCACTGATTAAACTCTATATTGGTGCGTATAGTGCTTTTGAGTACAGCTTTTGCCCAAGTGCAGCCCAAATGTTTTTGCACTGGACATCAGATATTTATGTATTTGTTGGCACGCAGCATGAATTTCATATAGCCTGTGAGTATTGTGGTTTGGGGAATCCCTGCTGTATTCTGTGGTCGATGGATACTGCAGAGATGGAGAGGCCAGTAGAGAGTTGGCATTAGAGCTGGAGTTGGTGTGTTTCTCTCCATGTTTGTATGTTTGTCATCATTTATAGATGTGTGTGAAAGAAGACTTCAATTTACATTGCTGGAAAATATAATGATTCCCGTTTGCTACCATTGTATGATGGAGTACTTGTAGTTATTTGTGTTTCTGTGCACATGGAAGTTTAAGGTGACATCTCACTCACCCACTGAGTTATATTGTATTGCTTTTTGAAGCAAGGACTTAAAGTAAGCGGGTCTGAATTTGTTAAGACATAATTTATAGTGTTTAATAATACTATGAATGCAGAGGGACAATTTGAATTAGACTCATATCAAATACTCTGATGAAAGGAGCTGAGTGAAAACCAGGGAGTTCTCTAAAAGATTATGGATTACTCAATCATTTCAATAAATGTAATTAAAGCAGTGATTGCCGGCAGGTCATCCTTCTGTTTTTGAGAATCATTTAAAATTTTGGCTCTTGAGTAAGTGTGTGACATTTTCTGCATTGTGCATATGGTTATTGAGCTCTTGAAGTGACTGAATGAATGTGTGTCAGTTGCATTTTGTTGCTGATACAAGCGGCACTCATGTTGCTGCACAGGTGTTGGCAACAGAATCCAACATAAACAGTGCACGCAGAAACTCACTGCGCCGTAGTGACTCGATTTTTGTTGGCATAAGTGGGCGACTGGTGTACAAACTGCCGGTCGGCTCTCAGCGGTTCTGTGATTATCATATCAGCCAGCAGTGATACACAGCAGCACCACAGGCCGGCCACAAGCCGGCAGGTCTGGATGTTAGTCAATACTCAGGCAGCAGCAGTGGCAGTCAACTGCAACCTCTCCTCCTAAGCCATTGACTCTGATCCATAAAGCATAGTTGTATTTCATCCGTTTTTGTCTGATTTTTGTTTTTTTTAAGGTTTCCACTGACTAAATGATACAAGATTTACCCCAATTTCCTGTTTTACTTTTTAAAAAAAATTTCCACAAACTAAGCGCTATGGTGTATGGTTTTATTAAAGTTAAATGGTGATATTCAGTGTTAAAGCTCTCCCTAACAAACAACAAAAACTTAGCTATAGGTCTTTTTCACAGGAGACCTTTTGACTCATCACAGCAGGAAAAGCACCAGTGTAGCTACTAACAGGGAATGTATAAATGGATGCGTTTAATTGTATTAATTACACCTGTGGAGATCCTATTACAATGTGTCAAAATGTCTGCCTTGAACAACGATTTCTTGTCTAATTTTACACATTTCTGTTCTGTCAGACAGCCCTTCCTTGGTGGTAGATGTACTATAATTTAGAGCTGCAGCTAATGATTCTTTTCTGCTGTGTCATCAAGTGCCTTGTTCTGTACAATCCACAGTCCAATGATATTTAATTAAACATAATGCTTAGACAAGGAAAAGCATCAAAATTTCAGATTTAAGAAGCTTACACAAGAAATGTTTGGCTGTTTTAGTTAAAAAAGAAATAATGAATGGATTATCAAAATAGTTGCCAAATGACATTCTGTCACTGACTAGTCTTTGCTCTGCTATAATTAATGAAATAGAATCTAGACTTCTGAGAAAGGAAAGTTTAAATTTCCGCTTTACGTTTGCTGAACATTTGATATATATTGGCACAGATTTTCCCTAAAGTCTATGGGAGAAGACCCAGAATACCAAAATAGGTTTTCCCGTTCTGCTTACAATACAGTCAGGGTATTCAGATTAAAACTTGAAGTGTCAGTTTGACTCTGTTTGAGTGATCATTGAGAGTCATGCTGTATTTTAGAGACAAACAGTTTCCCTTCAGGGTTTTCTGCAAGGCAACTGTAATCCTCGCTAATCACCGGAAATTGATTATGTTTGCAGTTGTGATTGTTTTGAAACGTGTTTCATATTCTTTGGTATTCAGAAGACACGTGTTTTCTTTCCCCTGTTATTTTTTTTCTGGTGGCTGCATTTATCTGCAGCGGCAGGTGGATGATTCGTCAGCAGCAGCATGTGATTCTTCTGCCAATCACGTCAATCCTAGTCTCTAATCCCTCACTTTCCTGCTTCTAAATCCTTACTTCAGGCATCTGTGCTCTCTCATCTAGACAATTCATCTGAGCCAAGCTTTCCTCTGTGAGACAAGAGATTGTTGATGAGTGATTTAGTTCAGACTTTAATCCCAAACACATACAGGATTATAGAACAAGTGTTGCTCATTTGAAGTGAAGCAATAGCACTTGCTGTGACTTTGACAACATGAGGTGGGAACTTTTGTAGTTCTCTTGTGGTAATAGTTATTTAAGAATATACCCAGACTCGCTGAATAGAAGTCAAATACATTTTAATAATAATAACAAACAGTCCATATCCGTGGAAGGATTACTGAACAGGCTTACCGGGCACACACCCAGGGGTCTGAGGGGTCAGAGGTCTCACATGTAAAATATTACAGGAAGAGACAAAATGACCACAAAGAGACACAGAAGAGATGACCACCATGACCCACAAAGAGATGCAGAATGACCACAAAACAATGCAAAACCACCACAAGGGCTTGCAAAACATTTGCAAAGGGAAGCAAAACAACCACTAAGCACAGCAAAGCATGATCACAAACGACACAGCTGTGTGGCATGTGGTCTTTTTTTATTTTGTCTCTTTCCGTGTGGGGGTCTTGGGAACCTTTTACATGTCTGTACCCTGGGGCCCATTGTGTCATGTCCAAGTCACAATTAGCTGGCGTCTACTTCTTATCAGGATCATTATAGGACTAGTATGCCAAATATTTACAACAGTTTCATCTAGTAAAACAAAGAACTCTGGGAGATTTCCAAACGCAAATTGATTTGTATAGCACACTCTTCAGAGTCTGTAATATCTTGTCTTTCTTGATTTACCCACTCAACTTAGACACTGTCCCAAGAAATCACATTAACAGATAATATTAGCTGTTCCACCCCACTCTTTGTAGTACCAACGCCGAAAGCAGAGAGCTCTGTTTTTGTAATGTTGTTTTTTAAAATGAATAAAACTGCATCACAGACTAAAAGGACTACACTCAAAAATGATGTTAAGATGTTTAACTCACCACAGTAGTTAAAGAAACAACCATAATGCAGCCCTTGGCTTATAACAGTGTGTTGGGAAATGAATGATGAAATCCAAACGAAGGCCAGGGGCTGAAAAGCTTTTGCCTCCCGCTGTGCATTCAATAAGCATAACATACAATATTTTCTATTTCAAAGAAAGTTCCCTGTTTTGATCCTAAATGTCACTTACTATCCCCTAGAAACTCTCAACATTTAATTTAGCTCGATAAAAGCAACGAGAGAGAACAGAATCTGCCCATATCACCACAAATAACCCTAATAAACATAAAGAAAACATTATTCCTCACTGAATGTACAGAAAGGCTAATGAAAGAATGAAGATGCCTGGTCAATATAGCGACCACAAATATAATTTTCCTTTTCTCAGATATATTGCTTATTATGGATGGTGAAATTATGCTCTCATGAAATGTTAAACATTAATTAAAACCTGAATACTCAATTAGGGCTAATTGAATAGTATTTATCATGTGTCAGCTGCAGGACATCAGACAAAGAGATAGTAAAAATGATGTACTACATCATCTAACCAAGGTTAGAGGAGTATGTTTCATTCTCCGGATGTGGGTGGAAGCTTAAAATCTCACCTTCCACTGTAATTATCAGAGGCCCTGCTGCCTAAGGGAGTAATCTCACTCTAGCTGAGGTGTTAGGATGGTGCAGCACAGCAGGCTGCAAAACCACACAGAGCTGTTAGACTGAGCTGACCCCAAAAGATCGGTCAGGTCTGAACGGTTAAGTAGTCAGTGCTGGCTCAACTGCAAGTTCCGTGACGATGTCCAGAGGAATCCAAACTTAACGTGAGAAACATCTCCAATAGGCATGTGAAAAACTTAAAGGATCAGTTCAGCAAAATAAATTATGTATTTTTAAAAAAATGTCCTCTCACTTACTATCCGGTTAGGCAGATAGTTTTGGTGTAATTTGTAATTTGTCCAGGTTCTGAGATTAGATTCCTTTCACTAGAGCCGTTTTGCACTTAATAATTACTCTTTAGATTAGAGACAATAAACTGACATGTAGCGAACTCAGATATATCAATATTGGTGTGTCACCAGCTAAGTAATAGAAGGCTGCAGCTAACAACTGCTTCAGCACTGATTAAACTTCAGAGTATTTCATTTGTTAATTCAAAGATTATTTTGAAGAAGTTGAACCAGAACCAATTATTAAAATTTTCTGTTGATTGACTACAGTGTTTATGTTAGTGTTCCCTTCCTGTCAAGAAGAAATTTAAAGGTGGATATCTTGAAACTTGGACAAGAAAAGCTACATTTTACCGCTAGCACCAGAGGAATGTAAAAAAGAAGGCTTTTTTTTTTGGTCATTTGGGTGAACCAACCCTTTAACGCTCATTAACACTTTCCTGTTTATCACTAGATGATCTGTGCACTTGTTCTTCCAGACCATGTCTTTGTAGGTAACTATGCAAGAAATAACAATATAACACCATAGTTTAATGAGCCTTTCCTTGAGTTGTTAGTGCCATTCAAATCTCATTTAATTAGACACAGGTCCACAGAAACCCTTTCATTAAATGGAAGTTCCCCAATGAAACGCAACATTCAGTTTTAACTTAAACACTAAACCCTGACAGAACACTGTCATTATACATGTAATCCCTCTTGTTTATGTTTTGGCAGCAGCTTCCAGCCCCCACAGCCAAATCAGCAGGGATGACAGTGAAAGGAAATGGTCTTGTCAAGTGTGATTTATGCCCCCCCCCCCCCCCCCCCCCCCACCCCCCACCCCACACTCCCTCTCTCCTGGTGCCAGTATGCAGACTCCTCAAGTGTAGTTTGAGAAGCTGCTGCAGTACAGCATATATGTCTGCTCACATTACAGCTGTGCTTCCTGTTCACAGCATCATTTTCACTGACCAACACTTTTGCCACTAAAACACTTCCAAGAATATTCAAATTTCAGATATCTAGAGGACGAGGGAAAGAGAGGAACGGTGTGTGGGAGTAAGTTGTTTATCAGTTTTATCGAAGAACATAAGAATTTTAAAGGCCACTTTCTCTAGTCAGACTCAAATTTCCTATGCTTTCATTTGCTATAATGTTTTTGCTAATGCACTCAGCATTAGCCATTAACTGTTCATCCGTGAGTTCAGAGAAAGTGCATAATCCTGTTTGAGAGCGTTTGAAATCATTTCACAGCGAGAGCATTTTTGTTTTTAAAATTCACACGGCGTTGCAGAGAAAGTAAGAGTGCCACGTTCAGGAATCCTGCCGCGTGGATGCGAGATGTTCCTGCAGTGCTCGGGAGTTCAACTTTGAACTGAAGTCAGAGGTGTTTATCCTGGGGTGCAGATTTTAATCATCATATTATCGGGCAGATTCAACAAACAAACGGAAGTCTGTTTTTACACCAAACACGGGAAAAAAATTCATCAGCCTCTAGATACTTGGCCTAGATCCAAACTTTGACAGTATTTTCAAAGACAGTTCTCATAGTTCAGAGATGCGCTGAGAACAGCACACTCTCAGACCACCCAGTATCTACTCCACATAATGTTCTAAAGGCATAAAAGCCAGACACTGTTGAGTTGACATAACCGTTTAATCTCATCTAGACCTTGGCAGAGAGGCTTGTCTATTGAATCCTTCCTGTTTGTGCAGAGCTTTGTGTTGGCTGTGACCAAAATCAAAATCAACCAGACTACAAAGCATTAGATACAAGGCTTTTCCTTTCAACTCGAGAGCCCAGAGTCTGTTTATGAGCTGACAGTGTTTACGAGGCTACATTATTAGATGATAAAGTAAATGCACAAACATTAGTTCAGTTGTGGTGCAGCTGTTGTCCCTTTGTGCCCAGACATCAGATATTGTTTTTTTTTTATTACTCCATCTTTCATGCTGGAATACAAGAGTACAAGCTCAAGCTGGTCTGTAATCCATTCAACATTTGAGGATGTTGTTACAACTGCAGCAGAAAAACACAAGAATGAGGGCAGAGAGAAGAAGAGAGCTTCAGTCATGTAAAGCTCAGCAGAAACAGAGGCGAGAAATCAAGAGGGTTGCATTCTCTGCTGGAGGGAGAAATAGGCAGATATGGGAGCTGCTGCTGGATTTTTATATCATGGGCAAACACATACACACATACACATACCCTTGTTTTACTATATTCGTGGGGATTCGTCACTGACAAAATACACTAGCAGTTTACCCTAACCTTAACCATTACAACTAAATATCTAATCCCAACCTTTATCTTAAACCTAATTCTAACCCAAATCAAACCTTAAAACCAAGTCTTAACCCTCAAACAGCCCTTTAAGCTTGTCTCCAGTTTTTGGACCCCAGGAATCTAGTAAAACAAGCACACACACACACACACACACACACACACACACACACACACACACACACACATACTTGTCTTTGTGATATTGTAGGGACCCCGGACCAGAACATGCTTTCTGGGAACCACCCTTTCTGATGGTTGTATAGCATTGAAAAAAATCACACAGTCGCGGGGAGTGGCCATAAACAGAGAGATCACTTCAAATTTACAAAAAGACAAAGTAGAGGTCCCAGACCAGACTAGACCCACGCTTGTGAGGACTTCTCAGGTATTTAGTTACATGTGAGGTCCTCACATGCACACTGTCTGGTTTTTCTTTATTCCTGAGTACCACTTAACACACTTTCAGGTTAAACTTGCTTTTGGGAACCAGTTACCATGTTTGACTATTAAGATGAGTGATGATGTATGAGTATGATGCAACATGATATACATCTGCTGGAGCTCAGCACTTAGCATCAAATTTGTGCTGTTACGCAGTTGTACGGCATTAAATTTAGACTACTGTAATATAATATAGGCTCAAATGATAGAGATCATGATTAGAATTTTTTACCATAAGAAACTTAGTATTAAAAGCACACAAATGTATCACCATCACAAATGTCCCAAACATGACTATGTGGCAACTTTAGACTGAGTATATCAAATGAAAACTGTCAGCATCACTGAATACAAAAAGTGTTTAGAAATGAAATACTGAAATGAAAAAAAATGAAATGTACCTAGATCACAAACTGGACTGGTCCAAAAACATGGACACTGTTTACAGAAAGGGCCAGAGCCGTCTCTATTTTCTGAGACCGCTAAGGTCCTTTAACATCTGCCGGACGATGCTGTAGATGTTCTATGAGTCTGTGGTGGCCAGTGCCATCCTGTACGCTGTTGTCTGCTGGGGCAGCAGTCTGAGGGTGAAGGACACTAACAGACTCAATAAGATCATCAGGAAGGCCAGCCATGTTGTGGGGGAGGAACTGGACTCAATGAACACAGTGTTGGAGAGGAGAATGTTGTCCAAAGTTAGGACAATATTGGACTCTCCTTCACACCCTCTCCACCATGAGCGACACAGGAAATCATTCCTGCCTGTCGCAATCAAACTACTAACTACTAATCAACCACAAACCTCATGTACATATCTGCAAATAAAATATTAAGATGTCTTTTATATTATTTGTATATATTGCTCTGTTTGATATTGGAGTTATAGCAATATTTTTACTTGATTTTCATTATACAATACTTTTATTTTGTTCTTCACTTATTTATTCTAGAATTTTTTTCTCTTACCACACACTATGTGAAACTTTCCTCTTCATTTTCAACTGGGAGTTAAGTAACAGTAAGAATTTCCCTACGGGGATTAATAAAGTTATTCTGATTCTGAAAAGCCAAAAATTAAAAACTACATGCCATCATAAAACCTTCATTCGCATAGCTAATGTTCTTCAGATTATCTACATGCGGTGCTATTTTAGAAGCACAATCTTGTATTTTTCATTTTCTTGAATGAATTTACGTTCCTCTAAATTAGAGACTTAGGCCGCTGTATTCATTTTAAAGTTTAAACCTTTTATTTGGATGCTCAGTGAACCAAAATATGTTTCTTTGAAAAATGCATCAAAATCAGCATTAGGCCCAACAGGCACCATCTTTTCAAATGTGAGAATTCTAATTAATAATAATAGTGCCACAATGTGTTTTTTAGCTTGTAAACATGAAATAAGATTAGAAGAGATGAGTTATGACATGAGATAACAGAATATAGTAAACAAACTTAGAACAAACTAAACTTAAACAAAATGAGTCCAATATAGCAGAAACTCTAAACTGAAACTGAATGTTGTTTTGTTAAGCACGAAGTACTGTAAAGATAGAATTTAACGTGTAGTGACAACAAGATTAACAGATGTCAGCATATTTTAAATCAAAACCTTAAACTTTGTTCTTGAGAGCTGTGATTCGATTCTTAACATAGAACTTAACAGCCAACCAGTTTCTGTCTTTAAGGGCTACTTTTTCTGCTTTAAGGCACTTATCGCAATCGCTTTTCCCAGGAACTCGACATGTTGTGATGAACGACATCATGTGCTTTTCCACAGCAACGATTTCCGCTTTCTCCCACATTCTTCTCTTGAAAGGCTGGCGACCTGTAAAACAATTATGATGAATAAATATTTCTTTTTCTCAATGGAAGTGCTACAGAAATATTACTTTAGGAGCAAAAATCAATCAACACTAGTTTTAGGTTGCTTAATTTGCAAAAAAGGATGTAATTGAATAGGAAACTTCATGTGTGTGGATCAGAGTTTTATGGAGTGAGGATGGATATGTTTGTGTTGTCTTTGTCTGAAAAGAATTTGTCATTGTCAATGATTTGAGTGTTGAGCTCTGTGCCCACACTGTCTGTGACAGTGCAGCACCATAAAAAAACATTGACACTCAAGCATTATTTCAACCATAGAGGAAAAGCAAACAATTACAACTTTTGATCTTAAAGCCTTACCTCTTTTTGGTGATTGGCCGTGGCATGGTCCTGGAGGGGTCGTGGTGCCTTGCTGTGGTGCTTCATCAATATAGCTCACATCTGACATTGTGGGCTCATTCTCTTCTCTCTGACTGGATGTGATCTGACTTTCTGAAAACCAGAAAGCAAATTTCAAAAAACATAATTTAAGAACTATTAGTCATACCACAGTAAATAAGAGATGTTCCAAGATTTACCCAAGAGCTACTATTCTGGCCAGTGTGGGCATATTTTAGTGGATTGGTATTGGCTAATGTAAATCTGATCCTCTCTTTATTGTATATTGTGCTTTTCCCACCCAAGATATTTAAGGACTTTAAGAACAGAGCAAAAAAAAAAACTTAATCAGCGCATGCCTTCAGTACGGATATCACTGCATACATAACCATAGTCACATTTAAAACTACCTTGTGAGCCTGACTCACACACATCTTCAGTGTCGCTGTCGAGGTGAACATTCTCTGTGAGTTGGTAGGAGATTGGAAGAGGGGGTAGGAGAGAAAAATGACTTAGTGTAGGCAAAATGCAATTCATTTGATTCTGACATTCATTCATTAATTCCCTAGCATAACACGTATAACATCTTTGAGATCACATTTAATCACTTTAGATCAGGACATTGTCTTTTATTCAGAAACATCTTAAGAAAGAAGTAATTAGTACCCTCAGGATCAATGCTGATGTCATCAAGGGTCTTGCCCTTGAATTCTGCCAGACGTCCCTTTTCCAGAGCCATGAGAACTTTGCTAACTTTAGCAAGTTGGAGAGTGCCCTCAGGAAGTCTGTAGAACTGCCGATGCACTCTTATATCATGGCCAAGAAAATCAGCTAACTGATCCAGTTCTGTGTTACTGAGGTTAAGAACTTGAGACAAAGTTCCTGTTTGTTTGCGTAGTTTTGTAGAAGTGAGGCTTTCAGGACTTTTTGCACCACAGACCTTGGCAAAGTGTCGAAGGCAATCTGAACCACGGTAGCAGGTGAAGGCTGATGGTCTTGCAAATAAGTATGTGTTCTCATGAGGAACTCCACACTCCTGCCGTTTGCTGACAAGCAGATCCAATGCTTTCTGCATTCCTGGCGTTAAAAGCACAGGAACTTTTCTTCCCCTTTTTCCTCTTATCTCTATCCTCCTGAAGTGTTGACAGAGTTTCTTCTCCAGGTCTGAGAGTGCAACATTTGCATCTTCTTGAGGGTCTGATGGGTTTTGAGACAAATATGCAGAGAGGGGCATTTTGGACACCTCCCCTGCTCTTCGTCGGTTGAACAAAATGACTTGTGTCAAAGTGATCTTGGCCAGCTGTCTCCATGCCTGAGGGCATGTCTCTGTGGACAGTTTACTTAGGATATTTTGTTGTTGCTCATCTAAATAAGAATGGAGAGTCTGGACATCTTTTGTGAATGGAAGCAACAGAGGGGCATTCCACTTGGATTCCTGGAGTGTTCTCAGTGATGCAGCTGATATCTGTTCATTCCATCTGGATTCATATACTCTACGGAATGTACGAGCATCCTTTGCTGCAGCGTGGTTGTTCTGCACATTTGCACGGCTTTCAACAAGCAGTGAAATTTTTGTCAAGCTATGTCCAATTTTGAGAGCGAGACTTGGGCACTTGTACTTACTGGTTTCACTGTCAAAGCCTGCCACTTGTTTCACTGCTTGCACAACATGCATGAAATTTGCAGGTTTGACGTGGTCTTCAATGGTCTTCAAGGGAGTAGTTTTCTTTGAGCATACCAGAAGCCTTCCCAACTCTCTCAGTTTCTGCCGAATGTATTCATGTTTGCCAACATCATATCCAAGCCGGTTATATAGATGCTCACCATATTCCAAGATACAGGTATCAGATTTGACAGCAAAATAAACTTCATCTTGAACCATGCTGCTTAACATCTTCCAAAATTCAACTCTGACACCAGGTGGTGGAGGTGCAGCAAATGCACAGAGAGCCTGGACACGGGTTTTACCAGGTTTCTGTGGACCACCAGGCTTGAACTTGCAGATAGTCATGTGCCGCCAAAGGAGTTTCTTGGTGAAATAGCCATGACAATATACACAATGCAGGAAATTCTGTGCTTGAGAATCCTTTTTTGGCTTCTTACGAGGAACAAGGTCTCCAGCACCAGCATTTAATACATCAAGATTATGTGCAAAGTTGCCCCTATTTCTCAAATTTTCCAGATGCATTCTTCTTTCTTTGGAGCCTTTTGGGAAGGATACAGCCTGGGCAACCTCTGGCTTATTGTGATGAGCACGCTCCAAATGTCTTGACATTTTTATGACTCCTAACTTACAGTACAAACAATATTGCTTCTTGTTATACATTCTTGACCCATTCTCCTTTTTGCAGACAGCAGATATGGAAAGTGAACTGTCAGCCATATCGTTAAGTGGGGAAGAGGTACTATCGGGAAGATTTTGCTCCAGAGCAGGTGTCAAGTTTTCCAACACATCTCCAGTCTCTCCAATTCCACTCTGCTTTGAAGAGTGACCAGTTCTGCTTGAAATTCGCCTTTTACGTCTACTAGAGGTGGTTTCTTTTCTTGATGGTGAGCGTCCTCTGTTAAGCTCCTGTTCTGAAGAGCCACTGTTCAGTTCTGTTGGTGAGGGACATCCATCTCTGATGTTAACCATCCTGCTTAGATTTAGGCTTTTGCGCATGCTCTCTTTCTGGTCAACTGGCCCAATAACTTCGCTGGCGTCAGAATCAGAATGATCCCCACTTGTGTCAGGAATATATTCCTCTCCACTGTCACCTGAGGTTGGGTCAAAAAGCTCATCTGAATCGAAATGAATCCGGTTGTTCATCTAAAAAGACAAAAATATAAAATTAAGTAATAAAACATTTGCTTTGCACATGTTAACTGCAAACAAAATGTGAACCATCAGGAAAGACATATTGTACACATGCATTAATTGTCTTTTCTCTGTTTCCTTACCTGTATGCTTCTGGTCCTCCTCAGCCTTGGGGTAGAACCTTGGTCCTGCCGTTCTGAGTTGCTAAGTTCTGAGTCAGAACTTGGATTCCTAGTCTAAAGTGATAATTTTATATGAAATGTCTGTTTAGACAAATACATGAAAGTGAACACATAAATGACAAGGTTCATGAAAAAACAAAAAGAATCTCTGAACTTCACAATACCTGAAGATTATCATAAACTTTCAAGGGAATTCCAGATGTGGTTGGAAATTCATCAGAATCAACTTCTGCGACTTTTTTCTTTAGAGGAGAGACTTCTAGGTCATCTGAGCCCTATATGATGTTAAAGACTGAGTTAAACTTCAGCATAGATTAACTCTTCAACAACTCATCAAACAGAAAAGGCTTCACAACTATCAAAGTATGAACAAATCAGAGACAAGAAATATATCCAAAAATTAGTACCTCGTTCTGGGGGGAGGATGATCTCTGAGGACCCTGATCTGTGGTTTTGGAAATCTCAGCCTTGGTTGATTGTCCTCCAACCTGAGGAGTGAGTTCAACATCATTATTGAGTCCCTGATAAGCAGTAAAATGAGTTCATTTCAACAACAAAGACCATAAACAGATACAGAAGACTATAAGAGAAGAGTTTTGGGGGTATCACTGAAACCTTTCCTGTATCTGATTCTAAATCATGCTTTCTTGTGATAGACTTTAGTTGCCACTGATTTCTCTGTTCAGTATGTTGGCTATTCTAGCACTTTTATAAGCATTACAGTTGGAAAAAAGGTAAAGGTGAAGTCTGCAAGGAGGAAACTAACCTGTTACCAACACCTGGTACAACTGGTAGAAAATTAAAGGTGCAAAAGTTCGATGACACATGTCAAACATGCCTTTTTTTAAGCTTAGCTTCAGATAATAGAAGCTATATCTTAGTTTAATGGGTCCAAAGACATTCCCTTACGGGCGTCCCCACGACTACACCAGACCTGACAAGTGTGTGTTTATAATGGTGGACCAGTCAGGGTTCCAAAACACAATGACTGGACCCCATTAAACCACTAAAACCAGACTGTGCCTAAACACTCTGACTGGACCCCATTAAACCACTAAAACCAGACTGTGCTTAGCAGCCGACCTCTGACTTAAGACATATCAAAAACCAAAATTACCTTCAAGTACAAACTCTTCAACAACTTATCAAACAGAAAAGGCTTCACAACTATCAAAGTATGAACAAATCAGAGACAAGAAATATATCCAAAAATTAGTACCTCGTTCTGGGGGGAGGATGATCTCTGAGGACCCTGATCTGTGGTTTTGGAAATCTCACCCTTGGCTGATTGTCCTCCAACCTGAGGAGTGAGTTCAACATCATTATTGAGTCCCTGATAAGCAGTAAAATGAGTTCATTTCAACAACAAAGATCATAAACAGATA
Source organism: Toxotes jaculatrix (assembly GCF_017976425.1). Classification (NCBI taxonomy): domain Eukaryota; kingdom Metazoa; phylum Chordata; class Actinopteri; family Toxotidae; genus Toxotes; species Toxotes jaculatrix. The sequence goes on along the minus strand of NC_054395.1, from coordinate 14,018,936 downwards.
CAGAAGACTATAAGAGAAGAGTTTTGGGGGTAGCACTGAAACCTTTCCTGTACCTGACTCTAAATCATGCTTCCTTTTGATAGACTTCAGTTGCCACTGATTTCTCTATTCAGTATGTTGGCTATTCTAGCACTTTTATAAGCATTACAGTTGAAAAAAGGTAAAGGTGAAATCTGCCAGGAGGAAACTAACCTGTTACTAACACCTGGTATAACTGGTAGAAAATTAACAGCGCACAAGTTCGATGGCACATGTCAAACATGCCTTTTTTTAAGCTTAGCCTCAGACAAGAGAAGATATATCTTAGTTTAATGGGTCCAAAAACATTCCCTTACGGGCGTCCCCACGACTACACCAGACCTGACAAGTGTGTGTTAATAATGGTGGACCAGTCAGGGTTCCAAAACACAATGACTGGACCCCATTAAACCACTAAAACCAGACTGTGCCTAAACACTCTGACTGGACCCCATTAAACCACTAAAACCAGACTGTGCTTAGCAGCCGACCTCTGACTTAAGACATATCAAAAACCAAAATTACCTTCAAGTACAAACTCTTCAACAACTCATCAAACAGAAATGGCTTCACAACTATCAAAGTATGAACAAATCAGAGACAAGAAATATATCCAAAAATTAGTACCTCGTTCTGGGGGGAGGATGATCTCTGAGGACCCTGATCTGTGGTTTTGGAAATCTCACCCTTGGCTGATTGTCCTCCAACCTGAGGAGTGAGTTCAACATCATTATTGAGTCCCTGATAAGCAGTAAAATGAGTTCATTTCAACAACAAAGATCATAAACAGATACAGAAGACTATAAGAGAAGAGTTTTGGGGGTAGCACTGAAACCTTTCCTGTACCTGACTCTAAATCATGCTTCCTTTTGATAGACTTCAGTTGCCACTGATTTCTCTATTCAGTATGTTGGCTATTCTAGCACTTTTATAAGCATTACAGTTGAAAAAAGGTAAAGGTGAAATCTGCCAGGAGGAAACTAACCTGTTACTAACACCTGGTATAACTGGTAGAAAATTAACAGCGCACAAGTTCGATGGCACATGTCAAACATGCCTTTTTTTAAGCTTAGCCTCAGACAAGAGAAGATATATCTTAGTTTAATGGGTCCAAAAACATTCCCTTACGGGCGTCCCCACGACTACACCAGACCTGACAAGTGTGTGTTAATAATGGTGGACCAGTCAGGGTTCCAAAACACAATGACTGGACCCCATTAAACCACTAAAACCAGACTGTGCCTAAACACTCTGACTGGACCCCATTAAACCACTAAAACCAGACTGTGCTTAGCAGCCGACCTCTGACTTAAGACATATCAAAAACCAAAATTACCTTCAAGTACAAACTCTTCAACAACTCATCAAACAGAAATGGCTTCACAACTATCAAAGTATGAACAAATCAGAGACAAGAAATATATCCAAAAATTAGTACCTTCTTCTTGGAGCGGGATGATCTCTGAGGACCCTGATCTGTGGTTTTGGAAATCTCAGCCTTGGTTGATTGTCCTCCAACCTGAGGAGTGAGTACAACATCATTATTGAGTCCCTGATAAGCAGTAAAATGAGTTCATTTCAACAACAAAGACCATAAACTGATACAGAAGACTATAAGAGAAGAGTTTTGGGGGTATCACTGAAACCTTTCCTGTATCTGACTCTAAATCATGCTTTCTTTTGATAGACTTTAGTTGCCAATGATTTCTCTATTCAGTATGTTGGCTATTCTAGCACTTTTATAAGCATTACAGTTGAAAAAAGGTAAAGATGAAGTCTGCCAGGAGGAAACTAACCTGTTACCAACACCTGGTACAACTGGTAGAAATCTAACAGTGCACAAGTTCAATAGCACATGTCAAACATGCCTTTTTTTAAGCTTAGCCTCAGATAAGAGAAGATACATCTTAGTTTAATGGGTCCAATTACATTCTGTTACGGGCGTCCCCACGACTACACCAGATCTGACAAGTGTGTGTTTATAATGGTGGACCAGTCAGGGTTCCAAAACACAATGACTGGACCCCATTAAACCACTAAAACCAGACTGTGCTTAGCTGAAGATATCTGACTTAAGACATGTCAAAAACCAAAATTACCTTCAAGTACAAACTCTTCAACAACTCATCAAACAGAAAAGGCTTCACAACTATCAAAGTATGAACAAATCAGAGACAAGAAATATATCCAAAAATTAGTACCTCGTTCTGGGAGGAGGATGATCTCTGAGGAGCTTGATCTGTGGTTTTGGAAATCTCAGCCTTGGTTGATTGTCCTCCAACCTGAGGAGTGAGTTCAACATCATTATTGAGTCCCTGATAAGCAGTAAAATGAGTTCATTTCAACAACAAAGATCATAAACAGATACAGAAGACTATAAGAGAAGAGTTTTGGGGGTATCACTGAAACCTTTCCTGTATCTGACTCTAAATCATGCTTTCTTGTGACAGACATTAGTTGCCACTGATTTCTCTGTTCAGTATGTTGGCTATTCTAGCACTATTATAAGCATTAAAGTTGGAAAAAGGTAAAGGTGAAGTCTGCCAGGAGGAAACTAACCTGTTACCAACACCTGGTACAACTGGTAGAAATCTAACAGTGCACAAGTTCAATAGCACATGTCAAACATGCCTTTTTTTAAGCTTAGCCTCAGATAAGAGAAGATACATCTTAGTTTAATGGGTCCAATTACATTCCCTTACGGGCGTCCCCACGACTACACCAGACCTGACAAGTGTGTGTTTATAATGGTGGACCAGTCAGGGTTCCAAAACACTCTGACTGGACCCCATTAAACCACTAAAACCAGACTGTGCTTAGCAGCCGACCTCTGACTTAAGACATATCAAAAACCAAAATTACCTTCAAGTACAAACTCTTCAACAACTCATCAAACAGAAAAGGCTTCACAACTATCAAAGTATGAACAAATCAGAGACAAGAAATATATCCAAAAATTAGTACCTTCTTCTTGGAGCGGGATGATCTCTGAGGAGCCTGATCTGTGGTTTTGGAAATCTCACCCTTGGCTGATTGTCCTCCAACCTGAGGAGTGAGTTCAACATCATTATTGAGTCCCTGATAAGCAGTAAAATGAGTTCATTTCAACAACAAAGATCATAAACAGATACAGAAGACTATAAGAGAAGAGTTTTGGGGGTATCACTGAAACCTTTCCTGTATCTGACTCTAAATCATGCTTTCTTGTGATAGACTTTAGTTGCCACTGATTTCTCTATTCAGTATGTTGGCTATTCTAGCACTTTTATAAGCATTACAGTTGAAAAAAGGTAAAGATGAAGTCTGCCAGGAGGAAACTAACCTGTTACCAACACCTGGTACAACTGGTAGAAATCTAACAGTGCACAAGTTCAATAGCACATGTCAAACATGCCTTTTTTTAAGCTTAGCCTCAGATAAGAGAAGATACATCTTAGTTTAATGGGTCCAATTACATTCTGTTACGGGCGTCCCCACGACTACACCAGACCTGACAAGTGTGTGTTAATAATGGTGGACCAGTCAGGGTTCCAAAACACAATGACTGGACCCCATTAAACCAATAAAACCAGACTGTGCCTAAACACTCTGACTGGACCCCATTAAATCACTAAAACCAGACTGTGCTTAGCAGCAGACCTCTGACTTAAGACCTATCAAAAACCAAAATTACCTTCAAGTACAAACTCTTCAACAACTCATCAAACAGAAAAGGCTTCACAACTATCAAAGTATGAACAAATCAGAGACAAGAAATATATCCAAAAATTAGTACCTCGTTCTGGGAGGAGGATGATCTCTGAGGACCCTGATCTGTGGTTTTGGAAATCTCAGCCTTGGTTGATTGTCCTCCAACCTGAGGAGTGAGTTCAACATCATTATTGAGTCCCTGATAAGCAGTAAAATGAGTTCATTTCAACAACAAAGATCATAAACAGACAGAGAAGACTATAAGAGAAGAGTTTTGGGGGTATCACTGAAACCTTTCCTGTATCTGACTCTAAATCATGCTTTCTTTTGATATACTTTAGTTGCCACTGATTTCTCTATTCAGTATGTTGGCTATTCTAGCACTTTTATCAGCATTACAGTTGGAAAAAGGTAAAGATGAAGTCTGCCAGTAGGAAAAATAACCTGTTACCAACACCTGGTACAACTGGTAAAAATCTAACAGCGCACAAGTTCAATAGAACATGTCAAACATGCCTTTTCTTAAGCTTAGCTTCAGATAATAGAAGATACATCTTAGTTTAATGGGTCCAAATACATTCTGTTACGGGCGTCCCCACGACTACACCAGACCTGACAAGTGTGTGTTAATAATGGTGGACCAGTCAGGGTTCCAAAACACAATGACTGGACCCCATTAAACCACTAAAACCAGACTGTGCTTAGCAGCTGACCTCTGACTTAAGACCTATCAAAAACCAAAATTACCTTCAAGTACAAACTCTTCAACAACTCATCAAACAGAAAAGGCTTCACAACTATCAAAGTATGAACAAATCAGAGACAAGAAATATATCCAAAAATTAGTACCTCGTTCTGGGGGGAGGATGATCTCTGAGGACCCTGATCTGTGGTTTTGGAAATCTCAGCCTTGGTTGATTGTCCTCCAACCTGAGGAGTGAGTTCAACATCATTATTGAGTCCCTGATAAGCAGTAAAATGAGTTCATTTCAACAACAAAGATCATAAACAGATACAGAAGACTATAAGAGAAGAGTTTTGGGGGTATCACTGAAACCTTTCCTGTATCTGACTCTAAATCATGCTTTCTTGTGATAGACTTTAGTTGCCACTGATTTCTCTATTCAGTATGTTGGCTATTCTAGCACTTTTATAAGCATTACAGTTGAAAAAAGGTAAAGATGAAGTCTGCCAGGAGGAAACTAACCTGTTACCAACACCTGGTACAACTGGTAGAAATCTAACAGTGCACAAGTTCAATAGCACATGTCAAACATGCCTTTTTTTAAGCTTAGCCTCAGATAAGAGAAGATACATCTTAGTTTAATGGGTCCAATTACATTCTGTTACGGGCGTCCCCACGACTACACCAGAACTGACAAGTGTGTGTTAATAATGGTGGACCAGTCAGGGTTCCAAAACACAATGACTGGACCCCATTAAACCAATAAAACCAGACTGTGCCTAAACACTCTGACTGGACCCCATTAAATCACTAAAACCAGACTGTGCTTAGCAGCAGACCTCTGACTTAAGACCTATCAAAAACCAAAATTACCTTCAAGTACAAACTCTTCAACAACTCATCAAACAGAAAAGGCTTCACAACTATCAAAGTATGAACAAATCAGAGACAAGAAATATATCCAAAAATTAGTACCTTCTTCTTGGAGCGGGATGATCTCTGAGGACCCTGATCTGTGGTTTTGGAAATCTCAGCCTTGGTTGATTGTCCTCCAACCTGAGGAGTGAGTTCAACATCATTATTGAGTCCCTGATAAGCAGTAAAATGAGTTCATTTCAACAACAAAGATCATAAACAGACAGAGAAGACTATAAGAGAAGAGTTTTGGGGGTATCACTGAAACCTTTCCTGTATCTGACTCTAAATCATGCTTTCTTTTGATATACTTTAGTTGCCACTGATTTCTCTATTCAGTATGTTGGCTATTCTAGCACTTTTATCAGCATTACAGTTGGAAAAAGGTAAAGATGAAGTCTGCCAGTAGGAAAAATAACCTGTTACCAACACCTGGTACAACTGGTAAAAATCTAACAGCGCACAAGTTCAATAGAACATGTCAAACATGCCTTTTCTTAAGCTTAGCTTCAGATAATAGAAGATACATCTTAGTTTAATGGGTCCAAATACATTCTGTTACGGGCGTCCCCACGACTACACCAGACCTGACAAGTGTGTGTTTATAATGGTGGACCAGTCAGGGTTCCAAAACACAATGACTGGACCCCATTAAACCACTAAAACCAGACTGTGCTTAGCAGCTGACCTCTGACTTAAGACCTATCAAAAACCAAAATTACCTTCAAGTACAAACTCTTCAACAACTCATCAAACAGAAAAGGCTTCACAACTATCAAAGTATGAACAAATCAGAGACAAGAAATATATCCAAAAATTAGTACCTCGTTCTGGGGGGAGGATGATCTCTGAGGACCCTGATCTGTGGTTTTGGAAATCTCAGCCTTGGTTGATTGTCCTCCAACCTGAGGAGTGAGTTCAACATCATTATTGAGTCCCTGATAAGCAGTAAAATGAGTTCATTTCAACAACAAAGATCATAAACAGATACAGAAGACTATAAGAGAAGAGTTTTGGGGGTATCACTGAAACCTTTCCTGTATCTGACTCTAAATCATGCTTTCTTTTGATAAATTCAAGTTGCCACTGATTTCTCTGTTCAGTATGTTGGCTATTCTAGCACTATTATAAGCATTACAGTTGAAAAAAGGTAAAGACGAAGTCTGCCAGGAGGAAACTAACCTGTTACCAACACCTGGTATAACTGGTAGAAATCTAACGGCGCACAAGTTCAATGGCACATGTCAAACATGCCTTTTTTTTAAGCTTAGCCTCAGATAATAGAAGATACATCTTAGTTTAATGGGTCCAATTACATTCTGTTACGGGCGTCCCCACGACTACACCAGACCTGACAAGTGTGTGTTTATAATGGTGGACCAGTCAGGGTTCCAAAACACAATGACTGGACCCCATTAAACCAATAAAACCAGACTGTGCCTAAACACTCTGACTGGACCCCATTAAACCACTAAAACCAGACTGTGCTTAGCTGAAGACATCTTACTTAAGACATGTCAAAAACCAAAATTACCTTCAAGTACAAACTCTTCAACAACTCATCAAACAGAAAAGGCTTCACAACTATCAAAGTATGAACAAATCAGAGACAAGAAATATATCCAAAAATTAGTACCTCGTTATGGGAGGAGGATGATCTCTGAGGAGCTTGATCTGTGGTTTTGGAAATCTCAGCCTTGGTTGATTGTCCTCCAACCTGAGGAGTGAGTTCAACATCATTATTGAGTCCCTGATAAGCAGTAAAATGAGTTCATTTCAACAACAAAGATCATAAACAGATACAGAAGACTATAAGAGAAGAGTTTTGGGGGTATCACTGAAACCTTTCCTGTATCTGACTCTAAATCATGCTTTCTTTTGATAAATTCAAGTTGCCACTGATTTCTCTGTTCAGTATGTTGGCTATTCTAGCACTATTATAAGCATTACAGTTGAAAAAAGGTAAAGACGAAGTCTGCCAGGAGGAAACTAACCTGTTACCAACACCTGGTATAACTGGTAGAAATCTAACGGCGCACAAGTTCAATGGCACATGTCAAACATGCCTTTTTTTAAGCTTAGCCTCAGATAATAGAAGATACATCTTAGTTTAATGGGTCCAATTACATTCTGTTACGGGCGTCCCCACGACTACACCAGACCTGACAAGTGTGTGTTTATAATGGTGGACCAGTCAGAGTTCCAAAACACAATGACTGGACCCCATTAAACCAATAAAACCAGACTGTGCCTAAACACTCTGACTGGACCACATTAAACCACTAAAACCAGACTGTGCTTAGCAGCTGACCTCTGACTTAAGACATATCAAAAACCAAAATTACCTTCAAGTACAAACTTTTCAACAACTCATCAAACAGAAAAGGCTTCACAACTATCAAAGTATGAACAAATCAGAGACAAGAAATATATCCAAAAATTAGTACCTTCTTCTTGGAGCGGGATGATCTCTGAGGAGCCTGATCTGTGGTTTTGGAAATCTCAGCCTTGGTTGATTGTCCTCCAACCTGAGGAGTGAGTTCAACATCATTATTGAGTCCCTGATAAGCAGTAAAATGAGTTCATTTCAACAACAAAGATCATAAACAGATACAGAAGACTATAAGAGAAGAGTTTTGGGGGTATCACTGAAACCTTTCCTGTATCTGACTCTAAATCATGCTTTCTTGTGACAGACATTAGTTGCCACTGATTTCTCTATTCAGTATGTTGGCTATTCTAGCACTTTTATAAGCATTACAGTTGAAAAAAGGTAAAGATGAAGTCTGCCAGGAGGAAACTAACCTGTTACCAACACCTGGTACAACTGGTAGAAATCTAACAGTGCACAAGTTCAATAGCACATGTCAAACATGTCTTTTTTTAAGCTTAGCCTCAGATAAGAGAAGATACATCTTAGTTTAATGGGTCCAATTACATTCTGTTACGGGCGTCCCCACGACTACACCAGACCTGACAAGTGTGTGTTTATAATGGTGGACCAGTCAGAGTTCCAAAACACAATGACTGGACCCCATTAAACCAATAAAACCAGACTGTGCCTAAACACTCTGACTGGACCACATTAAACCACTAAAACCAGACTGTGCTTAGCTGAAGACATCTTACTTAAGACATGTCAAAAACCAAAATTACCTTCAAGTACAAACTCTTCAACAACTCATCAAACAGAAAAGGCTTCACAACTATCAAAGTATGAACAAATCAGAGACAAGAAATATATCCAAAAATTAGTACCTCGTTCTGGGAGGAGGATGATCTCTGAGGAGCTTGATCTGTGGTTTTGGAAATCTCAGCCTTGGTTGATTGTCCTCCAACCTGAGGAGTGAGTTCAACATCATTATTGAGTCCCTGATAAGCAGTAAAATTAGTTCATTTCAACAACAAAGATCATAAACAGATACAGAAGACTATAAGAGAAGAGTTTTGGGGGTATCACTGAAACCTTTCCTGTATCTGACTCTAAATCATGCTTTCTTTTGATAGACTTTAGTTGCCACTGATTTGTCTATTCAGTATGTTGGCTATTCTAGCACTTTTATAAGCATTACAGTTGAAAAAAGGTAAAGATGAAGTCTGCCAGGAGGAAACTAACCTGTTACCAACACCTGGTACAACTGGTAGAAATCTAACAGTGCACAAGTTCAATAGCACATGTCAAACATGCCTTTTTTTAAGCTTAGCCTCAGATAAGAAAAGATACATCTTAGTTTAATGGGTCCAATTACATTCTGTTACGGGCGTCCCCACGACTACACCAGACCTGACAAGTGTGTGTTTATAATGGTGGACCAGTCAGAGTTCCAAAACACAATGACTGGACCCCATTAAACCAATAAAACCAGACTGTGCCTAAACACTCTGACTGGACCACATTAAACCACTAAAACCAGACTGTGCTTAGCAGCTGACCTCTGACTTAAGACATATCAAAAACCAAAATTACCTTCAAGTACAAACTTTTCAACAACTCATCAAACAGAAAAGGCTTCACAACTATCAAAGTATGAACAAATCAGAGACAAGAAATATATCCAAAAATTAGTACCTCGTTCTGGGGGGAGGATGATCTCTGAGGACCCTGATCTGTGGTTTTGGAAATCTCAGCCTTGGTTGATTGTCCTCCAACCTGAGGAGTGAGTTCAACATCATTATTGAGTCCCTGATAAGCAGTAAAATGAGTTCATTTCAACAACAAAGATCATAAACAGATACAGAAGACTATAAGAGAAGAGTTTTGGGGGTATCACTGAAACCTTTCCTGTATCTGACTCTAAATCATGCTTTCTTTTGATAAATTCAAGTTGCCACTGATTTCTCTGTTCAGTATGTTGGCTATTCTAGCACTTTTATAAGCATTACAGTTGGAAAAAAGGTGAAGACAAAGTCTGCCAGGAGGAAACTAACCTGTTACCAACACCTGGTACAACTGGTAAAAATCTAACAGCGCACAAGTTCAATAGAACATGTCAAACATACCTTTTCTCAAGCTTAGCTTCAGATAATAGAAGATACATCTTAGTTTAATGGGTCCAAAGACATTCCCTTACGGGCGTCCCCACGACTACACCAGACCTGACAAGTGTGTGTTAATAATGGTGGACCAGTCATGGTTCTAAAACACAATGACTGGACCCCATTAAACCACTAAAACCAGACTGTGCCTAAACACTCTGACTGGACCCCATTAAACCACTAAAACCAGACTGTGCTTAGCAGCAGACCTCTGACTTAAGACCTATCAAAAACCAAAATTACCTTCAAGTACAAACTCTTCAACAACTCATCAAACAGAAAAGGCTTCACAACTATCAAAGTATGAACAAATCAGAGACAAGAAATATATCCAAAAATTAGTACCTCGTTCTGTGAGGAAAACCAGACTGTGCTTAGCAGTGGACCTTTGACTTAAGAATCAGAGGTCTGACCCAGGTTGCGGGGGCAAATGCCACCCAGTCCACAATGCACCAAAGTCCTACGGCACCTCCCACAGATGGTGAGCCCATGGGAGGTGGTGCCGTCCAGAGTGAGGCTCAAACCCACAACGCTGAGAAACTGAATCTCATGCTCTACCAACTGAGCTAACCGGGCGGCACATTGATATATGGATAAACAAAACTGCCCTTAAGTACCAACACTTCAACCACTGAGTAAAGATATAATCTTAACAACACAGAGCCTGCACACTCTTTCCCTCAATATAAGCAGAGATTTGCACAGGCCACTATGTTTATGACACACTGAAAAGCGACCTTTAAATAGCCAATACTAAAAAGTACAAAGAAAAAAAATTTAAGTAAACTAGTGCATTCTTTCTTTGACCAAACAACACTCTGACACAGACATTAAGCAGCTCAATTTTAACAAACCTGTTTTCTCCATGGCCAGTCATGTCCTCCATAGTCATATGTTATTTCTTCTCCAGCATTTATGTCCCTCAGAGCAAAGAGAAAGAGATGTGGCTTGCCCTCTGATATGATCTTCTTTATCTTGCAGTTTGGATGACTGTGATCATCATTGACGAGTCTTCCCAGACTATCATCTTCTCGCGCAGCATCAATACTTTAAAAGGAGAATACATCACTGATTAGGCTTCATAACGTTAAATCATTGATTGTATTTGTCAAACATTACTTTTGACCCCTCAAAAGCAAATTTCAGTTTAAGCCTTACCACCATGTTGTGTTTTGCCAGTGGAAATCGAACATGAAGATAGCACATCTGCTATGATATATCTTCCTTCTTCTTTCAGATTCTGCACCATTTATTAATTCTCCTCTGTACTCAACCACAAAGTCTCCCTTCTGGAAACAGGTTTTGGCAAACACTCCTCTACCTAGTGCACACATAAAGGTACATTACAGAAAGATTTAATATAATTAATAGTTTTATTTTTTAATAACCATAGAGGCTGCATTTGTAGAAACTGGTCTTTCATAATAAGTCTGTAAACACATAACACCCTGTGCAGCAACCACCTTTTCAACCTATTACTGTCTGAATAGAGAGACAGAAGTATCTACTTTTAGACCAATAGACTATAGAGCAGCTTCTGGCTGTGAGACTTCTAAATTCATCTTCCTCTCTCCACATAAATAAAGTTTTTTGTTATGTATTGTGTACTGCACTGTTCATATATAACTATGTAGCATAAAACAACCACAGTTGCAAATTTCATTGCACAATCTTGTGTTGTAAAATCACGATTTAAATGAACAAATGATCATTGAACAGTATAACATTAACAGAAATTGCCCACCACAGAAAAGCATGTACAAATTGGCTTAATTAAATGAATCCCTACACTACACTGTGAAAAAGATTTATGACCAGGAGTACCACATAGTCAAGTCACCTCAACAGATCTAAGCCAACAAAAAGTACTACTTTATTCTGTGCAATGTTCCATTTTCCCTGTTTATGAAACTCTTACTATAAGTAAGAGGTAACATCTGATATAACTACCACAATAAAAATCATGTTATAATAAAAACACATTATGTACCTTTGAATGAGTTTATATATTTTACATCCAAGTCTGCTGTCTTATCAAGGGCCTTGGCTGCATATTCCAGTGCATCTTGTATGGGTGTTTTCCTCCTCCTGACTGTAGCCATTGACCATCCTGTAATCAAATACAGTGAAGTTTTAATATAACCAGACAGCCCCTCCAAAAGTTTATATTTCATAAAAAATGATGTATATTCACATCTAGACCTTTCTATGGTAACAGATACTGCCGCTGATTACAGCTTACTACATTTGACCAACAACAAGCATTCTAGCTCAGCCTGAAAAAAATTCAGGGATGGAGCAGAAAAAAAGCAATTCCTTAACAAAGATGCTAAACTGTTAAAAGGCACCAGGCGGGTTAATGTATTTACTGACTAACAACCACTTTACACACTAGCTGTCTGAAAAATGATCGACTATCTTAAGCTAGCTGGCCTCATGTTTTTAAATGCCCACTTCGTTGTCTAAATCTCACTTTCACCATGAACTTTAAGCACAACACTCACCAAAATAATGGATATAAAGCGTGTTAAAAATCCCTCTTGTTGTCACATGTCGTTTCAATCTCCGGTAAAACTAACCAGAATAACCATATGGTCTTTACCGTGCAGGTGCTCACTGCAGCTATCGCTGTAACGTTAGCCAATTAGCTTAATTAGCAACTTCGCTCTGGAGGTGAATGTGTGATTTTGGTCACATGCTGCATTAAAACCATAATTAAAATCATATTAAATCGCCCAGTTTACCGTAAAATATCATTATTTAGTGTAAGGTAACTTACCTTAAATTTTTAACACCACTCTCACCGTCTTGGGCCGACACGGTGCTGTTTTCTCCCGTGCGGAGCAAAAGAGCGCTTGTTCTGTATAGTCGGCGCGTCCTGTAAATGAGGTCATACTGTTAAAGCCGGGATTCCTGTCTCCGCCCGCCAGAAATGTTACTGTAGTACTATCAAGGCGACCTAATCTCTCCGTTTCACATTTACGTCGCTATTTATTAATAAATAGAGACTTTTGTCTCCATTAAATATTGACGTTAAATCAGTATAGATGCAACTTAGCATTGGATTTCTCTCTAGCTATACTGTTACTGTTAAAGCCGAGATTCCTGTCTCCGCCCGCCAGAAATGTTACTATAGTACTATCAAGGCGACCTAATCTCTCGGTTTCACATTTACGTCGCTATTTATTAATAAATAGAGACTTTTGACTCCATTAAATATTGACGTTAAATCAATATAGGTGCAACTTAGCATTAGATTTCTCTCTAGCTTGGCTTGTCTTAGCCTACGAGCTGATCAGTAATCGCCATAAGCATTGCTAAATTTCTAACTTAGCATTAGCATCTCTTCCGTCCACATACAGACAGAAAAACTGTATTAGTACCGTATTACTGGAATTCTTTCAAATGTTTAGTGTCTTAAAAATTATTTATTTCATGTATGAAAACTATGGATTAAGTTACAGCATTTTTAATCATCATATACTGTAATATTTTGCTGCTTGTCGGACAGTACTTTCACTTATTTACCTTACCTTACTACTAATAGTTTATTTTTTTATTTTTTTTAAGAGCCAGACAAACTGTCATTGTACCTGTGTTTAAAGACAAAAAAATCTTCTTAACTAATCTTATCTTATAATGCTAAACTTACCTTTAAAATTAGATTCGCAGCTAATCAGCGTTAGCCTCCACGGGAGTCAGCTGCATGCGCATGCGCAGTTCAGTCAAGTGTGTGTTCTCGAGGGGAAAGTGTGTGTTAAGGTCATGCCGTCCTCCGCCACTAGAGGCCAGTACTGAGTGACTCGCCCTAAGCACACCTAAGCACAAACTGTCGGTTTTCATGCTTTGTGGGGTATACCCTGAAACTTTGCCAGGGCATTAATTTGACCTTTTTTTCAATGAATCTGAAGTAAAATTTATGGGGACCAGGGTTTTGGTCCCCACAAAAATTTTGGGCCCCACACCGTGACTGTGCTGTCAGGCAGTGGTACCCACAATGTGATAAAGACAAACACACACACACACACACACACACACACACACGCACGCACGCACGCACACACACACACACACGCTCACACACTGTTTTTAAGTGCACAGCTAACCACCTCCAGGAAACCACAACCCATTTCTGCTTCTCTCCCTTTATTCTGTCCATTACAGCAGTAACAGATACGATTAGTGGAGTTTAATGAGCTCTGCAGAGATGAGAGTTCTGCTCGCTGCTCGCTGCTTCACAGCTACAGAACCCCCCACCCCCGAGGTTCGACTCCACCAAACGAATGATGTGTATTCCTCGCTGTTTGCATTATCTCTGTCTCTTTACTGTCACAATGTAAATCTAATGTGAAGACTGTAGGTGGGAAGGTGGGTGACTCTTCCTCTCTTGCTGTGCAGTTGTGCACATTCTTGTAAACATGCATATATGCACATGTGTGAGCCCCCTGTTTATGGTGTGTCCCTGTCCAAATGTATTAAATTTACAATTAATAAAGTTCCTCACGTTTGAGAATCTGGAACCAGCAAATGTCTTGAATATTTACTTGATGTTTGGGCTGCAGCTAACAATTCTTTACCAGTTAATCTGCTGATTATTTCCTCTATTGTCTGTAAAATATTACAAAATAGAATAAAATTCTCACTTTAATGTCCCAGAGCCCACTGCAACTGAATATCTAACCAAGTACATTCAGTTTGCTATTACATATATTAATGTTACATTAATGTAACATTTGCTTCCAGCCTCAATCCATTCATTTCTATTTCTGTTTTTAAATCTATACCTTAGACTCAACATTAACATAGCTTTTGCTTGTCTTCCGTATGCAAAGTGTCCTTGGGTTTTCTGAAAAGGGGCTTAAAATTGAATTTATCATTGCTGTTATTATTATTATGAATAAATATGATGGAGAAAAGAATCAAATCCTCACATTTGAGAAGATGAAACCAGTGCAGTGACTTCTTGGAATTTTTTTCATGAAAAAAATACTGAAATATTGAATTGTTTATCAAAAATGTTGCAGATCAAGTTTTTTTTCAGTCGACAAATTCAACTAATCATTTCCGCTCTACTTGATGTAAGACTTGAATGAATTAATGAATTATCATTTAGTGGAATTGTTGTTCGATCTATTGTTCAACCTCATTTCAGCCATAGTAACTTTTCTGTCAAGTGGTCAAGTCAAATCAGTTAGTGTTAGGCTAATTAGCAAGTATAATATGTTAAGTCAAATTCATTAAAACAGCCCAGTCTTCACCATGTGTTCATTCTATAACTCGGTTCTTAGGCTGTAGTTTTGGATACCTTATTGGGAAAAGAATGGGGGAAAGGAAGTAGTTCATGGTCATGTGGTCCTTGTCCTCATTCTTATTTCACTGGATGTGTTTTTGAGTGCACTGTTGCTAAAATACACATTACTTTTTTCTATCAATTTGATTCAGATTTTGATACAGATTTTTCAGTGCTGTGAAGCTATTTGGTTCCTTTTCATGGTCCGCCTTCATATCTCCCACCCGCCTCAGCTCTCCAAACCCACAGAGCCACTTCTGAAAACACTTCATCATCATCTGCACACACATCAGGTGTCGAGCAGTAAAAACATCACTTAAGGAGGTTTAATATGCTGAAAGGATCCTTGCAAGGCAGTGAAGATGTCCTCGTGAGACATATCTGTGCATGTACACATCACATTCCTATCAGGACATGTTCTGTATTTTTCGTGCTAACAGACAGACTTAGACTTTTATTATTAATTCAAAAATTGTCATTCCTCTTTTCATCTTTTCTGAGGTGAAACCTGAGAATGTTTCTCTCTCCAGTGATTTGATTGATTTGAATTCAGTTCAAAGTGACATTTAATTCAAATAGGAGTGCTGTGAACAACTTCAAACTATTTTCTGTTTACAGACATTAATATTAGTAGGCCAGTACTGTGGTGTTTTTATGGTATCATTAGGGGGCAGTGTTGTATAGCACTACTACCCAGCCACATCATTTACCCTGTGGAAATGCTTGTGTGTGATGCATTCACTAAGGTAAACTTTATCCTGTAAATATTCTGGCTTTTAGAAACCAGGACACTGAGATCAGGACTGATGTCTCTGTACATAGCTGTTGCTTCCTGCTTACAAACTCTCCGTCTTACTCTTGTACTGTCAAATGTTGTGTTTTGCATAGTATTTATCTATATGAGAATATACACTTGTTCTGTGTTTAAAGCAGTAAAACCACCCTACATAGTCATTCATTCAGTCCTGAGCATATCCAGCTCAGAGCCTAACAAGAGTAGCCATTGCCTAAAATACATCACTTGATGTTAATTATGCCATTTATGATCTTATAGATACTTGAGTATAGAATTTCAGAAGTTTTATCTTTTGGCCTTTATATCCCATCTGTTCCAATTGCCAGATGTTTAGTGTGTCATTTTAAAGTGTTTGTAATTGTGCGCACAGTAAACCACATGCCAGGCTTCCAGTTAAGCACCAAAGGAATTAGTTCCACCAATATGAACACAAAAAGGAGTTTTTTTTTTTTTTTTTACTCCCTGGCTTAAACTGTGTCTCATTATGTGGCTGTTAGATACTTTGATGCAAACCTGAAAGGAAAATGTGATTTTTTTTTTTTTTTTTTTAGAAAAGCAGCAGACCAATTCAGGCCATTCTTCTTCTTTTTGTTAAATGTGTCTGTGGTAGAGAACAGTGAGCAGAGTCTCTTCAAGCTGATACCTGTGAGAAATCAAAAGTGACCCAGAGACTCTATGAATAAAAGTTATGAGTTTTATGTCACACTGGCTGTCAGTGTGTGAAATTATTGCCCACTCTCTTTGATGACTGCGGAGGGACTTCAAGTTAATTTATTTATGCTGCCTTTCATCCCAAGAATGTCTCAAAGGCCTTCACAGAGAAGGAGAAGGAGCCTGCTCAGATCTAACTAATTAGTAATCAATCACAGGACAATTGATGCTATATATCGTTGTACACAGTAACAATTGATGCTATATATCGTTGTACACAGTAACATCTTGGAGATATACAATAAGTTTTCATGGATATTGTGAGAATTTGAATACTGATTCACTGAAAACCATAAAACAAACTTTTTGCTATTTAACAAAATACAAAAATACATCAGTTCAGTTTTAAAAAAGAACTTGGCATTATAAAATACAGTTTCAAATATCAGAATTATGATTTAAATTGGAAAATATTTGATTGAAGAATAACTACACACAAATAAGAATCTGATCAAGAATTCAACATCAGGTTTTGGTACTTACATTGATGTTTGACAGTGACATAAACGTGTTCTTGGTTAGCTGTAGGGTCTGATATCCAGCCTGAATAGCATATATACCTTTATACATCCCCAAGCCTATTTATCACTGCCACTAACTGTAAACTGTCAGAAAATCAAAAAGTATCAAAGCTGCAGCAACACCTGTAGAACTGATAGCAACTCTGTCCTGAAAATGCTGGTCTCATAAGATGTGTCTGTGAAGCTTTGATACTTAAACACTATCCTTCCCCTAATTCACCTTACAAGTAGGTGAAGTATAATGTCAGAGACCTACTTGAGAGAATACATGGGAATCAGAAATGTATTATAATGTTATACACAATTTCAGCTGAAATACACTCTGTTTTTTAACATAGGTAGTAAAATGTGGATGTCTGGAAAGAATTCTAGTTAATGAACACAATAAATAACTGAAAATAATATCCTCAACTGAATTTTATTTCACATACATGCTATGTGAAGTGTTGAGCCTTTTGATATTTCACACTAAGAGCAAGAACTTTACTGAGTATGACCTTGTCCTGCACAGCATCGCATGTAAATCGGACATCAGAACTACCCCGGAAAAGGATCCTGGCCATTGTTCTCCATATTTCCCAAGATTTCAAGTGTGCTGCGAACAGTTGCCATGATACGAGTCCCTTTTATCTCGACTTTAGCCTGACTACTGGGCTTTATCCTGTTAGGTTTGCTGCATACATTCCTTCAAACATTTTTCACTGGTAGTGTTCTTATTTCCCCCGGTAGCCACAGTTCTCCCACCTGAACAGATAAAGGCCCGATGGGGTGCCGCTGTGGCCTCTCCTCCTCATTTGTTGTGCTGTTCGTGCTCTATAGGACGACATGTAAGGCACTTTGAGATTTGCAAATGATAGCGAGACACCAATGGAAAGAAAAAAAAGAAGACAGGAAGGGGAAAAGTGACAGTACAAGGGCTGAGCCAGAATGACAATTTTATTTTCGTTGCAGCCATTGTAACCTAACTATAGCAATTTTCGCTTTCTTTTTCCCTCCCACCTCCATACCTCTGCCTCTCTTTCATCATTTTTCTGATTTGCTAAAGGCAACCTGCAGGTAAAATCTATTCCAGTGTTCAGATGAAGACACAGAATGATGATCCCTGGAAATTGGTGTATTTTGCGTTATTATCCTTGTCACAGTGATGTATTGGGTTACACTGCTAACACATAATGTGATTCAAAGCAACCAATTTTATGTAAATGTTTTATATGGCCAATATGAGCCAGTAAAAAGTCTGTACTGCATTCAACTGTTGGTTGTTATTGGCCTAACCAGAAGGAATAGTTCAGGCCAATAAAGCATCTGATCCTATTATATGAATTATGTGAACTATAATATGACGGAATCTACAATCAGTAATTACCTGTTTGGTCTATTGCGGCAGCAGGTAGGATGAGAGAGATGTTTCCAATAATGTGTGCAGGCCCTGCATCGATTTTTGTTGATACACCTGAAGGAAACATCTTTTGAGATAAGCACTGATTGTGTGCTTCATTAAAGTAGTTAATATAATGTGAAATGATGTGTGGTGCTTCCAAAGCATTTGGTTGTACCGCCTTGCTTCAAAGGCTTAATGATTGCAGTATTGACTACTGGGCAAGCCATGTTTGATGCTGAATATTCAAGGTAAAGGTTACGGTGTGTGTGTGACCCGCAACACTGCAGCAAAATATCTGTATTGATTCAGTGCATAGTGTATGAAGTAGCTTTAATGATCGATAGCTCTGAATTTTAATTTTATCAATGATGATTACACTACTGTGGCAGTTTGTCTAATCAGTCATGCTAGTTTTAAAAATGTCTTCATCGCGTGTGAAGCTTATTGACTTCCCAGGCAGTAAATTAATAGGTTATTTTTTCTTTTTTGTTGTTAAGTTTACAACACACATTCAGTGATAACTCAAACTGAAGGATGAATCGCGAAGGATTTATTGCAGGACTGTTAAACACAGTTGTGTTATCCGGCATTAGTTTTAATTAGTGTCTGATGTTTGGTGTTCCTAATAAACAGGCAACTCAGTGCACAACCTCATCAATGAACACATGCATAAATTAATATATCTTTGTTTGTGTTGATCTAAAGTGAAAACTACCTTTGTAATGGTTGCATTTATGGCAGAGCTGTTGTATTGGATTATTTTAGATTTTACAGGTGCACCCAAAAAAGAGGGCACTTTAAGTAGTTTTCATTCAAACAGTAAGTGTCTATCATGCTTTTGGTCGATTACAGCGCTGATAGCTGATCCATTGATTAAAAAAGCCCTCAGCAGTGCTCCACCAGTCTCATCTGCTTGCCCTACATAGCACAAGCATGTCCTGACATTGCTCTTGTATTCTGTGTGTTTCGTGTCAGATTATTTCTTATACATCTCAAAGCTGAGCTGGCTCACGAAACGAAAGCCTGTTGAGTTTTACGTTTTGAGGCTGTGAACTGGAACGTGATCATCGTTACTCAGTGTTTAATTTACAAGTGCCTGCATGTTCATTGTTTGCCCAGGAGAGGGCGCTAAGAGTAAACAGCTGAAATCACATCTGCCAAAACTCTAATGAAGGACTGAAGAGGCTTTATACATAATTGTTATTGTGTGTCTGTGTGGTTCCCATTTCAATGAAAATATACTTCTATCAGTAGGAAGATCAACTGTAACTAAATATGAACTGAAAACTGGGAAAGAACAGACTCACTCACTGGTGTACTGTGGTTTTTCTACTCATGTGTTAAGACAGTGTTTACGGAGCTGAACTGGCCGGAGAGTCTGTGAGCTCAGGCGACAACCAGCCCACTCACATAATCAAACATCTGATGTCTGCTCGACTCTCACCTCGAGGGGACACAGTCTTCCTCTTCAGCCCCCTCGTTCCCTTCTTATCTCTGCCGCCTTCACTGCCGACTTGTCAAATTTCCCTCTGAAAGCTTGTTTGCTTGGAAATGTCAGCAACGGTGAAAGAATTTTTTGGTTATGTAACACATTAATCTATGCTCTCTCTCTCTCTCTCTATTTTTTTTTCTCCCTGCGTGGGCTTTTGTGTGTGAAAGAGGCTTTATATTTGCATCCTGAAAAGACCCTATCCAGATTCTTGGCCTAAAATCACTGTACTCTGTATGGATTTAGCAGGTTGAATTTCTTTATATGGCAGAAATGTGTCAAAGCATGATTCCTGCAGAACACAAGAGATTTAATGGCTAAAAGTCTGTATCAGATGACCTCTGCACTGAAGGTCAATCCTTGATCACTGCACCACTCTCTCCCTTTATAACTGACACAGCTGTAACTTTGAGGTTTTAGCAAAGTTTAAATGCTGGAAAGATGGATAATGAGGCATTGGGGGTTAGCGGAGTAGCTCATGAAAAATACAAAAGATACTTATGCTAAAAAGGCACAAAAATATGGAAATTGCTTTTTTCTTCCACCCTTTCATTTATCCAACATTCCCACCATGTGGGTGGCCTCGGAAATAGTTGTGGTGACCTTTCAAAGACTAATGGGGATTAATGTTAAATGGAAGAGGACTGAGGAAGTCTGTGTGTATGTGTATGTGTATGTGTATGCGAAGGAGGAAATACAGTAGGGCTGGCTAATTTTTAATGTGGGAGCCTCGCTGGAGAGAGGAAACCTGAAAGGAGAGGTTTGCCAGGGACACACAAGGGCAAGACCAGGGAAACAAAAACAGGATGGCTCTCAGGCCGACATGGAACATTTTGAACCAGAGAGGGCGTTGACAGAGAAAGCCGGTGACAGTGTGACAGTAGGAAACCAAGTCCTTCCACTGTGTTATCTCTGTTTCTGCTGCTCAGTAAGAGGAAAGGGAAAAGAATTTGTGTGTGTGTGTGTGTGTGTGTGTGTGTGTGTGTGTGTGTGTGTGCTTGTGTATAATGGAGCTCTGGTACTGAAACCACTTTATGATCCATCAAAGCCTCTGTGCACTCTGATGTATAATTTTTACTTTTTAATTTCCTTTTGTAATGCCATCTTTCTCTGCATGATCAGAAGGATTCTGAGCAGTTTTGCTTGGATTCACCAAACTAATGACTGATATTTTTAGTCAGAATCGAAACTGACGAAACGCCCTGCGTGTTCACGGCCTATTTGTGGTGACTTTTATTTTTGTGTCTCCCTCTAGCTGTGCAGTCACTGAACAGCCTGAATGACCAGATTGCGAGCTTCATAGTGACTGGACCCAAGTCCCTGGAGCAGGAGGAGCATGCCTTTCTTCCCCCTGAGAAGGAGACTCTGCAGAAGTCCATGACCCTGATGAGGCACCTCCTCGTGGATGCTCAGGTACAAGAAACAGCATGAAGAGATTCGTTAGCTCACAACAAGGCGGGTGGGAGTAGAGAAGGAGTGACTCCACTTGAGAGCTGAGGCAGTACTTCAGGCTGGTCACATCAGCTTTCGTATGAATTAAATTTCCACCATAATTAATTCACTTTAATGAAACTGTTGCAGTAAGAGATGGTGAACTGTTGACTAATTGCATTTCCAGGAAGCTTTTATTCTAGCACTGCATCACATCCTGGGTGAAGTCACTGCTTTTCAAGACCACATAATTCGAGGGAATCTTGCTGTGACATTTTTATAGTTTGGTCATGCAATAGTCAACAGTTTAGATAATTGATCAATCATTCACATTAGTTGCTTGTTCCAGTGTCTCAAGATGTGAACATTTGCTGCTTTGAACGTTTCACATCATTGTAAATTAAGCGCTTTTGTGACTTTTGGCCTATCAAGTGAACTTCACCTTGACACCTCGGGGCTTGGGAGGCTGTGATGGGCATTTTTTGTGTTATTTTTGGACGTTTTATAGACGATAAAGATAAATGATTAATTACTTGATAAACCTACAAATACCTAAGGGATAATTAGCTTGAAAATAATCATTCGTTTTAGAGCTATGTGCAATGCAGAAAGATTATCTAGGACCGATATGAGACGAGGCGCATTTAATCCACATTACAAATCGCTGGATGCTGTGATCTTGGTGACCCAAGGTCAAAAAAGACACTCAGATTTGTGAAATCACGTCAGAGGAAAACCTAGCTTTGCACTGATACCTAACAGACTTGCAGTGTCGGAGTATACTTCATGCTTCATTTTGCACCAGTGCAAATTGTTTGTGAAGACACAGAATGCTATTTCTGAGCTGTTCCAGCAAAGGGCCTGAGATGAAATGAAAATATTGACTGTGTGTAATAGGGGTGCAACAACAAGGTTACATTTCCTGCATCAGAGTCAATTGGCTCTTAAATTCCCTCTGTGCAGTGACAGATCTACTGAACAGAACACAGTGTTAGAAAACATTCTACTGGTTAATTTATTTCTTCTTGCTGCGTCCATACCCCACCCCCACCTGCACCCCCTCCCTTGACTGAATCTTCTTTCAGGTCTGCTTATTCAGAGATGACCCCCATGTCCTCAAACCTGAATTTTCTAGAGCATCAATCACTCAAGTAAAGCAGGTGTGAGAATGTTTGAGGACTGATGTTTACTGACTGCTAACGTGGCACCTTTTGTTAACAAATGAATTTGCTGAACCATTATTGTTGCGTCAAATAAAGACAATGAGGACATGACATACTGTAATTGGCAGCCTCTCTCGTACATGCCTTCTCTCCCTGCCTCAGTTTTCCCCTCTTGCTCTTCTTGTTGATTTCACGTTACCTTTGTGAGGGAAGAGGAGAAAGAGGAGGAGACGGATTCCGGCGAGCTCCAATTAGTGGAGGAAGGATGTAGCCAGCTGTAGTGTCAGTGTCAAGAGTGTGATTGAGCTGTTTGCGATTTCATATGCATAGGCTTGTTGTGTTCATTTATTACAGTATCATTTGTATTCTCTCACACAGATCCAAATTAATTTCTGCTGAAAATTTTACTGCATGAGCAGCGGCGTAACAGATGTTGTTGAATTAAAATGGTCATGAACTCTAATCTTCAGCATGGTTTCTTTAGCTTTAAATATGTGGTAGCTGCCGTCATCAAATACCTTATTATGGTTACCACACAAACACATACAATGTGTGCCTACTTAGCATTTGTGTATTTTTGTTTCTCTTGATCTCTCATTGCCTGTTTCTCTCTGACCCTAAAATAAAATTGTTTAAATCTGAAAGCCTAAGGAAAACAGGAAGGAAAAAATGTGGAAACTACTGAGTGAATGGTGACTGACATTGTACGAGCCTTTCTCCTTTTTTTCTGCTTCATCGCTTTATCTCTCATTCTCCCTCTAAAAGACAGGTAGTCATCTTTCTTTCAACAACACAGCAGACTGTCTTTTAATTTGCTCGAAGTCAGGTACTTCTCATTCTGTCAGCACTCTTGTGAACGTTGTTCTTTTCATTTTACTCATAGCACAAGTAAAATGTCACGAAGCAGGTGCCTGTCAGTAAGGATTTCTGTCCATTTACATTTCCTCAGAACACAAAGCTCCATTGCAATATGAACTAGCTTAACAAAAACACACAAAATAAAATGTAATTTATGCACAACCTGAAACGTTCTGGCTTTTAATTGGTCAGGCCTAATCTGTAGCATGTACAGAAAACGCTAAGAAGTCTTATTTATAAGAGGATAATGGAAAAACCTGGAAATTTCACAAACCTTGAAATATGGTCTCTTGACCTTCGGCAGAGCACACAGAGATGACTTTGGTACTTTCATAGTTTTTGATTTTTAGTTTTCTTTCTGTCATGCTCCCAAATCCATTTTATAACTGTTTATGTAGTCGGTGCATCAAGCAATAAAAATCTACTAGCATCTTTTGTACTTGTGTGGCTATAGAGTGTGAGGACTGGTTTGAATTTTAAACCTCTGAAGTGAGGACATTTTGGGAAAGTGAGGACATTTTATCCAGTCCTCACTTTCTGACACACCTTAAAATGGCTTTAGGGTCCAGGTTAGAATTAGGTTTTGGTTTGAGTTTGTGGTTTGATGGTTGAGGTTAGGGTAAGGGGCTAGGGGCTAGGGAATGCACTATGTCAGTGAGTGTCCTCACAAAGATAGATGTTCAATGTGTGTGTGTGTGTTTAAACTTAAACTGAAGCCATTGGTGATTGGTTCAACTTGATTTTGTTAAACGTGCACCTTGACTGGCTCTTTGCAGCTCTGCAGTGACTTGGGGTGTGCGTGTGGGCGGCACCATGCCAGCCGCGAAACTCACTCACTTAATGAGTAAGTTAATCACCACTGTCTGGAAAACAGAATCTCCCCTCTCTCAACACGACCTATCATTGCAACATGGTCATTAAAAAAAAAATACTGTTGCCTGCAAGACAACTAACTGCAAAGCTGTTTCATGTTGATCTTCCTTTTCCTCCAAAGGCCCATCTGGTGTGTATCCTGCAGTCAAGCTGGGAGGAGGCTGGCCACAGAGCTTTTGTCACCGACCCTCCCTCTAATTCCCCTTCCCCGTGCTGTATCCGGCTGTGACTACATTAGCTCAGCTGTCAGTCATCAGTGGAGAGGAGTGAGGGCAGAGAAAGAGAGAGTTTGGGAATGGGTGGGGACATGGATGCAGTTTGGAGGCCAGTAAAGGTGACTTTGACAGTGACTGAGTGGAGACACTGATAAATAAGATCTCTCTGACTCCCTCCGACCTCCACTCTGCTCTAATCATCAGTGAAGAGCTGCAGACACGTCTGTCACTCACACAAAAAGCAAAGCAGATACAGTGTTCTTTTTTTTTCACAAAGTTGCACAAGACTTTGGAGCTAAAAAACAACAAACATAGAAACATATCTAATGGATATTTCCACAAATTTTCACCCAAAAAAGCCAGTAATTTTGAACCCTTTGTCATATGTACTGAACACAGAGCAGATCAATATTTCTAGCATTGCCGGCTATTCTTAGGGAATCAATATTGTACGGCTGTAAAGTGTACAAACTTGGTTTTCCCTTAAAGTATTATAGATTTCTCAGTGACATGGATACACTATTATTTAAATGAAAGAAAATCTGTGTTGTTTGGAAATAAATAGATGGTAATTTTTACTTAAAGCTTCATCAGTCAGTATTTTCACATTAACAATAAAGTCAAATGACTAAATGACTATGTATAATGTGAAAGGGGTCGCCCTCAGTGATTAAAGTGCAGAGACACATCACCCAACTGCAGATTAGTCGAGCTCTGCAAAGATTTTTGTTTCATGTCATTTTTGTATCATCCTAGTTAGCAGCAAGCAGCTGTTTACAGAAATAAGCTCTAATAAACCCACTGTACGCTACATACCCAGCACCTAAACTACATAGTTAGCGACAAGCTGGTAAACCCACTGTATGCAACTGTAAATGAGACAGTACTTAATAACCACACCCCCTTCGACAGATCACCCCTGGGTTTTTTTTAGCCAGCTAAGAGTCTTTCTGTTCTTGATTTAGGAATTTTCACTTACTCTTCCTTGCAAATCACTTCAAGTTCTGAGATATTTTAGGCTGTTTTGAGCCCACGGCATGTTTAAGATCTACTCACAGATTTGTGGACATCATCAAAGACATTAGGAGACGCTACACAACTTGTTTTCACTTACCATGAATTTATTTCCTCTTGACAGCAAAACACATTTCACCAGCCTTCACTGCACATAAGTCTTCTAATGGTAGGGAAGACCCTGTAATTTGATCAAGGTTATGCATGCAATTGTTTTTTCCTCCGAACTTGGTAGAAAGGAGAGGAGAATATTGGACATATGTTCATTGGACAGAAACATGACTCCAAATGAATGCTAACATTGCTCCGTACTTTTGGGATGTTTAAATAAGGAGGACAATCATAATTGTTTTCGAACATGTTTGCCATATCAACTTCATAAACTGATATGTCATTACTGAGTTTACTGCATGTTTCACTGGCCCCACGTAGCAGATAAAGAAAAAATAATTAATACTGTTTTAATGACAGCATATGCTGGTAATAACACCCCTATCTACAATAACTGTAGACTGGATAGCACAGTTAATTGTATCAAATCCAACCTCCATCCTGGAAGTTTTTGAATTAATATTTCAACACAAAGGACTGACTTCCACATCTATTTGTCTGCAGTGCAGGACCTGTGTCCAGGGTCATTGAAGAGCCCAGGCTGCCCACAGTCTCTGAGGAGTGGGAGGAGGTGCTGTAGAGGGAGTGAGTGTGTGATAGGTCTGGCTGGGTCAGTCTGTCCCTCTCTGACTGGGGCCTCAGCTGGCCTTCTGGAGCATGGTTTTTACCCATCCATAATACATCACCTTGGTCCCATCTGCCCTCTCAACCCTTCCTTTGACTCCTCCAGGCCTGTCTAATAGGCAATGCTCCAATGAGGGCCAGCCAGATATGCTGCCTAGTATGGTGATGGCTTTTTTTGTGGCCCAGCTCAATCCCAGAGTGTGACAAATGAGAATGGAAATTGGGTAATTTGCTTCAAAGGGAGTTTTGTCTTCATCTTCTGTTGTAAAGAGCCGAAGGGTTTCCTGGATTTTATGCTGCCATCAAAACATCAAGTGTTTTTTTTAAAATACTAGAATAAGGTTACCGAAGTTCATAGCTTTGGTGCTTTATCTTTTTTTTTTTTTGGAAAATGATTCTTTCATATCAAATGCAGCAAGGTCATTTGCTGAGAAGTCTCACTGGCACATTTCAATTTGTTTATTCTTTTATCTGTTGTTTCCACAAAGTCATAATTGCTTGATCTGGGCAAGTGTCATTTGCCTTGTCTTATACAGAGAAGGCCAAACCCTTGTCATTCTTGATGCTGCCACGGTCACAAGTGGTACACTTAATGAAATGTCCAGGGATGTTTTGTTCATTCAGTGGATAGTATCCAGAAGGAATATGTAAAATTATGTCATCTACTCTTTATCTGCTATTTGCTACCAGATTTTTTTGTGGGCCACACAAAAATTGAATTGTTTGTGTGAGATGTGTGATATTATTCTTCTGGCTGGTGGACTTCTGTGTTGAGCAGATTGAAAATGATGGCTTATCTTGTAAGGAATAAATTGAAAACCATTTCATTATAGAAATACAGTTCTGAATGTTGCCTCCAGTGAAAAACTCTTTCTGTCGTAGAGAAACAGTAATGGTATGGAAATTGTCATGAGTCAGAAGGAAATAAAATAATGAAAGAAACTGTATTGTTTACTTCTACTTGAACTGTAATAATCAGTGTGGCAAGTCACATGTTAGCATTTTAAGTAAGTGTATGATAAATCGACCAAGATACACCATTACACATGTTGTGCAATTGGACACACACAGAAAGCTTTCAGAAAGAAATTTTTATATAACTTTGTCTGAAGCTTTCACAGAAATAAAGATATTATATTACAAAAACTAATAACATGCCAAAGAAAGAAACAGCAATGGTGAGTTGTGTTAGAAAAATGCTAAGGAGCTGTGTTGATGAAAGACAATTTAGAATAGCCCCTTTGAGTAAAAGATTCATGAATTTGAAGACTTATCAGACACCAAAACACTGCACAGCAGTTTCTGATCATGAGGAAGGATTTGGCGACTCTAGAAAGTTGTCACAGCACCAGTCATTTTATCCTCTGTCATAGCAGTTGCCAGGTAAACATTAGAATTACTTTGTTTACATTGCAAAGTAACATCGGATGATATCATATCGCTTTTGGGCAGAAGTTGAGCTCAACATGTTAGCTGAATAACCCTGTGTTTTATGCTGGAGCTGTGGTTTGCACCCATCTGTTCCAACACAGTGGTCTCACTGAAATGAATGACAGCACTGCTTTGTTCTGTTTCTCAGCACAGCTTTAAATATTGCTGATCTGACACTAAAAAACTATGAATTTCCTAACAGCATGATATTATATGATGGGAAGCCTACATCAGCCACTTCCATCAGTTTAAAGTCAATTCATGTGCACTGCAGAGAGTTAGAACTGACCAAATATACTGTTTTAACAATTTAGATCCTACATCAGAGTGAAACTTACACAAAGACTTGCACAAATGACCAAACACGTTTTAGCACCAGCACTGAGTGGCTGAGCTGTCATTAACATACTACATTAAAGATACACAGATATACAATAGTAGTCTGCAGGGACCATAGTATATAGTACAGTATAATGGCTAATATTAGCTAATTGCCAATATACTGTATCTGCACACAAGTCAGCTGATGAGTAGAGAATTTCTTTTGTCAACTGTAAAATGTCCTGCTGAGGATGTTCTGTATCTTGGTCACAATTCCTCAACCAAAGTTAACAAATCCTTATCAGAGGTGCTCTTCATGTTAGACTCACTGTTACTGAAATAGCTGTTTTCTGTGCATTTTCTTCAGTTCGTAAAGAGCTACAGTATTTCATGTTCTGAATGACGGTAACATTCTGTCTATTAATTTCAGCTGGCAGTATACTGTGAGTCATATTCTGATGTTCACTGGTGTGTTTGTACATGGTGCTGTGCAAACAATGAAATGCTAAAACAGTCACTACTTCCCACAGCACGCAGTTATAGAGTCACAGGGAATCGTTTTACTCTCGTTTTACTCGTTTTACATCTAAAGGCTCATTGCGTAGAATAAAAATAATGTCATGTTTCGAGCTTGATCTTTGCAACGAAAACTGAAAATGACTTGTCTATTGATTTGGGAGATACACTGGTCTCTGAACACAGCTGGAGCAATGACTAACTGTCCTTTATGGTCCCCAGAGGTAGGGGAAGATAAATGTGCACCCTTCAAGGTGAAATGCAGGCTTGAGGTCAAATTTGAGCAAACAGCTAAGTAAAGACATTTAACCCAGAACAAAATGTTTTCATACCATAGATTAGGCAGTGAGCTTGAAACGCCGGACTTGTCAGTATCTCCCCAGGGAAATGGCTTTATTGGTTCCTCAAATCAGTTGTGTTTGATTTTGGTATTGAGTGAAACGGGCGCTTCAGCTTGATCAGGCTGCATCAAATGGTTGTGAACCCCATGTGGGATTGACTGCAAAGAGATACAAGGCCTATATTTGGCATTAAGTTGTTACAGATAAAAGGGGATCATAATAACCAAAACTCATAACCGGATTTAGTTTATCCATACTGCAGATACTGCATGGATCCTGGATGGCCTTGTTTACAGTCAAAATACCATAGAAACCTTTCATCATCACCATTTTCAGACACAGAGCATTATATGCCAGTAGACCTTAGGACTCTCAGACTGTCTAACAGCGTAATCTATCGTTGTGGCAAATGACCCAGAATCTGTCAGTCAAGGGAAATTCAATCAACTCAATAACTTACGCTTTTGGGTGCTGAATAGAAATATTTGCATAACTGGCCAAGTCATACACAGGTTGCTAGGCAACCTGTTTTGTCTGACAGGCACTGTCATAGACAGCCATGTTCATGGTTGAATCTGTGTTTTTGCCATTTTTCTTTTTCGTTTGGCTTTGTTTTGTCTTGGCATGTCACTAGAGAAAGGAACCTTCATCTCAAATGTCTGTGCGCGTGCATTGGCATTTCATAAAGGTGGATTTTATTTTGTCTATTTGTTTATTTTTTGAAGGTTCTTTACCCCGTGCCAGCTCACCAGGAGGCAATTACAGTATCTCTTAGAAGATCACAGTAAGTAAGAGAGTAACAGGATGATTCGGTTGGTAACATGCAGCTCCCAATGGCTAAGTGAGCTCCTTAGCCATTGGGCTCCTAGCCTCTTTATGTGGACAATAGTTTCTGTCTCATGGCTGAGAGACATCAGATGCAATACTCTCCTGATCTAACTTGCTCATCTATTGATGCAGCCTAAGTGGGAACCACAGTCGATGGGATTGCTGCCTCATGTGTGCGTTTGTGTGTACACATGTGCACACAAGGTAGTACGTTACCATGGAAACAGGCCATTAAAAGATGATTTTGATAGTATAAACAGGAGATATAGGCAGAGTGGTAATAGCCAGAGCTTGTTTATATGTTAGTCCCTCTTGCCCTACCTTCTTTGCTTCCTGTTTCCTCCTTGTGTTAGCTCCCTTCATATTACCTTGCACAACCAGCTATCTCCCAAGATCCAAAGGCTTTGCCCTCAATTTCGGAATGGGATTTTAGAGGCTATATTGGGCCGCCTTTGACACAGGTGCGTGCTGTGCACACAGCTGCACTGTTTAGTGAAGGTGAACCCATGACCCTCAGGTGTTACTCTAACTGAAAAAGCATTGGTCATATACACACACATGTCTATATGTGCAAACATGCATGTGGAGTCACCACTGTTTCCATTTCTCTAACCTGCGGCGAGTGAACAAATGACTGTTCCAACTTCTTCCTTGTCTTTGTTCCACCCAAAATTAACTTTGACTTTGTATCTGTCAAGTGTCGCGTGGTATCCTTCGTAACAGCAGCTCATATCAAGTATTGAAAGTAAATCAAACTAATGATAGCAGGAGGTAGTGTAGGGTGTAGTACAGGTGTCATCATAAAGTTTGAAATCTGCATTATGGGTGAGATGGCTCATTACAATTGCTCTGTGCTCTTTTCTTGACCCTGCACAGTATGAGTCATGTTTCACACAGTACAGTTATTAGCCTGAATATTAGGTGATGCTCATTAAAAGACAACCCCTGCCACTTTTGCAGTACCTGTTTGTGAATAAAGACTTTTTGAAGGCACAAAACCCTTCAATTAGAACATGGCTGTAATATTGTGACATTACAGGGGTTTTCAAGGTCTGACTCTGTGGGCCTCCCCTCATATAATCCAAAGTACGCATTTTAAAATACCTGCATTGCCTCCTTGAGCTGTGTGACCTGCTACTGCAACTGCTGACCGTGTTTATAAGAGGGTCAAACAATAATAACTAACGTCCAGTTGTTTTTAGAACACCAGGATGCACCTCTTCCTTTTATCTTACACAGTATCTTAGTTTCTTATGTCAAGACGAAGATACATTGGTCGTTAGCGTTGCCAACTAAGTGATTTTCTAGCCAGATTTAGAAACTTTTAAAACCTTCTTTAATTGCTGATTTTTTAAGAGGTGGTGACACCGCGCTGCTGACTAGGTCACTAGTTGTGAAAAAAAAAGCTGCTGAAAAAGTGTGTGATCACGTTGCAGCTGAGACAGAAAAGATTCAATAAGTTGATAATGAACTGTACTTCCCTTGCCTTTTGCCAGATCTGCTACTGTGGTGGGCCTTTTAATGTTGGATTCACGGACACACAGATTTCCTCTCATATCAGATATTTCAGCACTTTCATTTAAACACAATATAAACTGTTTAGCCTGAAGCTGCTCATTTCATGTGGATCTTGATGGAAAAAGGGAACAGAGTGGAAGCCCAGCTTTGGACTGTGCTGATTGAAAGATGATAAAATGTTTTTGAAATACGTGGGCAAGGGGAGGAGGGCGGTATCACGTTGCCGACATATATCGCTTTAGTAAACACAGCTAGGCGAGTCAGCAGGAGATGACAAATACAACAATTCATACTGGCCTAATCCATAATTTGAAAAGCACTGGCGCTGTCATCAAAGCCCCCTCCCCACTTTGGATTATTCTCTCTTGAATGAGGTTTAAACAAATCAATAAATGGAGAATTTAACAATACACGGCTCAGGAGTGTTTAGTTTGGGAATAATCACTTTTTCAGTGGCTCATAATGAAAAAATAATTAAGGGTTGTATTATCTTTGGAATCATTAACATGTTGTGCTCAAGCATGAATTGAGGCCAGCCCTCTCCATTTCAAGAGTTTTGAAGAATTTATCTGTGTAGCGCAGCTGTGGGAAAAGCTTATTGGATCTCGTGGAAGCCTTGAGATAAGAATACCCAGTGCAACACTTGGACTCTGGGTTATAATTGTGCTAAATTAATTTCAATTTATTTTTCATTATTGAGTTCTTCTACAGTGCAACCTGTTCTTTGAAAACACCTTGTGAGTTTGTGTTGAAGGCACTCAGGACACAGAAAATAAGTCTTTTATCTTCAGGGTCTTAAATAGTAAAATAAAATAGAGTAGGACTTTTAGATGTAAAAGAATGAATCCCAACCAAGTGACTACACATTTTTAACAGCAACCCCTGTATTCTACTATCAGGGTGACTAAACTTATGAGTACTAAAAAAAAAATCTGTGGCCAAGATTAATAGTCTTCAACCAAAGAGAAATAAAAAAAAAAAAGTCTTGCCATCAATAACTTAATTAATTTTAATTAAGTTATTGATGGCAACTTAATTAAAATTCCACTCCTACACTGCATCCATCCACACAAAAACAGAGAGAGTATCTTTATTACTCTAACTGTAATAACAAATGCTTCTAATGTGCCATTTCAAGTATTCGATTGCAATAACACATTCCTGGCACACTGTTATAATCATACTCTCAGAAATAATTAAGAGTTCCTGCTCCCTGGGCCCCTCGCTCCTGAGTATGACAATAAAATAACACTCACAACTACAGCGAAAAGCTGAAGACCACACTTGCACAAGTGGGTAAATGGTGTGCTTATGAACAAGGGGTCCAAGCTCTTATCTTCACTTCTCTCTCCTCACTACTTCAGGGAGATTTTTTTTTCTAACATTGAGTGATATCAGTCTTGTCTTTGATCTTGGGCAGCGATTACAGACTGTAAAAGTAGATGGGGCAGATTTTCTCGTGGTTAAATACCAGAGTAAATGGGATTAGGTTTCGTTTTCCCATGAGGCCTATGGAGCCTGGCTACAAAGCTGACACAGTGATGAACACAGTGCTGCCCAGGTAATAGATGAAAGCACTGTTCATCTGCTCATAGTCCTCAGTACCACTGTCTGTGCATGTCTAACCCTTTCTAATTTCACTGAAGCAGTTTCAAAGGACTTACCTGGCCAGTGGATTCGATTTGCATAAAAGTGTACTTAAATTGATTTCTGAAACCCTGGGCAGAACAATGAATTCACATTTTTATTGATGGAGTCTAAGAACCTTCGCCAGAAGCTTCTGATGTTACCACAGGCAAACCAGACACAATTTGTCTGAACGTACACAGCATTTCAGTGCAGTGAGCATTCATTCTGACATACAAGCTAGTTTCATGCCAAAATAGCCAGTGTTTGAGGGCTTGTAGGGCAAGAAAATACAGTGGCATATTGTTTTTCCATCATGAACAACCATAGTGGTGTTTAAGATCTCAATATTGTGTATATATTTATCTGTGTTTATTACTCAAAGAGACAAGTTCAACAAGTTGTTTCCTAAAGGTTATACCAGTCCTTGGTATCTCTTCGGTGTGAAATGATCAATACAGGATGTTTGTTTAAGCACTTGACTCTGATAAAATCTAATAACAATCTACATCTTGGGTTGTGTGGAACACGATCAAGGCAAAAGCCAGAGCTTGAGGACCTCCCCACATTATTACAGCCGATATGTGTACAGTTCTTTTCTTTGGCTTCATATGTGGTAGTATAAAGTATGCACATCATCCTTACCTCCTCCTAGACAGATCTGACCTGGGGACAGTAGACAGGACTATTTTTTTCCTCAGTATTTTTCACCTCAGAAATTGTTCCCAGTTTTCATATATATGCTGCAATCATACTGTATACAAAGTCTACACAGTTTCTATAAGATCCTTCAGAGGGAGTTAAGCCCGGTTCTAGAGCTCTGAACTGCGAACCACATCTCCGATTTCTTTTTTTTTTTTTTCAGCAATTCAAATACAGAAGGTCTAGTGTTGTACTCATTGACAGCTGTTTTCCTGACCGGAGAATCAACCGAGCCAATCAGAGCTTTGTAGCAGGGATTAAGTACCCGAATCCATTCCAAATAACTCCATCTCAGAAAAGCTTGTGCAATGTTTTTTCTTGGGGGTTTGGCGGTTCTTGAATTCTTAAGCAACAAATTATTTTGGCATAGCAGAGATATACAATTTGAAGCAGGCTCTGGCTGTAGATTCAGACTGGACTAAATCAAGAATGAATGCCACAGGAAGGGTTATTTCTGTGTTAATGTCAGTGCCCATGTCTTCCTCCCATACTATTTCTGTTTAAGGGTCATCATAGCTGGCTGTTTTTCTGTATTTTTCGCTGACTCTGTCTGGGCACGCTTGGGCGTCTTTCAATTTAGCTTCTTCTGATAACTCAGCCTTCTCCAATAGATAAATATTAAATTAGAACAAATGACTCTCGCTTTCTCAGCAGGCAATTGTGTCCTCTTCCCCTGAGGCTTTTAGCATCAACTAAACAAGCACTGCTGCTATCTGTAATTAGGAATGGAAAAAACAAAACACACACCAACACATTTGAACTGGTAAATGAATGCCCTTTGCATTATCGATAGCAACTATCCAGCTGCCTCCCCTGGATAACTGGACATTATTCAGATCAGCTCTGTATATTCACAGGGGGTCACAAATTGCCAAATGCATCACATTTTTTTCACTGAATTGTGCATTTATGAATATTCCTCAGTTATGTGGAGGATAGGATTTCAGATGGGCTTTTAAAATAAATTAAAGCTAGATGTGGTTTACTGGAATGCCTTTGCTTTTACACGATAAGTGTCTCATACATACATACTGAAATAATTTTCTTGCAAAATCCTTTTCATGTTTGTTTTTAGCACAGACTCTAGGTTCCAGAGAAGGTTGTAATCCTGTAAGCCTGTTTGAGTGTGTAACGTTATTAGTGTAACATGATTTGGATGACAAAAGACAAGTGAGTTTGATTGGGTGTCACTCCTGGGGGAATACTTTTGGATGAAGGTAATATCGTGTAGCATCTGACTATCTGGCGCGAGTTATTAGATGGTTTGTGTGATGGGGATGTGCTGCCATGCTGAAAGCTGCTGCAGACAGATATGAGCCATCTGCAGCAGCAGTAAGACCTCAGTTCGAAGCAGCGAGAGCAATATCCCGAAGCAAGTATGCAATTTGCTATATCACAGTTCTTAAATCAATCTTTGTATATTGATATATCTATCTCTCTACTGGCCTATTTTCCCTGGTGAGTTATTCGTCTATTTATTTCCTTTTGCTGAATTCTTATCAATACATGTTTCAGCATCACAGAGACTATCTCAAAGTAGGCTATGTATTACAGTGACTACATGTATGTGAATGTATGTTTATATAAAAGCATACATAGTCTTGTTTTAGCAATCAGCCCCAAGGTCAAATAAAATGCAATGTGAATAAAGGTAACTCAAACTGACATGCAGTACAGTATGTACACCTCTTTGTGTGTGTTGTCTGTCTTAAAAGCCTCTTTGGTTTGAAGACAGTATGGGTGGACATGGTTGTCATGCTACTGCGTACACAATGCGTGTGTGAAAAAAACAACACCAACAAAAAAACTACCGACCCAGAAAGACACATGAAGCTCACTGATATGAGTGTCTCTGACAGGACATATATTTTTCCCTTCACAGTAGAGTGACTGTACAGTTCTTTTAATGCAGAGTGTTTAAGGTAGGCATCAGGGAAGATGAGTTATGTTAGGATTACTATGTAGAAACACTTTGATCTGGGATTTGATTTTATGCTTGGGCCTCCCATGCAAACGAAAAGAAACAGCATGCATTCAGGACGGGGTATGGGTTTGTGGATTAAAGCATCCATACAGTAACATAGCATTTGTTACAGTTAGGAAAGGATTAAGCAAACCACTGCTGACTGTTGGTAGGAGACTGGACGTAAACCCTAAATTCAACCAGTGTTTAACAGTGTAACATTTAGCTTTGTTATAAAAACCATACCGCTTCCTGTTTGAATTTGAGCTGCCCAGTGTATTAAAAGACCTATATTTACGTTTTCCTAACTGTAGTCTCTCAGAAGCAAAAGTGAAAGTAGGGTTAAGCTGATATAGTTTCACAAACCCTCTTTGGGAAGAGGTCGTTGAGGTTGATAGCATTTAATCGAATCTGAATCCAGTTTCGGTTTTCAGAAAGTACCAGACAAACACTGACACTAATTAAAAACTATACAGTAATTAACTATCAAACCTAAACCATGGTCATTCTACTTGTTGAAAGGTTGTAGTGCCGTAGAAGCTAATGTAAAAACAACACAGTGAGAATAATATAAATTCTACTTCATCATTCAGTCATTATTAATGAAATAAATCTACGAATAAATCAAAACCCAACTGATTTACGATTTGTTGTTAGTGCCAGCTGCAAATGTTGCATTTTGCAGTCGTTTCATTGACGTTGGAATGTTTAAGTCAGTCCGCCATGTTGTTAACAACAGCATCACTGAGTCATAATGCATTTGTGTACACCATCAGTGATTGTTTTTCTTTGCCAGCGCTTGTAGTGCCAGAGAGAGGTATAAAAGACTTAACAGAGATTGCGAATGAAAGATTTGATAAAGGATTAATTGTCAGCAGAGCTTAACAGATTCAGAATCGACTATCAGAACCCGTCCCTAATGACTGGGACAGAGAACTGTTGGTCCCTGACACAAGAGACCTCTGTTAGCATCCCTGCGCATTATCATCAGTCATTGTTCGTTTCTTTTAACTACCACCATGACTATGGTAAATGGACTTTACACAACGCTTTTCTGCCTTAACAGACAAAGAGCTTTACTATTTGCCTCCCATTCATCCTTTCACACACACACACACACACACACACACACACACACACACACACACTGACGTGACATAGTTGGCATGTGCGGCACTGGGCTACTAATCGGGAGCAACCTGGTGTTCAAGAATCAAGATTGTTATTTGCCATTTGTACACAAACAATCTGGGCACATAGGAATTCTTGTGCGTTGCTCAGGAGTCAAAGCTTCAATAACTACAGTAGAAGTAGAAAAATAGAAAAAATATTCAGTGTCTTGCTCAAGGACACTTCAACATGTAGACAGGAGGAGCCATGCGTTGAACCACCAACAACCTGCTTTGCCTCCTGAGCCACAGCTGCTCCTGTTGTTTTCCCAAAGTTTCCCAAACATCGACCAAATAGTTCAGGTCAAGCTAAACCAAAATGAAATTATACAGGTAGCAGATAAGAAAACACTCATGCTAATCATATTCAGGAAGGCACCGATAAACAGTGTTGTCCTCACACTGGGCTACATGATAAAGAGGACTCATCCTGTTTTTGTAAACATGAACTGGGATTGTCGTGAGCTGTTTAAAGAATGACCAGTGCTGTGATTTTTCTGGAGATGGCAGTCTCTCATTGGCACATCTGCAATGCGGTTGCATTCACAACTGCATAGCCTCTACTGCCTGACACCTAGTACATTTGAAAATAAATTTAATGACCTTTAATTTTTAAGCATGGGAAATCTAAAGTGAGAGTGCTCACCTGGAGAGAACAAGGTAATGTAGCACAGCACTGCAGTGGCTGTCCTCAGCCTTGTAGCTGCAGTGGGACCTCTCTGTCAAGACAACGCCATTCATTATCAAATAAGGGTGAGCTAGCGGTCTCCCATGGTTTGCACTTGGATATTAATGGCTTGCAGTAATTTACATTTCAATTCCAGACACTATATTAGAAATTAGTCATATGCAAATCATGAGCTGGTGAATTGTTCAGGAAAATGATTGACATTTTTCAATTAATACTGTCAGATGAATTTAATATTTTTGTGCATTAATTAACTGCAGGAAATGGAAATGACCCTAGCTAAGGTAGAATTAGCATGATCTATATGAGGTTCTTCTGGGGTCGATTACCCAGCTACAGCCTGGAGAGTGAAAGAATGCAGAGTCATTTTTGATTGATGTCGATTCATATTAATTTTGATGGAAAGGTCCGATAACTTCACTACCAGACTGAGCTCCCTGCCAAATTAAAAAAAGGTCAGAGTTTCTACGTCTGAATTCCTCTCTGTGTTTGCAGTTCTGTATCTGTGTTTGAAAAGGTCAGATCGCAGTATGTAAACAGCAGCGTTGCAGTGGAAGAACCTGCCTCTCTTTGAACCATCATGCACAGCAGTGTTGTGTGGTAGTCACTGCTCAGAAAGACCGAAGTGAGATTCTGCCTCAGCGCTGTTAACGATGTTGACAAATTTCTCGGAAGGTTTTAATGAAAAGAAATAGAAAGACGCAGTAAAACACACCTTCTCCTCGTTGATTCTCAACATGGGACTACCACATGGCTGTGTGATCAGCCCCCTCCTGTGCTACCTGTACACCTACGACTGTGCCGCCGAGCACAGCTTCGGTGTCATCATTGAGTTTGTTGACAAAACAACCATCCAGGGCCTTGTCATGGACAATGATGAGATTGCCTACAGAGAGGAGGACACTAACCAGCTGGACAAATGATCCTGAAGACCTCCCCATCCACAGTGGTGATGCGGAGGTTGAAAGGGTGGCAGTTTCAAGTCCATCGGTGTACACATCACCTAGGACCTCTCCTGGTCACTACACAAGGACATCATTTCATCAAGAAGGCTTGCCAGCAGCTCTATTTCCCGAACAGACTCAGGTAATTTGCATCCTCATGAACTTCTACAGGTACACCATCGAGAGCTTGCTGAAGAACTGCATCATGGTCTTATATGGGGAACCTCTCTGCCCATAGCTGCAAATCACTACAGAGAGTGGTGGAGGTGGCACAGTACGTCACTGGCCAACAGACTCCAGGCCATTCAGGATATCTTCCACCAGCTCGCAGACTGTTCTCCTCGTTACCTTACCACCAACTTAACTTAAGGACAGTTTTTACCATTGGGGCACAAGGTTTCTCAGTTCATACATCTAAATATTCTACAGCGGGTATTTGCTTAACTGCTTGACTGTCAATTGCTGCACTGCTAACATAAAAGTGCATTGTCAAACATGACTGCTGCTACTGAACCAGGACTGCTACATATCCAGTGTGCAATACTGTTGTACAAACTCTCCATTTTTACATTTATTCATAAATCCTCATTTTCATATATGTATATATTGTCATAATATCTTTTCTAAAATCTCATCCCATCTTTGTTTATTTTTTTTTAAATCTTACATTCTATATTTGATACGACTAGCACTCTGATTGCTGAGCTGATCTGTTTTCACGTCCAGCACATTTCATTGTACCATTGACCTAACATATGACTAATAAAACTGAACTGAACTGAGCGGAAATAAACAGAATGTGTGCCACCGTCATAAAATATTCATTATATTCACATTTTATTTTATAAGAATAGCTTGAATTTTTCAGCAGCAGACCATTGATCCAGGCAGTATCATTAGTTGAATGACTCATCAAAGAAGAGTGTTGCTGAATATTGATCATTCACTTGACTGAGCCTTGCTGAGTACATTTGCCAATCTTTTCTTCTTCCTCCTTGGAAAAACAGAAAAAGGAAATATGTGTCATGCATATCATTGCTTCTTCCTTGTTCAAGTTTATTTCCAGTTGTCAGAACTTCCAGCAGAAGGAAGTATTTTGAAACATCTGTTTGTCTCACAGCGTTTCTCTGCCATGTACTGTCTAACACACTTTATTGAGCTTTGTGTTTAGCTGTGGACACTATTGACAAAAGGATAGGATTTCAGTGCTCTTCTTTTCTCTCTCTCTCTCTCTCTCTCTCTTCCTCCTCCTCTCTCTCCCTCATATAATTACACTTTAGCTATCTTAGATTTCCTCTGCCCTCGTTGGGTTGCTCCCACGAGTTGCCTTCTATCTGGCTGCTTTGACACCAGTAGTAAATAACAGTGAGAAAGGCCATAAATCATGGTAATTCTTCCTCCAGACCTCTCGTTCAGATGGATCACTTGTGTGCCTTTGAGGTCCACCTGTGAGTCTTGTCCCACTGATATAAATTAAGTAGAATTATGGGAATT
The DNA here is from genome assembly GCF_017976425.1 of Toxotes jaculatrix. NCBI lineage: Eukaryota > Metazoa > Chordata > Actinopteri > Toxotidae > Toxotes > Toxotes jaculatrix. Next base: position 13,979,074 of record NC_054395.1, on the reverse strand, counting down.
ATTCCCAACAGGAAGCTTGAATATATGAGTAATTCTGCAACAGAGGATGTCTGGAGGCATGGCTTAATAAAAGCCTTTTTAGAACTGAGATTCAATTTTAAAATAAAATTATGAATTTGTTATTTAAAGACAGATGAAGGAAATTGAATTATTGATTGGGAAGTGTAATTACATTTAATTATTTTCATACTTAAATTGTGTGCATAATTCAAATTTATATGTAATTAATCAATTTAAGATGACTTTTTTCTTTATCAGTGCATTGGTCAATAACAAGACTGAAAAAAATCTAAACTCAAACTCAGTTTAAGGCAGATTATTTCAAGAAGTAAAAAGACAAGAAAATTCAAAATATCCTTTAAAATTCTTTTAACTAATTCAGACTTTGGGATGGAGGGTAGAGGGTCAGAGATGAGAGGAACCTTTGAACTGGAGCTTCCTTAAGTCAGACACTGATGTGTTGTAGACAAAAAACAAATCAGTGAAATATACATCAGATTAACTTACATGACATGATCTTCAGATGCTGTAGTTTTCACATCACCAATATCCTCACTGCTTTTCTCACTCCTCACTCTGTTGATGTTGGACGAGAGCCACATGCAGACACCAGCACACACACACACACACACATATACACACACCTGGCAAGCTGAATGACTGACATGTTAATATTTACCTCACCTTGCTCCCTTGCTTATTTCACTTCTTTAAGACTTCACAATTATGAATGACTTCACAGGGGGGCTGAGTGCTCAGTCAGTTAGAAAATCATATTTGGATACACAGCTAGCAAACTAATCCCAACCACGCAGAACTCCAGGCTGGACTGGTGACAGCTTCGAGGCATCCTCAAACACTAGTGCTTCATCTCCCTACTGGAAAAACTCAGTTTAGTCCCTGCAAGACTTTTTTTTTTTAAATCACACTATTGAGCTCATCTTTCACCACTCCATTAATGCAGACCTTCTCTTCATTTGCTTTCCAAATAGCGCGGGAGGATGTTGGGCCATGTGCCGCTCTGACAGCTCAGGGTCAAACACAGATGACCTTTTATCTTGCTTTGCATAGACAAGAGGAATTACTTTAAGATTTGAACTGGATACATATGTAAGTAACCTTCAAAGGGAGAGCTGGCAAGAACGAAACATGTATATTAATCTGTTTGTCACCATGAGTGCACTATCAGTGCAGTTCAGCATTTCTGTACCTGGTTCAGATATTGGAGTTTTTACCCAGGTTTGGTTTTTCAGTTATGTGGACGTGATTTGCTTTCATGGAGGAAAATCATTTAAATGTTTTTTCTTTTTATGGGCTGATTATGTTCTATCTTACTGACACTCATAAAAGTCACAGACAATATCTTTCTAAATTATGTGTTTCTAGTGTTAGTAGATCAGAAAATGAAGGTTTGTACATGATGACAAATGTGTCACGTAGATCAATCACGAAGAACTAACAGTGTACTGAGGAGTTTTTTGTAGATTCAAATCAAACCCTGAACCAAGACCTGTTTTCTGGATTGCACCCAAGCCTGACATTTCTTTTAACCTTCACCAGATTTTGTGATCAGGAAAAGAAAAAAAAAACTCTCCAACTGGCCCAAGTTTAACAATGAGATGCATTCACTGACTTACACTTGCTGTGTCACTGTTCCGAAAATGCTGCGCTCGCATTACCTAACTTTAAATGAACACAGTCCAAATTCTCTTCAGTGCTTTTACTATAGTAAGCTATGTTCTTTCCAACTTAGAAGAATTTGTCTTTTAATAGATAATTCAGCATCCACAGTCTGTTAGCATCAACATTATCCTCTAGCTTATGACCAAGCAAGCATACAAGCAGGCAAACAGGAAGAATAATACCAAGGATCTCTGTCATCAGGGATATTCATTTGTGGATCACTTACCTGTCACATACAACAACATAAGCCCTGCACCTCATGTAATACATGTGCTGATTTTAGCTGTTCCCTGGCTCCCAAGCTCAGATGGTAATCACAAAAGAACCATAGGTGTCCACATCCCATTGTTCCCAAAATCAGCACTTAGGTAGTCAGCAAGCACTCTACGCTAATTTAATACTGGAGGTAATGAGTTCATTTGCAAATATCTGCATATTTTGAGGAGAAGACAATGAAATACGCCAGGAGTGATGGAAAAGCTGATTCCCTACGGTGTTTCAGAGGCTTCTCTCTCCATTCCTATAACTAATTCCTGTTTCTTGTTTGCAACCATAATGACAATGGGTGCACACTTAATTCTCCTGCAAATGAATGAAGTGTAAACATCATTAGGAATTGATATGAATTACATTAATTTACAAAATGAAGTTTGGTATGCTGCCCTGATAAACTCATTGGCACTGAGCTGAATCCAGAAATGAACGTAACAGGGAAATAAACTGTTGACCCAAAATCATTTTGATGTTTTCAATTATGATTTAAACTTTTCGCATCTTTGCGTTTTTCAGCAATCATACATTCTCATGTGATGATTATAACTGGCTCTTACATATGATTCTTTGTGAAATCTTATCATATTCATTAACTTTGCAGTTATTGCTAAAAGGCTGGTGTCATCTAATGTCTTCTAGACATTTGGATGTATTTTGCCTATTATTCCAGGCATCCACCGGTTTCCATAAAATTTCATATGCCATGAACGTAAAACGTGAGTTGTAATCCATTAAAATGAACATCAAGCCTCCTTTAATTTATTTATTTATTTATTTATTTATTTGGTCAATGCGGCACTACTGTATAATGGAAGTTTCAACTGCTAAACAGCTGGTTTCCATATCAGCTGATTTTCTATTCAGAAATTAATAGAAAACAATAGTTGCTTGGAACTGTAGGAAAATTTTTAAACTAATAAACTGACCTGAATTTGAAAGTGATTGTTAAGGAGCCAAACACTTGGGAAAACAGCAGTATGGTCATTTAAATTCAAACTGAGTTTGAAATTGTCTCGCTTTTTGTGTAGAAGGTATAAACTATTATGGTAATACAGTCGTTGTTAATAGCTTATAAATTAAAAAAAAAAAACAGTTCAAGGACATACAGTATTTGTGGAAACAGTATCTAAGACTCTTGATGTGCATTTCCCATGGCATCGGTTAACAGCCGCTGTTCCCAGGAGACACGCTGTTAACTTCAGTGGTGTCCTACTTAGACCCTGCCAGCAACTAGGGTAATATGAGTAACATATTGAGTGATGAAATCATAGATGATACAAAGCAGTGGGTAACATCTTGGATGAACCAGCTGGTTAAAAGCCTATTAGACTGCTGGAAGTGATAAAAATATATTTATATATTTTTATTTCTTGCAGTAATTAATTACAGTACCAGTATCGTCAGTGATACCAGAAATTCATGGCCTAAGGAGAAAATGGTGCACAGGTGCTGTCACTCCAGTAAAGGAAATTACATTTTTACTTTTGTAAAGGAAATTAAATTTTTCTTGTTTCTGGAAAAGTTGGACAAATTAAGTACCCAAGTCAAAACAAAAACCAAGAATATACAAATCAATTCTCAGCAAAAATTTATTTTAATTTCTGTTTAACTTTGAAAGGTTCTTATATATTTTAATGGCTCTTATAGGGTTGCTGTACTATAAAATGTCTTCCTTCTATTTTGTTGCAAGCAAATATCTTTCTTGGTATTTTTCACCACCTTTGTTGTTGAAGTGTAGCAAAGCTTGTCATCCATGTGCTGTGCCTTTGAAGGAAAGTGGTTTTGAAAGGATGCATCAAGCCAGTGAGCGTCAACCCCCCTACAGCACCTAAACAGAGCTCCTCTCAATCCTCGTCACAGAGACTACGGCTGCTGAATACTGAGCAGAGGAGACAGGAGGTGCCCCTCAACCTGACACACAATTATTCTCTCCCTCACTCTCTCTCTCTCTTTCACACACACAAAGATGGACATACATGCGGACACATACACACGTGCAATTAAGTACACTCACTGAAGCCACACACACCTACGCAGGGATTTTAGTTCACAGAACGCTAACAGCATCAGACGTGCAACCACACACTCCCTTTCAGCAGGAAAAATGGACCATCTGTGAGCTCTTCAGGCCACCAGCCAATGACATTGTTTAGGACTCATTTTTAATGGCAGTCGTGAACTGCATTTTGAATCTTTGTTCAGCCGTCGCCAGCATTTGGTGTTTGAAAAGGCTTTTTCGCTCGTGTTGTTTTGCAAACATCTGTGTGTGGTTGTGAAAATTGCCACTGTCATAAAACGAAGCGTCACTAATTTCTGAGCTACGGTATACTGTTAACCACAGAGGTGGTAAAAACACATACTCCTCGTTCTAATGAGGTTTTATTCTGATACAGTATTTTATGAGCTTGAATATTGAACTCAAAGAAAATACAGTTCTCTGATCTCACTAAATTGCTTAGTTTGAAAGAACATGTTATGGAACGTTTTTGTCTTCTCCTTGAGTTTGTTACATACAGTATACGATATCGAAAAGTACTATAGTTCTTAACTTCTTACAACAACACTTTTTGGCATCACCTTTACAAAATAATTTTTATCTTCCGATTAATTTCAATTAACCAGATTATTAAGTTAGATGGCCTGGATTTTAGCGAGTTCTCATATAGTTGGTATTTATGCATCTATCAGTATCATTTTTTCACAGTGAAAAAAAGAATTTATCATTATAAACACAGTAACATCCTGCTACATGTACTTGAAATATACAAAAAATGTCATATGTGTCCTAAATATGGCAGTCAAGACCAGATAAGGACCAAACATGAGTCTTAAAATGTATTCAGAAATTTTCTTAAATACAAACTTCATGTATTCAGTTGTAAGATTTTTTTTTTTTTTTTTTTTTAGTGGTGGGTTTTGTGTTTGAAGGTTAGGATGCCTGCTCAAGCACGAAATCCACCTCCATCATCTCTAACACAAACTCAACCTTCACCTCCTTCCGTGGAAGGTGATCAATGGTATCATGCATTCAGATTCATACCAAGCATTTCTCTCTTTTGCCTTTAAACCTGTGCAAGGTCTTTGCTCCCTGCTTGTCTCTCTTCAAAGGTGCATGTATCTTAATTCACATCAAAGCCCACAAACCAGTTTGTGTCTGAGATTAGCCGTGAGCCTCTACCACAGAGCCAGGGTCAAAAAAATGCCTGTTTGCCATCGCTGTCTGGATCTTCCTCATGCTGACGGTGGGCATGTGAAGGTGGAAGAATGTGAGCAAGAGCTTAGCACGAATTGGACAAGAGATTAGAGGAACTGGGAGAGTTGGGATGAGGACACAGGACATTCCAATAACACTCTTCCCCACCTCAAACCTCCCGACTCTTGTCAGACAGAATGGAAAACTTATCTGTGTGAGTCAACAAACTGTGTTTACCCGGCTGCATCTGTGTATTTTATTTCTTAGCCAGCGGTACATGCAGTCCTGACGGTGGCAAGGACAGCAGACACATCAATATCCACTCACTGCTGCCTGGTATGAGTTGCTCATCTCAGTGAGGTGATTTTAATTGCAGACAATCTTTAGGATAGACCGATAATGAGGGAATAGGGACAGGGAAATATTAGGAAGGATTTTAAAGAATAATAATAATAAAAGTGAAAGAAAAACAACACAGAGTAAAAACTAAGGAAAACACAAAAAAAGGCCTTGACATTTTGAAGTTATTTTTCATCATCAAAGAAATTGTTTTTGTTTGTTTTCCTAAACCCATATTTATTTATATATTTATGTATTTATATACCTGTTTACCCATGCAGCAGGCACAGAACAAGATTAGCAATCATCTGGCGTTATATCCAGTATTCACTCTCTCTTTACTGTGACTGTGTCTTGCTGGTCACCATTTCCTGAGAGTGAAAAATATCCAGCTCTGTAGCTCCTAAATGTTCATGAGCTGGTTCCTGACTGTGTCTGTCATTCGGTGCTGAGCAGGTAGCGCACAGTGGGTCCTTCAGAGTGCTTTCTCTGAAAACAGCTGCCTGCTGCAACAAGAAACAAGATTGATTAGAGCAGTGTTGTGGGGCGGAAAACCAAAACAATGATCCCAATTAGACTAAAAGGCTGCAGGATTGGGTGATAATTTCCCTGTGTTTTTGTCACTATGAGAAAACCTCTTTCACAGGACTTAGTTATTTCATCCATTGTTTGTACTGTGTAAAAACATCAATTAGTGCAGCTTTGATAAAACATAGTAACAGGCATTTGTCAAAATGTGTCATATATTCATCTATTGGAATGTGATCTGAAAGTTTATGGACATCTTCAAACAGGAGGAACTGAAGTAAGTGTCCCTCAGTAGCACTTCTGGAATTTAGCTGGCTCGGACTCACGCCGGGTGTGGTGGGTGTCAAACCGGTGACCTTTCAGTTATACAACTGCCCTTCTAATCCCTCGGGTTTTGACAGACGGTTGCCACTGCACTCGGAGCTCTGTCTCTCTTGTCCTCCAGCTGCTCTGTATTATCCATTTTCAGATAGTTTAAACAGTGAAGGAAGCGGAGAGCTGAGAATAAACAGATTAGTGCAGTAAACATAATTCTGTGTTTTCATGAGGCTTGTGTCTGTTCTTTGTCTTGGTTCGACCCTCCCTGCTGGAATGAGCTCATAACTCTTCTCATGTCACACAGTAACTTGTCTGCTCCCTCTTTGCACAAATGATCCTTGATTACATACATTGCATATGCATGACTGAGATAATGTACACTGCTTATGACATAGAAAGACTCCTAATGACTCAGTCTGCATGTTTTTAAGAAACTTTGGCACAAAGTAGCAGAGCATCATTTTGCACATGATTCATCTGGGTTTTGTCTTGAATGAGTAAAGCCTGTTGATTTGTTCATTTCACTTCACTGTCAAAGTTGATCTTATGCTCATTCACAGACTATCTCAAGTGTTATACTTTCACTTAATATGATGAGGTTTTTTTCGTCTGTGTTGCTGGTTTTAGATTCCTTCATTGACTACACTGGGAAGCATCTGGATTGAGGAGGAGCTTTTGGCAGTTGCCAAGTTACAGTAATTCATGAAAAACGGTCTGCAAAGAGCTATCTTGTTCTTGTGTCACACAAAACTGAGTTGCTTCATTGCATAGAACTTTAAACAACCATTACATAGAGTGAAATTGCTCTGAAAGATGGACCATACATCCAATAAGGCCATTTTGTCAATATTGATTATTAATACCAATGGACAAAGTCGCAATAGTGGTGTGTTTGGGTGAGATTCTGACAAACAAAAACTTTGGCGAACATTTTAAACAGTATTTTCTGATCATCCAGATCCTGTTGCACAGGATCTGTCGCCCCAGTATACACTCTGTTTGTAGAAGAAGTCTGATGGCAGATCTGGTTTCTTTCGTTTGGGTGCTGTCTGCAGCCTCTACCCACGAGTGACAAGACAAAAGACCTTTTGCACAATGGTGGTCATAAATGGCACAGACCAGGCAAATGTTGTGATCTTTCTGGGGGAACATCTCTCTGCTCTCAGTCTCTTTCTCTCTCTGTTGTCTCTATTTTCCAATGCCTCCCTGTACTTCTCCCCCTCCACCTCTGTGTGTGTTTGTTATTTGTGTGTTCAGACTCTGCAGAGAAAGACCTTTTTTTTTGCTGGGCCCCTTTCTGCCCTAAGATAAGATGATCTTGATAAGAGACCAGGATAGCGTTCAGCTACAAAAACTCCATTTCCTTACTCCTGTGGGGACATTAAACCATTTCCTTTTGCTTGAAAAAATAATAATGAAAACAACCCAAGAATTCACTTCAGCACCGCCCCGCATTACAGCACCTTTTCCACCTCATTGGCTGGCCTTTCCAGATGCTATCAAAGAGCAGGTGATTTTGGTGCAGCCCATAAGTTCTGCATTGCAGAGGCATAGTCTGAATCAGTGAACACAGACTCTGGTGTAGGTATCTTTACACCGTACTGAGATTATCTGCACAGCAGTGACCCTGGCTTTGAGGCAGAATCTTGACTGCTGAAAGCAGAAAGTAGTATAAGTAAATGCATTTTCCTTTGTATAGTTAGAAAGTTATTCCTGCTTATTAAGGGATCCTTTTTCCCATGTAAATGATGTATGTTGAATTTATTTTTTACAATCAGACTGACAAAAACAGAATAACTTATCTCAGTCCTTGGCTGTTTGTTCAGTGTTTTAATTATTATATGAAGCAGCACAGAAAAAAAAAAGACCACATCATCACATACCCGTTGCCAGGTGGATGGGTCTATGACAAACCTAAGACAAAAACACTTTGGCACACATGCCACTGTAAGCTTTGGTAAAAAGTCTTTTCTATAGACCACCCCACATTTTATCGTGTCACGCATTCATTTGGGCAAGTGGGCAAGGTTGTTTAGAATTTATACCATAATAGAAAGGGATCTAAAAGACAGTTTGAAAGTGTGACAAAACAAGGATTATTTCTTTTGTTGTCCTAAGACTGGCCTAAAACACTGCTGAAAAAAGCAGGAAAAATGAATAAAATACATCTACTTCCTAAATGCTACTAGTATTAGTAAGTATTAGTAGTTGTAGTAAGATAATGTAATGCTGTAATTTTTTTAAAGACACTATTGTGATTGAGCTTGATCTTTTCAAACTTTTCAGACTTCAGACTCAAAAGACTTAAAAACATGAGATGAGTTTGAAAGTTGTAACAGTCAATGGTTTATGCTTTTTTTTTTTTTAATCTACCATAGCTGAATTTGGTTTCTGTTGTTGCCAGGCAACAAATACTGTCCCAGTAAGTACTTGTGCGTCTTAACTGTTATTGCTTAGCAACAAAATTCCACCCCAGTAAGTAAAAAATTAAATCAGTCAGGCTTGAAAACTACTGTGTACAGTGCTGCAACTTTTTTGCATGACTTCTGTTGAATCTGGGGACTTGGCTGCAAAAGGCTTGCTGTGTGGACGGATACTCAGCTACAACACAATGAAGAGTGGTCGCGGAGCACTGATCCCACTTCCCACTGTTTCTATTCAAATGCTAATCCAAACCCTCAGCACACCCACTAATTGCCGATCCTCAGTCAGCTGCTGGGTCCTGATTCACTCCACTGACCAGCAGACACATTCAAGACCCCTAGAGAGAAAGACTTGAGCAATCTGTCATTTATGTGGTATACCCACAGACATGGATCAAGTTCTCAACACATGGTCCCATGCTTGGAGCTTAACTCACAAGAAACCAATAACCGCTCTTAGATGCTGAGTCGTTTGGAGCATCTCAACCAACAGCACAAGACTACTCCATGAACATTTTTATGAGTAAGTTGTTCATTGTTCATCTCCTGTTCCTTTTGTGAGTAGGTGTCATGACTAGCCCCTAAGGGGGCTGTTTCTGAGCCCTTTTTGTTATGTTATGATCTCTTTTGTGGACATTTGGACCTTTTCAGATTCAGTTTAAGTTTTGTTTATAGTTACTAGTTTTATTTTGAAATCACTGACCTTGTGTATCTTGTCTTGTTTTACTTCCTGTCTTTGTCTTGTTTCCCGCCTTTGTGATTGTCTGCCCCGCCCTAATTGTTTTCACCTGTTGCCCATTGCCTTGTATATTTAAGTCTCGTCATTTCCCTGTGTTCTTGTCAGTTCATTTTTGTCTCTTGTTTTGTCTCTCGTTCAGTGATATAGTGTGTTTTCCCAAGTCATTGTGTCTCAAGTCAGGTTGCGTATTATTTGTTACTTTGTTTCTTGTTCGTTTTTGGTTTCTCAGGTTGTCCAGTCTTTTTCCTCACAAGAGTGATTTTGAGTTCACATTTTGTATTTTTGTTTTTGTGCCTTTTTCCCCTTTATGGGTGATCCTTGTTTTGCCACTTTGTGAGAATAAAAACCATTTATTTTTGATTTTGTCTGTGGGGTCGTGCATTTGGGTCCAAGTCCTTGCCCTGGTCGTGACAGTAGGATATTGGACACTGAGCGGGAGGTAGAGCCAATCATGAAAAACTGAGGGTACACAGCAGCTCTGACTGATGCTCATATTCAGGTTTTGATCTAGCCAGGGTCTCAAAATCTCTTCTGCAGGATGACAGGTTCTTAAATGCATGATGTATGTATGTCACTTTTATTTGCAAGCCCAGGTTTAAACAGACAATATTTTCAGGTAAATTTGGGGGTAAAATGGAATCATTTTTCAAGGTGAATAAATGTGAATATACTCTCCTCAAAGCATGGACAAAACCCACAGTTAGATGTAGCCTTCACAGTCCTTTCTATATGTACAACATGGTCAAATTACTCCTGGGATAAGCTGCTGTAACAAGATGGTATCAGATAAACCATATTCTGCATTTACAATATATATGTTCTGTAAAATGTTTGCATTTATTAATTTTACACATGCACATGAATGCAGAGAGATATTACCATAATGAGGTAGGCCTAAATGTGCATACCAGCATAAAGTATATCCAGGTTTGATTATGTTGATATATACTCCTGAGGCAAGGCAAACAGTGTAAGGGGAGGATAGTTAGATATATAAATAGATGCAAACAAATCCACTTACACACTTAGACACCATAGCACCTAAATTACCCAGAAGGGTCCAATAGACTTTTATGACACCTGACAAGAGATGAATTTCATTAATGAACATCAAATGACTTTGGGATTATTAGCCCCCTAGTGCATGTGTGTGTGATTGTGTGTGAGTGTTAATGTGTGTGCCTATGCCTGCCCTCCCCTGTGACTAATGTATCATATGCTGCAGCAGGGTCGTCTATAAATAACAACATGATGTTCATTTACTGAAAAGGAGGGGTGACTCGTGTCTGGGCAGATGGATGAACGGGTGGAGGGTGTGTGTGTGTGTGTGTGTCTTTGTGTGTGTATGCGTGTATATGTGTTTATTGTTCCCCATCTCCTTGCTTGCGCACTGTAGCGGGCGGTCAGTTAAGTTTTATTTGAGACAATTGTGTGGACCTCAATATTTGCCCCCCCAGCACACATACACACTCAGTCACAGAGCGCCTGAGGCTACGTTAACATTTTCTAGGAGTACACTGCAGTTGCTCTCAACTCTGACTTGTGCAGTGTGATAACTGATCTGTGCTTACCGCATGCAGAATGACTTGGGGTGTTCGTTCACATAACCTCGGGAAACAACAACAACACAGCTGTACTGCTGAGCGAGTGGGCACGTTTTGACAGCCGAATATCAGATAATAGCTGAGAAATGAAGGATTGAGTTGGGGCATTGGGTGGGAAAACTGGGGCTGTTTTCCCTCACCTCTAAGGTCCAAAGCAACTATACTGAGTACTTAATTATAAGTACTTATTTTTACAATTAACAATTAGAGTCTATTGTGTCAAAACATCTTTTCACAGTTGCAGGATTTGATACTGTGAGCATAAGAAGTAATTTTTTTTGGTCACAAATCTTATAAAACGTTTTCATTCAGTGATGTAGCAGTATTGTGTATTTAACACAATACTTGTCATCTAGAGGCCCTGGGTTCAAGGCCCCTGCCCTGCTGAAGTGTCCTTTAACCAGACCGTGAATGATGATTTGTAACTTATATGTACCATATGGTTTGTGGAGAGGAAGAATTTCCTGCAGTGTTAAAAACACAGTGCCTAAAACTGACAAACCTGGTTATATGTCCTAAACCTGCCAGGCCAGTTGGGGGAGCATAAGAGGCTGTAAGCACAACAATGACTTCTACATCATAGACATAACAGTTGTCTATTTACTCTGCAGATGTGGAGCAACAATAGCATTAATTTGACTTGTGTTTCTGGCCACCTGGCAAATTTAAGCCCAATGTTTATTCTCTTTTTAGCTCTGTTTTGATCTCCTCCAACTCCTGGGAAAATCCATGACTCCTCCATGTTCACCAGGTAGTTGCTAACTTTGTTTATGTGTTGTTTGGAGCTTGGCAGGTTGTGCATTGTAGATTTACCATAGCTTTTTCACTAAAAACAGCTGCCCCTACTCTTATCAGAGTGAGGAACTACTGAAGTAGTAAACTTGCGGGCAGTAAACCCAAAACAATTTGCTGAAAGAGGCTAAAATCGCTGTCAACCATTTCCACATTACACGTAGTCATCTTTCTATTGTTAGTATAATATTATTGATTGATGTAACTCGAAGTACTTCTATATAGCATTAAATATTCACAACTGGAAAAGCAGCAACCAAAGTCAATGGCAGGAAAAGCTTTGACTCAGCTGCTCTTTCGTTAGAATCATGTGGGTGTTTCAGTGAGTCAGATTTGATTGATACTGTTTTCCTGGTAACTTGAGCAAAATGCCCCACAATTGTCATACCTTTAAAAATACCTGTTTGTTCAGTTTGGCAAGCTCATGTACCGAAACACTAAAATGATGCACCTGACAGACTGTATATCAAATGAATCAATAGATACACGTTATCATAAGAAGACAAAAGCAGTACAACGCTCTAAGCCGTGTTAGTATGTGATGTCTATTGACAAACATGTTCATTCCCTGTCAGCCCTGCAGTCTCTGTATTGAGCTACTCTGGATTTATCACAAGGTTTTTCTATCCTATAAGCTTCTAGTATCCATCCGTCTCTTATTTGATTTCTGGAGTCTATTTTGACATTCAGAAAATAATGTCACTCCCTTGCAATTCTTCCACTACAATAAAAGCAACAGTTTTCACACCCTGACTCTAGATACTTTCAACAATACCCCTCTGTGGTGCTGCAAAGAGGAGAAAGAAGCATTAACGTTTCATTCGCTGTGAATCATTAGCCTCACATATGTGTGAATAGGTGGCAGGCACTGTGTCTGCTGCCTATATTTGTAGACGTTTATTCTTGTGTGAAGAAAAGAAAAGCGGGAGAATAGAAGAGCATAACATAGCATAACATAACCTAGCATAATGAGCATAGCATAACATAAAGGAAGGGTTAGATGTAAGCTTTACTGAAAAATGCTTTTTCTATTACATCGTGATGCACTCACATTGCAGGACCTTTTGAGGTGTGGCTTTCAGCTGGAAGTTTAAAAAAATGGTTTGAATCACTGGCCTGACTGTCCAGTTAGGAAAAATGAGTTGGCAACATTGTCCGTTTTCCAGGGTGGAGATGAAGCATGAAAAAGTATGTGAACATGAAATAGGAAAAAGTACATGCTTGTAATTCGCCTGCTTAATTTTAAGGTAGAAAAATAAGAAAACAAACGTGGAGAGGATCCTTTTGGAGTTTAAACAAAGCCTGGCCAGCAACTTAATTATTTATTGATCTTTTGATTTTTTCAATCAATCACACTAGAAAATAGTAATTTAAAATGCCCATCACAATTTCCCAGAACCCATATTGATGCCTTTCAGTTGGTTGTTTTATAACACCCATAAAAACGGCACATTTGAGAAGTTGGAACAAGCAAATGTGTAGCTCTACAAATAATCAGCTAATCCCTTCAATAAATCTGGCTGGGGAAAATGAGTTAACATCCATGGAAAAGGGAGAATGTTGCAAACTCAGTTTTCCTCACTGCCACTTATCACAAATAAACACATTCCTTAACTTTAAACAGTCTGTTATGATTAACTTTTCTAAAACATTACAAAAGGGCTTTAAAAATGCATTTGCACTGCAGTAGAAATACCTCACTGTGATACTGCGATGAAAGCTTTGTTTGCATTACTTATTGTTTTCTCCCCACAACTGCCTCTTTGTCAAACTAATGATTTCCTTCCCTTTGTCCATGAGTCCATGGAGGGAGGTGAATGCAGAGGAATAGGAAAAGCTGCTGTGTTTCACTGAAGTCAGTTTTTTTTTTTTTTTTTTTTTTTTTACAGGCTTAGAGAAATTTCTTGTGTCAGCTCACTCAAACATACAATCCCAGAACCTTACAGCACTATCTCCTGACGGCAGCTGTGTTGAGGACCTCTGACTTCCATGTGCTTATATGGTTTAGCTCACTCCCCCCCTTACTTCCCCTGCAAATGGTACAGTCCATTTAAAAAGGTGCTTGTCATCTCTCAATGCTCTGTGTCCTTTCAACAGTCAGCTGCGGGGAGCACATTTCACAGGGGCAGTGCTGGCTCTCTAACACACACACTCATGCTGTTACGGAACTCTCAGACACACACACACAGGCATGCTCGCACTCTGACACACTCCTGCCATACATACACTATCTCCAAAGCGCGCACTCTTCCCAGCAGATACACATTTCCCCTGAGCCGGATGCCTCTTTTTAAAGGACAGGACAAACTGCTTTGAGGATTTAACTTGGCTTTCTCATAAAAAAGGGAGCGAGAAGAGACAGAAAAGGGAAAGAGGAGGGATTTGTTTGGGGACACCTTCCTTCACGGGAAATGGTCAACTTGTCAGCATGACACCTTGTCTGGATTCCCCTCTCCTCCTCAGGCAAAAATCCTGAAAATGATGGATGACAATAAGCAGTTGGCCCAGCGCATCGATGGGGCCATTCAGTCGGCCAGCCAGGAGGTGACCAACCTGCGGTCAGAGCTGAGCGCCACCAGCCGCAGACTGGCCGAGCTGGGGGCTACCGACTCCTCTGCCAGCATGCTTGAGACCCTGCAGCACAACCACAACGGTAAGAGAGCCGCTTGGAGAGTGGAGTGAAATTAACTGTGTGCTGAGAAGCTGCGAACATGTGGAGAAGGATGAGTGTGCTCTGATACAGCTGTGTATAATGTTGCTGTGTGTGATGGATGATGTCCACGAGTGACCTGAAAAAGCTCTGGCTCTTGCCTCTATCCATGGGAATAAGCTCGTATTTGAAAGTCAGTGAGTGAGTGGATGAGTTGAACAAAAGAGGTGAGGGGTTCCTGCCGGCTTGTGTCCACCCGGAGTTCTCCCACAAATCCCCCCTCATGTTGAATAATTAACCTCCTGAACCTTAATGAGCAGGGTAGAGCTGCACTTTAGTAAGGCCAGAGTGGGTAAAGTTACAACCTCTTTTCACTTTCTGGCACTCAGTCTGCTAGTTCATTTGGTACTCCCTTAACTGGGCAATGGATCTGTGTCTCTTGAGGAGGAAGGGAAAGGGGGCTGGTTTTAGGGTTGCCGTGGGTTACTGTTACCGAGAGCTGTTTGAATGGCTGCCCAGTCTGTAGAATGCTGTCCTGTGTGTGTGTGTGTGTGTGTGTGTGTGCTGCAGCTGCTCTGTTCACCCTTTTCCAACTTTTCTATACACAGTTTGTCACATAGATAGGTAACAGATGTGTGTATTTGTGTCCATGGACATGAATAAGCACGGTTGGCTGCATAAACATGTGTGGTATTTGTGCCCAGGCGTTGCCATGTCCTTTCAACTTCTGGCACTACACACGTACTCACACTCTTGCTGCTGTTTCCATAGCAGTCAGCTGGTACAGTGAGCCGTCTGATAGGATATGTTCCATCTTGGCTTTGGCAGAACTCTTGCTTTGAAACCACATCTCTCTCAGATACTTCCGAGATCAAGCTCAGTAATAGGTCTGCTGTATTTCCTCTCTCGCATTCATAAGGAAAAACTGTTGGCTAACTTTCCCTTTACAATGACAGAGAGTCATTTAGTCCTCAGCTGACCTCTGTAGTGCTTTTTTTAAAGAGGAAAATGTGAACGCAGGCTGCCATACACAGCTGGTCAGAAACAGTTTGGTCATGTGTCAGCATTGTTTTCAAAGGACTGCCCCTGTCTCTTTGTTTTTCAGTTGTTTCTCTGTGCTTGAACCAGTGTGTGTGTGTGTGTATGTGTGTGTGTGCCTTGCGGTATCCCTTTAACCCTGATGCACGCTCACACTTTTGCTGTTTCCATAGCAGTGTGTTTGCCAGTGTGAATGACGACGAGCATTTCTCTGGGAGGGTTTGAGCACTGATGTCATTGTCCCTTGTAGCTGCCTCTCTGCTCAGCTGAAATGATGCCTGAGATGTGCATGTTCACTGGTGGAATCACATTCATCTGTGGGGAAGATTCATAAAACACACATCAACATCACAAAGGCTGCAGAAAAAGACTTCCCCACTGGTCCATTCTTACAATGTTAGCAATGTTTCTGGAATGATACACTTTCAGAAACTGACACCTATCTGTAGATCTCTCTCTAGATGGATTCTGTCAGACATAATTGTCTCTCGAAATACAGTGCTGAGTGGTTCTGAGTACCCCTTTTTTCAACATCAAAAAGGACACACACACATGTTCTTTTGATAGTGAAGATTATGGTTGCTGATTCCTGCCTTTTGTTTGGCCGGCATATCTCCCCCTTGTCATTGTGCTTCTGTCAATAAGTCTTTTTTCCCCTTTACACCCACCTCTTGCTGTCTTTTTTCAGTCCTCTTTCTCTGCTCCTAGCTGTTCTTTACAAGCCTAGGGTGTATAATAGAAGAGGCTGGGGATGGGGGGGATTAGGTAATTTATCACTAGTGACTGTGTTGGGAAGGGAGGTGTGTGCTAAGGGTCGCTGGTTCATTGCGCAGCCGGCAGTGTGGGGGTCCCGAGGGAAGCTGTGTTGGAGATGCTACATGGCACTTCACCACCAGCAGTACTAACCTTGCTAGCAGGCTAGCTTACCTTAATTGCATTTCTACTGCCTGGGGGTTTGCATTTGCATGTTGGATTCATCCCAACAAGTGCCACAGTTATGAATAAACGGGAATACTTCACGTATTATCTTTTGGTGGTATATTCTCTCAACTGTCTCTAAACCACACAAAGAGCCGGCCTCCCTCAAACCATCTTACACCTTGTCTATCCTCTAAGCTCACCAGTGTCCTCATGTGGTAGGCTAGTTCTTGAGCTTCAATGGACTACATTTAGCTTTGTTGTGGCACCATGGGGCTGCCTATATAGAGAAATGCTGAGCAGCCATAAAAACTGGCCCCAATAAACTTCTGCGCGTAGCCTCAATTTGTGTCGTTCTCATTTTCTCTTGTGTACGGGAGAGAATGTCACGTCCGCTCTGGAAATTGTGGATTGAATTACAAGCCCAAGCTCATTCTGCCACATTTTTCTCTGTGGTAACCTTTAGCTTTAATGCTGATTTAACCAGCCATGTTCTTTGTATAAAAATCTATTCTCAAAATCAGGTGCTTTTTTTCTGTAAACTTTCTTAACTCTGTCTGTAAACCCTTGAAATTATATCAGCTGGATACATACTAACTTACCTATGATTGGCTAAGGCAAAGTAAATTGCCAACAGAGACAGCTAACAGACAATGGTAGAGGGAAATCTTATTTATCTATCTAAAGGCCATTCAGGGACATCTTGGTTACATGTTTATTTTTACCCATAATTTTTCCGATTATTATAATAATAATTATATACAGTAGAAGCTAGCAGCAATCGACCTACTGAATGTATTTTGTCAGTGTGCATCTGAGTCTGAAAACATACCGATACTGTTACCGATGCATGTTTTGAATAAAATATTGGATGTATTTTTTTTTTCTGTAGCTGTAGATTGTTCACCACCTCTCATGAGGGATGATAATGTTTATTTATTCAGCATTCAAAGGTTAGAAGAGAAGGTCAGTCCTATTGCTTTTAATGACTCATACATTGTTGTAGTTGAGAGCAACAGCACTTGAGCCTAGTGTGGTTCGTCAAGCATTTACAAGATTATTGACAGCATCACTGCCTCAATACAAAGGGCATGCTTTTCTATCTGAGGCTCATCAAAAGGTTTTGCATAATGTCAGGGTAATCATTTGAGTTATACACAGATTTTATCCTCATGATAATTAAAAATTCAAAAATATATTCATTTTCTACAAATGGTTATCTGGAAGATCAAGAATGAATTAGGCCTATTATATCATTTAGCATGGAGGATTTGCTGTCTCTATACATCATTAATGAGCAGACAAGCTCTGCATGTTAAAATGCAGCAGAGGCTACAGTTAGGTGGTGTTCTGTAATTCAGTTCACGAAAATCCTCCTTGGCCATTGACATTAGATATTAAACAGGATTACGAATATCGGGAGGCTATTTGCTTAAAAAGTAGTTGCTCCTTTAGAGGTGAAGAGAAGAGCAACCCAGACATGACGAGACTACTCATGCTTTTAATACTATTAGCCAGTGTTTGAATTGGAATGAAAAAGCCTGTACAGTACTTTACACCAGCCTCTGCACAGTGTGTGGTATTGGGTCTTTATATTTGGTTTAACTCATATTTCACAAGCACCCTAAAACAAGTGTGATGGCCCACAGCTCTCTCAGACTGGCCTCACCTGCAGCCTCAAGATCAATACAGTATTGTGATGGCCAGCCATTCATCAATACAGCATTTTGAAACTGAAAGCGAGAGGCTAAGCTTTTCTTCTCCAGCTGTGTGGCATAACCCACTGGTATCTTACACTGAGAGAGAGCAGCAAATCTCTGCCTCCTCTTGTGACCATGTGAGCAGGGGTCAGTCCAAAAACTGCTATTGAAATGTCCAAGATCCCTCTGTTTTACTCACATTTTGACTTCCCTGGCATCACACCTCTGGCTTAATAAAGTAGCATGGCATTTTAGTGAAATTACTTTCCTCTGTGATTACAATTTTTATGTGTGAGTTCAGATCCTCTCTGCTCAGTGGGGGCTCCCATCACTCTGTGTACAGCGTTAACATTCTACTGTCAGTATATTTAGAGAGACTCTATTTGCACAGTAAATGCTTCATTAACATCGAGAAGAAGTGCTCGGACATTTGCATTCCTCCAGAGTCCAGCGTGTACTCGTGCATATACTGACACATGTGACAAGCACGTGTATATACAGCACTTAATACCTGCTACAGTGCTTGGACCATGCATTTATCAATTTTGTTCCATAACTAGATTGTTCAATAGGATGTAATTCCAGCTCATCATAATCTATCTGCTAAAACTGCCTCTACATTTAATTTCCAAGTCAATACTTGAATGCAGATTAACTTTGCTCCAAGGTACAACTGTTTTATAAGCAAGGACTCACAGTTGATTCCTAACTTGAATATACAGTATTGATTTAAAAAGTATTTGCATAACTTAGAAAGACTCTTTTATATCTCAGCGATTTGAAAATGTCAACAGGCTTTCACATAATGTCCTACCCTCTTGAATGAGGGTAATGTATGCAAAAGGGTCTTTGGCATGAATTTTTGCAAAGTTGCTTCACAACACATCACTGCGTCTCTGCTTTCTTATTTTGAGTATGATTTGATTGCTTGGTTAGTTACATTATACTGCAGTCATGTTTATGAATATATTTCAATGGCCTTGAAAATATATTGTGTATAAGTTACACTTATTTCAGTCTACTTCAATTAAGATTTAAAGAAAATGTCAACAGCTACTTATGAATGATATATGATTACAACACTATATTTGATGATTTGAAAAACATAGGGAAACATTTTTGGCTGTACGTGTTCTTTTTTTATGCTTCATCTTGAGAAATTTGCATATATTTCTGACCACATTTCCATATGTCAGAGCACTGAACTTCTGATCACTGCCTTTGCTGCATCAAGCCCCAGAGAAAAAATATAATTTTAACCATTGTCTTCTTTTATTGTTAAGCTGTAGTCCTGTCAAAAACCCAACCGAGTCATTCAAGTGTAGAAAGTCCTCACATAGATTGCGTGTTTTTCCATAAATTTTATTTCCTTCATTCTTTTGTCTGGAAAAGACATGCCATTACCTTTGTACCCTATCACACTCTTTTTCATTGATTTGATGAAGAGGGATAGGTGTAAAGCTGCTGTCACTCACTGAGGCATTTGGTGTAGAATGTCAGCTAGGTGACTGAAAAACAAAGGAATAAAAAGACAGGAACTGTATAATAGGGTGATGCAGTCATATAAAAGACTGCAATGAATTACCTCAAGCTGTGAAAGTAGCGTCAAATCTCATTAGTGCTTTTTGTTGATGGAGATGGCTTTTGAAGCCCTCTCTGTCTTATGGCAATAGGAAACTTAATGACTTGTGTGAGGAAAAAAGATAGTCCTGCTCAGGTTTCATGTTTATGGCACATTTTATGATCATTTATTTGACAAAGTTACCCAACAGATGGTTAGTCATCAAAGCAGTCTTCAAAAGTGCAAGAAAAATTGGCAAATGGCACAATTGCCTTTGGAAAAACTTTATTTAGCTCCTCTCCTGGCGTCGACTGCAGTAAGTTTTCTAATGAATCCCAAGTTTAGAAGGAATCACCACCTACTGGAGGTTGTATTTCAACTGGAACGACCCATGTTGGTATAATTAATAAGGCTGAAACCTGAACATGTGGTCGGAGGTAGTAATTACTTGCCTATAAAGCATGTTAATGGCGAGTGATGTTAGTCTGTAACCATATGCTTAAAGGTCATTCATTTACATATACATGTAGTCATCAACTGAGTGAGAGAACCTTGTGAACTAGATTGATGACCATGCAGTATACGTTTGAAATATATGATGTGGTGTCTCTTATGCGTATGTTCACCACATTCTGGGTGTGTATTCACAGCGTTGGCACACTTCTCTGTGTGGCCTTGTCATAAGTTATTGAGCAAAGGAGTAGTAAAGTAGTTTTCCCAGACAGTCATCATCTATCAACAGGCCTTGACTCACTAACAGTGAGTTTGTTTGACATTACAACCGTAATACTAATTAACTCAACCTCCTCCCATCTACTGCACACACATATTACTTATTTATCTCTACCTGAACAGACAACTTGATGCCCTTCGTTGCGTTTGGGTAGGTCAGGTCTGTAGCGTATATATTTGATGTTTTGGGTTTGGTCACAGAATGCATTAATGAGTTTGAGCGGCTCTTGGGTATGTAAATTTATGTTTCCCTCTGTCCTTCAGCCTGCCTTTCCTGAAAACTGATGCTAACAGCACTCGCACGCACTGGAGCAGATGGCGTGAACGAGTGTGCTCTGTAATCAGTGACATTGCATATATTCATATGCCATAAAGTTCAAATTCTGAGCTGTGCCATGTGGGCATAGAGGGTTAGAAAGAGGGAAAAATGCTATAGTACAACCTAAATGTCACTTTCCTACAGAAAGACATTTTAGAGAAAGACATTTTAAATATTCTGGATCTCCATGAAGGTGACAGGCCAGGGTAATGGATAGTGCACCATGTGGATGGACTACTGTGAACAATGATTAAAACTCTCATTAATGTGATGGAAAGCTTCATTAGTGGAAGATGGTGGGTGGTGGGCATCATTGTTTTTATGCTGCTTCCACTAAGATCCCCCTGTAGTCTCTAGATGGCCTTCATTTTATATGTTTGCCACAGGGCCCAGCTCAAACATATCAGAATAAACTTGTTCCTCCAGACAACGCGGGCGAGAACTATTCACAACTATATCTTTGCCAGTGATCCAGTGATAATAAAGGAAAATAAAATGGGAAATTAGAGCAGCTGAATATATGCGAGCCTATACTGCAATTACATCGGATGGGACTCTAGCATAGAAATCTGCACAGCAGAAGCTGATAGGTCTGCTGCGGCCCCAGAGAATGACTCCTAATAGGCTGAGATGGGAGATGAGGAAAGTGTGTGCTCGTCGGGCATGGAGCCCCCCAGTGGTTTTTGAATGATGTGATGTGACGGAGACTGGGGGAAGAGGAGGGACCAGGGGAGGAGGAGGGGTGTGGTGGGGTGGGGGGGGGTCCGCTGCGGGGCTTTCTAAGATTTGTCAGCAATTATTCACAATGAGGTGCAGTCAGACGATCGGCTGTGGCGACAGCAATGATGAGATGACATTTCCTCTGTTCATCTCACATTTCTGGAAGTGGTAGGATGTGAAAGGACGTGAGTTTTGCCTATTTCTGTCCTCTGTTCCATTTCTGTGAGGCCAGTGTTGTGCATTAAGTGTGGTTTTATCACAAAGTGCTGCAGCATTGTGCAGAAATGGTATAAATCTCAACGTCATCCTTTTACTTTATTTTTCTGCAGGTATCACAGCAAAATGTTGAATGAAAGTATTATGTTTTCGAAAAAGACTTTAATTGTTAGGCTTTATATCAAGTTTTATCCCAAGGACATCCAAAGAAACTTTACTAAATAAAAAAAATCATAATATAATGTACCATCTAATCATGTTTATGTAATATATGATTAGAAATAATGGTTCCATTGATGACATTTCAGTACAGAACAACGTTCATCTTTAGGTCTATTTCTACAGCAGCTACAACAGGGTGTTAATTTTGGATCCTAGCTGGGGGGTACATGGTGTGTGCAACCCAAGAAGATAAGGGTATTTTAGGTGCAGGTATAGTCGAATAGAATTACTGCATAGCTCTGCAGAGGCATTGCCTTGCCTTGGAGCAATTTCAGACATATGTACTGGTCTTGGGTTGGATTTCTCTTTGCACACATTCCACTGCAACCATTTAGGAGCTGACAAATACAGTTGGATCTCGAATCTGTGATTCTGTAAAGCCTCTACTCATGTGTCAGACAGTTTCCTCCAGCTCAGAAGGACCAAGCAAGGGAGCTGTGAAGGTGTTTCAAAGTTTCTGTGACATTGCTTTGAAATTGCTACATTGCTCTTGGAGAGGATGTAATGGTTTTGGCCTGAACCAGTGACGTTCAGTGTTTACAGACAAGAATCAGTGGGAGTGTAGAGGTACTCATGCATAGCTGACACTAAACGGCTATTAGAGTATGAAACACTCCTGTCCACCTCCCACATTTTGTACTTGACATGCTGCTTGAAATGATGTCCTTAAATCTTGTTGATGGTGTCTAGATAAGTTTACTATTGAGGTACACTGAGTAACAGTTCTCGTTTGATTTAGGAAAGTCCTATTTTTATTGAATTAAAGGTTAGAGGAGAACTTTTGGAATTATAGTTCTCTGGTAGTAGTTGAACTCAGAGGCCAGAGTTTTGTTTTGTTTTGTTTTCTTTGTTTTTTTTTTTTTTACTTTTCTTTGGCTGTGGTCAGGACACACAGTGTGCATCTGCGAGTTTTGCTAGCAACAAGCTGCCAGAGGTCAGTGGGTTCAGACATATTACATCATTCTTTCTGCTATGTAACACAAGGTTGGATTATTTGTAAGCTATGCAAGTTGCATTATCTAGCTGGGTTGAAGTAAAGACAAGATACTTGTTGAAAATAATGGCAGGGAGAAAATGAGTCATTTCTTGTCTTACTTTTGAGGAAGAGGATAAAGAGTATGGATGTGGAAACATGATGTGGTTTGACCAAGGACGGAGTGCATTTACTGTTTTATCATCTTGTCTAACAGCTTTCTCCGTAATGCCCCTTTCAAAGTTTTCACATGACAAATCAAAGATGAGTTTGAAACATTTTCTACTTAGACATCCTAGGAGTGTACTCCTAATGCAATGCGTCCATTGTTTGGAAGAAAACAAAATACAGACAAAAATGTATCTATAAATTGAAAAAGGCACAGATTCACAGAAGAGCTTTTCTTTTCATCTGTTTCTTGCTCTCTTACCTCTTGTTTTCTCTCCTAATCGTATCAATGATCAGCACACATAGTTACATTGCTGTTTCTGTGTTTATTCTAGTCAGTCAGTCAGGCCTGGCTGTTGTGATTATGAGTGATCATCCAACCTACAACTGTCCATCTATCAGCATGCAGGCTGTCCGGCCAGCTGGTGCCTGCTGGGTTGGAGAGGCAGATTGGGCAAGCCTGGATGTCACAGTGGTGGCAGGTGGGCCCCGCCATCAGGTACCGTAATGCCCACTGGCACAGACAGGCCTGTCTCACAGCCGTGCGATGAGGAAGGGCCAGGGCATGTGTGGCGGAGGAGAGAGGGAGGCATCTTGAGCCATGTGTATGCCAACCCTGACAAATTGGATAAAGCCTCCAGTGGATAGGAAGGGCAGTGCCAGTGTGAGGCTGACATATGAAGAGGACTGGCACAGTGGGTGGAGTGGGCAGAGAGTGGGAGGGGTGAGGGTGTCGGAGAGCAGATGTGTGTGTCATCACAACCCTGGCATCATGCTGAAGGAGACGAAGCATTACTTACGTTAATGGCTGTAAACAGACAGATACACACATTCACAGAGCAAAAAAAAAGTGATGCTACTGTATGAGTGTGCATGAGAGGACCTGTCCTTCTATAACAAGGCTAAGAAAATACTGCCAGTGGTGCTATTTTCACACGTACACAATGTCTGTCTGGGAATACTCTTCATCCTCTACCTCATTAGTTTTTTCACGTGTCATAAACCAATTTTTTGCCTTTCTGCTCCTATTACCTACTATGAAAAATCACCTGAAAGTCATATTTTACCTGCTGATGCATTTATGCTTTGAAAATGTTCACAAACCTGCAGTGTCAGATCAGCTGCACTGTTCTTTCCATTAGATTATCACACGATAGAGTAAACAGCAATCTGTGCAGAAACTGTTTAGCTATTGAACAGTGCCTGAAGGTGGTGGATGTGTTATCTTAACTACATTTCCGGACAGAAATGTGTAATTTAATGCAGTTCAATTGCTATGAATTAGTCTCTAAATTTTCTATACATTGAAAACGATCATGCAAGTGGCTCCAAACTAAATTAGATACTCTAATCTAAATAAAGGTGCTGTTCTAAACTCTCTCTCACTTTGCAATCATTGATACATGTCAGAAAAATGTCTTTCCTTTATTCCTTCATTTTTCTCATTGTAGTCTGGTGTTTCATTTGTTGTGTATACTGCACAATCTTACACTGAGGCTGCTGTAACTTCTCATAGACTGTCACTTACCAAACACAAATCATTTGGCAGTCAGTGTTTGTTGCAGTGCTGATAATCTGCAGGGGACAGCCAGGGAGCAGCATGACCAAAACGTCTGCATTTGCAAAGAGCACCACAGGAGACATGTTGAGGAAAAGAAATATTTAGATTTAAATGGCAGTTGGCAGTTGCATCTTTGATGGTAAACAACCGAGGTTATAGTGATCAGCTTATATCAATAATCTGGATTTGGAGGTTGTTTCTACTTTATACTGGTGTCAGTGGCTGCACTTGAAAGAGATAACAGCACAGTTTTGTAATTTTCTGTTTTCCATTTTTCTATCCAACATTACATAGATATAAAATTTTAAAAAGTCCAAAATCATTGTACATTTATCTGAGAACAATTATGCAATTTTGAAAGTTCAAATAAAATTTCCAAAGTCCTATTTTTATTTTTTTTTTATATGGAAACTCCAAAAAAATAAATGTTACATTGATCATAGGTGACCAAAAGCTACAATATCAACTTTAAAATTGCTGGTAGAAACCTGTGACACTTATTGTACCAGGCCAAACAAAAAGAAAAGAAAAGAAAAGAAAAGAAAAGAAAAGAAAAGAAAAGAAAAGAAAAGAAAAGAAAAGAAAAGAAAGAAAAAACAGGTGGCTAATTGTCAAAGAAATTGCAGGTGCGCATTGAGTATACTGCATCATTACATCAGACCTTCATTAGCAAGCCGAAACCAAACTGATCATTTACACTAAACTACAGCAATTCCAGATTTCTCACAGCTGGTTTCACCTGAGAAAAGTGGGGATTAACTCAAGTGTTTCTCCTGTGTTGCAGACTAACTCAGTACTTGTCAGCTTACAGTCCATTATAGGTTTCTCATTTATGAGAATTTGTTTATTCCAATTGATCCAGTGGCTGGAAAAAAAAAAAAACAGAGTGGCAGAGTCTCAGTAGCCTTGTTGGCAGACCAGATCCCATTTAAGGCTCTATACCATCATCGTCTTTCATTTTATTGATTGGGATAATGCTGCAATGACCAACTCACTGTAGTGCAGCTTTCATTATGTAATGAAGACATTACACAGTCAGTGAAAAGATATTAGATGATATGTTGAGTGCAAACTGCATGTTAATTGACTTTAACTGCCACTGAGCTGATTATCTGAACTGCTGGTCCAAGCAGCGTATCATGATGCAGGCGATGTGAATGGCCTCTAAGACTAAACGAGTAAGGGTGTTAGTTTAGGGTCGATGCATCTAAAGGCATTATTTGACTCTCATTGAGCTGACATGACCCTTATGCCTGGATCACATGACCTCCAAACTGAGGATGTGATGTCTTCGCAAAAGTCATTAGAAAGTGTTCGATGTGTCACCATGTGTCTGTTTGAGGCCCTTTGAATCTTTATCAGCAGGAAGCTAGGCAGATGCCTGATCAATAGGCAGGAGGAAAGGAAACAAAAGAGTTTTCTTGTCTTTTTCATTTTCTGTCCTCATCGTTTTGAAAACTTGCTCAAGATTGGACCATGATACTATAAAACTGCGAGTGTGTGGCAGGGTTCATAATAAACACCAGTGATTTAATGATTAGTTTACTCATTGCTGAGATTTCTGGCATTCAGCATTGCACATTCTGGCCTACACTCTTGTAAACAAACCCGCACATTGTTTCATTCTTCACTCAGAGATGGAGGACGGTGCTACTAGTGTGTGACTGGTGTTGTAACACCTTTAATTCTGAAGCCCAATTAGTTTATGATAAAAAAAAGTTATATTTTTGATAGTGATATTTAAGTCTTCATAAGATATTTATAATTTTTGCTTTATAATTGCTGCTTCTCTGCTTTAATCTGCTGGCTTGCTCGCTGTGTTGTATAAATGTGACTGTAATATTTTTGTCCTTTACCTAACCTGTTATCATGTCCTTGGTTGCAGAGAGACACCTAAAAAGCTGTAAATTACTTACTTAAACATCAAGCAATGAAAATGTCTCTTCCTACATGTCAAAAAAAAAAAAAAAAAACCCTCTGTAAAAGTTGTGGCATGCCCTATTTGTATTTTAGGAGTTGGTTCTTATCTGTAACATAACAAAGGGACAGGTACTGCCAGCTGCTCTGTCAGTCTAGAAGTAGTCATGACACTTCATCTCTCCTGAGCGAAGAACCTTTGTCTCGTATCTTCCATCTAAACAAGAAGAGTTCAGCCAGAGTTCAAAAGGAAGTTGGGAGGGAGAGTAAGATTTTCGTTTCCCCCTGTGTCAGTTACTCCCCACCTTTTGGGTCTTGCTACTCTGGAAAGAGAAGAAGTTGGTTTGACAGCTGGTAGGGTGCAGATATGCGGGGGAGACATATTTCTTTCTAGCAGCCTCTTTTTTGAAACACGTGTGCTGTAAAGGAGGGTTTGTCATCTTTCAGGGAATATCAAGAGGAATCTTTGAGTCAGCCAGCCCCAGGGGAACACTTTTACTTATCAAAGATGCAGAATGTGAAGAAATGCATTACAGTCCACCTGGCCAATGAAAAACCCATGTGACATGGTTTTAAACAAAATAAGACAATTTTGAAATGGTGCAGGGTTGAAAAAAAAAAACTCTTTTTGATCCATGAGAGATCCAAGTGATTCAGGGAAGAAAAGGACGACAGCACGGTGACTTGTTTTGCTGCACATCTCATTGGGATTTTGTTACTTCACGACTTAATGCCAGTTTCTTTGATAAGGTTAACATAGACCTGGTGTCTTGAGGCCCTTTGGTAACGCTCATTGTTGCTTGTATGGATGCATCCATGCATGTGCACACATGTACGTGCATTCTCAAACAAAGACACACACACACACAAACAGAGCTTTGCTGGGTTATTTGCTTTGTGTAGTGAGTGATCCATGTGTTGGCATGCACTGTGGCCATTAACTGATGTGGCTGACTGTGTAGACGGAATTGATTTCTGATACAGGCCATAAAGCACAATGCTACAGCTTTTCACTGTCAGAATCTACAAGGCTATTACCTTGAAAGGAAGCTGATGCCACTGTCGAATAGATTCATGGATAATGTAATAGGGATATAGAAAACTAAAACAGCTTTATTCCACCATAACCTACTGGGCTATTGTGCTACTACTGTCCTAACTGTCGTTACTTTGCCAGCTCTTCTATATATGTACATTGGATAGTAATCTTGATACAAACACCGTAAGTACTCTCAGTGTCACTGACTCTAATTGGTCAAAGAACAGTTCTTAGAGTCATCATATTATGTTTCATTTCTGCTGAAGTGATAAGGATGGAAATACCCAGAGTGTGAAACTGAAAGGAGGTAATGTGTTCTTAGCTGTCAGACAGTTAGTTAATATAATGCAAATGTAAAATTTGCTGGCCTAAGAACAATTTAATGTAGTATTAAAGCAACAGCTCAGCGTTTTGGGAAATATGTCCTTTTTGCTTTCTTGCTAAGAGTTAGCTGATGAGCAATATCACTGCCATGTAAGTATGAAGCTATGGTTGTGCGCTCAACTCAGCACAAGACTGAAAACAGGAGGCTCCATAATGCTTATTTACAAAGTGTAAACAAAGTTTTCACTGAAAAGCAGCAAAGTGTATTTCCCGAAATGGTTAATTATTCCTTTAATTGAATGTAGAAGCAGATTTGAAGTGAGTTTTGGTGATCAAATTTTCAAAAATGGTCTAACCGCAATGGCGGGATACTCCAGCACCTTAGCCATGAAAGTTAGCCTACTTGCTGTGTTTAATTCTTTTGTTATAGCATTGGGAAATCGAACCATGGCGGCAGGCTGTCATGGAACTGCAGCCTTGCGAGCCAGATAATTATTTAGCAGCGTCAGAGGATTGAGATTTGCTTAATGTCTTGTAGCTTTCTCTGTTTTCAAAGAGTCTACACTCAGACTGAAAACCTTACTTGTGCTGCCATCCAGCAGTGGCTGCATGCTCTCTGCCTGTAGTGCAGTACTGTGTCACAGTTGGATGTGAACATAAGTGCAACAGATTTAAAACTCTCAGGCCACAGAGGTCAGTGCTATGAATGTCCTCTGTAGAATATTTTGTGTGGAGTTCTTGTTATTGCCACTGCATTCATAATCACACTAGAAACCAGTACTGATGTTATAATAAAGAGTAGCTTTGGCCAGCATATAATATCATGTTGAGAGTATGCGCCTGTATCTAAGTTTGGATCCCTGTCATTACATCTTGTTATTGTAAGACTATCCTAGAGATTGATGTCTGCGTTTATCTGGATCCAAAGCAATAAGCTGCTTATATTAGATTTTAAATCCTTCAGATCACCGAACAACATCTTGGCTTTCCCTGCACAATCCATAATCAGGCCCTTCACACAAACTTTATTTGGATGTTACAAAATTCATTGATGGCTTGCCAAAACCCTCAACATTATGATATCCTAAAATTCTCCAGCTTGTAATACGATCAGTGTTTTCCCTTTGCATATCTTTCTTGAGTGGATGAATACCTAGGCAGTTCTCGATGGCTGGTGAAACGGCTCGTGAGGAGGAATAAAGTCTGTCTGCCTCGTAGACAATCGATCTTTGTCAGGAGTGACGTGCCTGCGCAGTGTCTGTCTCTTTCCACAAAACTGACTTACATTAGGCTTAGCACTAAGATATTGCTCTGCGGCTCAGGGTGTCAGAGAACTATTCCCAGGCTTATGCTCCACACCATGATGCCAAAGTATATCATTGATTCTCTGATTGTAGGCCTCTTAGAGTCATCTCAGTACATTGCTTTCTATTTTTCTACTCAGTGCATCTGCTGCACACAATCTCGCTGTCAGTGTTGGTTAAGGTTTATGAAGAACAGTTTTTTTTACAAAGCCTATTTATAGATCATCTAATTGTAAAGAATCAATATCAAAATTATTACAGGAAGGAATAAAGTTTTTAAGTTAGCTTACTGGGCAGTGTATGTTAGGCGCATGTAGCACAGACACTGGAATCTGCCATTATTTAACTTATTGTGTGGCCAGTTGGGACTAAAGGACACATTATTCTTCTTCTCTACTAAGCAAAGCTTCTGTTTAAGTCACGGTCATCTAGAGTTTCCACCTCAGGTTTTCCCATCCTCAAATTTATTTGTTTTCAAATTTAGTAGCTCTGCATAGACTGCTTTGGTATATTTTGACCTCATACAAGATGATCAGCGTTTGTCAGTGTTTCCAAGTTAGAGTAAATTCAGTTTGTTTTGCCTCACTTAGGGCTGGGTACTGAACCACACTAAGTTTTTGATAACAAACAAGTATTGAAACCTAGTACCAAAGTACTGAAAGTACCAGAGGGTGGGGTCGACTGCCAATTTTTTTTAGATGAAACATGTTTTTATTCCTCAACGCAAGGTATTGAAAAAAATATTCTTTTGATCTCTTGACCAAAACGCTATTGCTAACGCTCTAACACTATCAGCACTGGTAATGTAATCTTTAAATGATACCCAGCCCTAACATCACTAACGCAACAGGTGTAGGAGCTGCTTGGAGCTAGCTTTATATAATGAATTTCCCATATAAGCAATTCTCACAAACTGAAGCATTGTTATAATATTAGCGCAACTCAAGAATAAACTGCAGCTAAACACGAGAGCGCATCTGAATAAATCTCAACTAATGTATGCGTGTAATTGTCAGTGGTTTTGAGTTCCACCACAGCCTCTGAGTCCTGCCCCTGTTGGTTAATTGAAGGAAATGGAGCTGTTCAGTAGAAGGCAGGTAAATATGCGGTGCTTATAAGAGATGGCCCCATGGCTATGAAAGGGAAAATTGAATGGTGACCACACACTGGAAACAGCTCGAGCTAGATGTGCAATTTTCTTCTGCTGAAGCTGTGACAAGACATAAAACTTTGTGGTTGTTGTGCAGTGTTTGTCATTCATGCTGCTCATCTCATGTCGTGTTATTACACTGGTGTATGGTTTTACAACCACAGATTAGTGCTGCTGCTGTTCAGTTTTGTCTTCTTTTTTGGAATTCACTTTATTGGATGTCTTTGTTTAACAATTCAGCATTTCAAGTATTTCAGGAGTTCAGAAATATGAATGAAAATACATTTCTAAACCCTGCCCAAACTGTGATGGACAGTGTCTATTGAAATGTACTCAAGGTGCATTTTGAGTGCACTTTCTTTGTCTTTTTTTTTTTTTTTTTTAACAACAAGCCCGAATTGCCACATACAATAACCCCATACTTGCTCCATAAACTGTGTGAAAGCTTTATGCTGTTTTTTTTTTTTTTTGGCTGGTGAGGGCTTTGCCTTGCTGCCCCCAGATCAGAGCGTTGCTTGAGGATTAAAGTCACTTTCTAGTCGTTTGCTTCCAATCCAGCAACAGAGTTATCACCGCCTCATGATCACACTATCAAAGCTCAAGCCCACGCCTCAGCTTAAGTCTGTGCCAGCCCTTTCAAGATGTTCACAGCTCCGCCAAATGAAGAGTCCACAATCATTACGAAAAGCTTAATTGTGTCTTCTCACTGTGGGTGTGCCCGACGGTTCCACCTATGCAGAGGCTCTGTGTCCATGTAGATATGAGATAAGAGTGCATGACAGCATGCTTGCCGTGGGCCTTGAGTGAAGAATTCAGAATTTTCTCTGCTCATTAGGATTCTGCAGTGGCCGCTGAGTGAGGCTGAGATGAGAAGAACTGATGAGAGGAGAGGCAGCAGAGGGGCCAGAAATAGATCAAAACCAAACTGGAGTGCAGAGCATTGGTGGGCACGGGGAGGAAAGGAATGTTGCCCCTGTAAAACTGGACATGCTAAATGGAGCTGTCTGACTGAACTGCAGATATAGAGGCGCCCGGGTGAATGATAGCAATAGCGAACGAGCTAGCTGGCTAATGATGAGAAGTGTTTAGGAATGCTGATAACAGTAAGAGGGGGTTTTGGTTGTGATTGGGAAGGATGGAGATTACAGAGACCCTCAAGCTTTTCTCTGCTCTCCCTTCTCTTTCACACATCTCTTTCCTTCCCCCACTATCTCCCTTTAGTTTTGCTGTTCTGACTGTGATTAGTAGAGAGATTAGAGGCTCATGATTCTTCTATTTTCTACTCCATTAGTCTGACTCACTTCGTGTGGTTGGTCTGTGTCAGTGGCCGAGTGGCTGTCCGTCCTCTTGCCCCCATCATCTTTCTTCTGCTTCTCAAGATCTCTCATTCCACAGCCTTTCATTTGATGAGCCGCACATCTTAATAACTTGGGTAACGCTTTTGCGAAGTCTGAGTGCATTTCGATTACTGGGTTGTTTGTGATGCGTGTGATTCCAGAGAAGAGTGAAAGATATGAGTGGTACGAGCGAAGCCATTAGCAGATGTTTTAAGTTGGATTCTTTGAGTTCTTAAAAACCCAAAAGCGAGTTCCATCTCCTGTCATTAGGATTTATCAAAGGAAAGGCTTTTAAATGTCTTAGTGTGACTTCTGCTTCCAGAATCTAAATTAGATAATTATGGCTCCTTGAAAATGTGACCCAGTGCTCAGCAAGTCCACCGTCCCACTCCACTCCCTCCGCCGACCTCCCCTTCTCTCCAAACTGACCATTAGCACTGCGCTGGCTGCTCTGGAGCTGTGCGGATGGCTGACATTTAAGAAACATCGCCTTTAGTCATTCCTCTTCTTCATCCTCCTTGTCGGTTAACCTTTCTCTCTCCCTATTTTCTTATTCACATTTTCTCACTTCCCTCTTTCTCTCAATTGCTGTCCTTTCCCCTTGTCCTTCTGTGACTTGCAGTTTCATTCAGGCAATATTTTTTTGTCTCCCCTCTTTTAGCTCCACTCTGTTTGTCTCTCTCCGTCTTATATTTCCACGGATCCATGAGTGGAATGGAAGCAAATAGAGCAAGGCAGCGAGGTAGAACCTACTACCTCATCTGGTAATGAGCCTGGAAAGTTCCCAGCCAAAAGTACACTGTCTCCATGGTGACTGAGGTAAAGTTGCCAGCACTGGCTGCGCCTGGTGTCTTTGAAGGCCTCGGCTAGAGTAAACAATGCCAAGGTCGACACTCCTAGGGGTTTGTTTCAGCATCTGCGACCACAAAGACAC
The DNA here is from genome assembly GCF_017976425.1 of Toxotes jaculatrix. NCBI lineage: Eukaryota > Metazoa > Chordata > Actinopteri > Toxotidae > Toxotes > Toxotes jaculatrix. Next base: position 13,946,399 of record NC_054395.1, on the reverse strand, counting down.
ACCACAGTCTATGAGGATGTTAGTGGATTTTTTTTTTTTTTTTGGCTGCTCAAGAGCTTTTTATTCGACTCACTAGACCACCCTGACCGTGACTTACCACCCAACTCAGTTTGTGTTTTATTTTTTGCTTAATCGCAGAGTGAACCTTCTAAACATCTTTTGTTTTCACAGACGAAAAGCTCCATACATCTCCATGCAGCCTAAGCCCAGCATATTTAAAGTGAACCTGTTTGTGTCTTCCTTTACAGGATGTAGCTTCAAGGTTCATATTTAGCCATATTTTTTAGCAGTGTGCGTTTTTTTGTGCTATTAAATGCCCTCTTTGTCCTGCTGCAGTCTGTTGTTCTCTCTTGTCTTCTACCATGCCCCCCTGGGCCACCTCCATTTATTGTTCAATTTAATTATTAATGTTCTTAATTCTAGACGAGGGAACAAAGCTGCTATGTTGTTTATTTATGCCTTTGAGCTCTGAGTCATGCACTCTCCTGCTACCACAGTTGCTGCTGCAGAGTCACAAGTCCTTACTAGTGGGATAATTACATACAGAGTCACCTGCCCACACACAGAGCGCAGACGGGTGGTTTTGTCACATTTCGTTGTCAAGACTGCGTCTCTTTGACTGTGAGCTCAGTGTAAACTTTAGGTCATATGTGGAAGTGGTGTGTGGAAAGCTGTGTCTTGCAAGCATTGAAGTTCCACTCCACTGTAGACTAAACCAGGGAGCGAAGCAGAAATAAACAGTCCACCACTACTTATCACTTGTAAACCTGCGCAATAACTTTACAACCCTCTGTCTTAGAAATGATGTTTATGTGCTCGTAATTTGCAGCAGCACGTGTGTTTTAAAAGAAACGTAATGTTGCTTTATTATTTTTTTAAGGGAATGTTTTTCAATCTGTGAAGTCAAAAAATGTTCATAACATTTCAGTTACCCACTTATGGCAGCATAACATTTGCTAGTAGCAACAAAATTAATAAGCAATTAAATGCAATTAAATTAATTAAAATGTTCAATGGTTATATTTAGGCAGTCAAAACCCTTGGTTAAGGTTAGGGAAAGACTGTAGCATTGGCTAAATAAAAAGAATAAAAAAAAAAAAAAAAGTCAATGCTATTTGAAGCCAGAGACAGGGCATGATTACTTTTTCAGTATTTAACCAAAATCGTGATCTTTGCCTAACAGTCCACCCTGACCACCTGCAAATCACCAAACCACAGTTATTCGGTTGCTGTTATCTGCTGCGTCAGCTTTGTTAAAAACAAAGCCAGCCCCATAAAGTCACTTTTCTTTTAATTTACCATCAGGAAATACAGCAAAGTTTGGTCTAAAAACCAAACTTTCCTGTATTTGTCTTGACAAAGAAGAAAGTTTTCATATGTCTCAAACTTTTGTTACATTATGCATTTGAAGAGAGAAAGTTTTCTGTCTAGAGAACATAGACTATAGTCTATATAGACTATAGACTATGTACATGTACTATAGAGGTACCAAATTCTATAATAGTTATTCCTGGTACACCCAGCACTTTCACATCCTTCTTTTTTCAAATTCAAACAAAAAAGCAATGTTTGTTTGTTTTTTCAAAGTTTGGGCTATAACCAATTTTAGACTGAATAACATCTACATTCACACGCTGTTCAAAAGCTGTGTGAGCATTTAGCAGCGTATGTGACCCTCGAGGCTTCTAACTGCACAGATACTTGAGATTCTGCCCTGTGATGCTGTGTTTGTGTTTAAATTTTGAGAGTGTCTGACTCTGTCCCAGATGCTACAGGGCATATATCTATCCGTTAATTGGGGCGGAGGGCAAACCCAATACAGATGGTATTTGCAGTGTGTGATGAGGAGGATTTTCTGGGTTTACTGCAATCTGCAGTGCAGCTAACGGCAGCGAGGAGAGGCGAGGAGACAGGAAATTGGAAAAGAGAAATGGGGGAGATGGAAGGCAGGGAAAGGGCTGAGAAAGAAAGTGACAAACATTCAGTGAGGAGATTGAAGGTGGGGATGCACAGAGAGGAGGAAGGAGAGTGCAATACAGAGAAATAGATGACATAAAACTATAAACATGAAAAATCCCTTATACCTCTCTCTTTAGCTCTGTTTGGGCATTTATTTTCTAGTACTCTGTCTCTCCTTCATGAGTATTCTTCGTACTCCTCTTGTTGGCCACTGAAAAATGTGATGATATTGTAATTTAATCTGACATGCTGTTGTATTGACCATACGTTTGAGCAACTGATTTCACATACATCCCAGTTAAATGCCAGTCAGTCAGGACAAAGGGTTACTCGAAATGTTCTCGCCTTTAAATCCAGCTCATCCTATAATTACCACTGATAGAATCTCCTGAAAACTCATTCAACTTCCTAATGTGCAAAGTTAACTTGATGAACGACGAGCAATAATGCATCAGCGCCCTCCATCAGTCACCATTAAAACTGAGAGCTGGCCATTGCATCTCAATATAGCATTATTAGCAGTGGGGCTTCTCAAGAAGATGGAGGGCTCTGCATACTAAACCAGACAAGAAGCTTCAGTGTCGCGCTGAAAATGAACAGCTACTCTACTGTAAACTTTTTGAATGACCAGCAACTATGATTAATGTGAGTGTTTACTTGTACTGATGAGCAGATTGTAGCTTAACAAATGGCAGCTGTAGATAGTGGAACTCTAGTGAGGCATGTCGTCTGTTCCCACAAACTGATTTATAGTGAAATCTTCAGACGTTCACATTTTATTCTGTGATATTTTCTAACCTGTAGGAAAACCACCAGGACCCCTCAGTGGCTGCATTTATAATTTACACTTGGAAAACAAGACTCCAAGGTTGCACAACAGAACCTGTACCTGCCAGATTACTAATTTTCAGCACAGTCACACTGTTGTTTTTTTTTTTTTTTACATCCCAAAAGATTTTCACATAGGACCTTTCTTGCAAACCAAACAATAGTAAGCTGTGATGTGAAAATATGCTACAAATATACCACAAGCCGACAAAAACTGTAGTATACAGTATATGGTACAATTTGAAGGAGATGGACTGTGAATGCCCTGTCTGCTGGGAAAAGCTATTAAATGCAGCAATGGTCCACAGTAAGCTTGAGAGACAAAACACCAGTGTGTGGTGGTGGGGTGCTGCGATGGGGGAAACAATCACTATGGAGGAAGCAGTGCCATATTTTTAAGAAGTTCGCAAACCACTGGTTTATCCAGCTCTCCAGCATTTTGATGGTGATGTCATGTTTTCTCTTTCGATATTAGGAGGAGATTTCTGAAATATCTTGTTACAGTACATCTCTATAGTGCTTTTTCATTCTCATTTCATTTTTCTTTCATTTAGGTCTTGTTGGGATTAAAAGATTAAAATACCTGCTCCAAAAGAGACCTGGCCAAAAGGGCAACATTGCAACAATAGGTCTTGGGGATTACATATACATACGTATATGTGTGAGAAAATGAAGAGATAGAAGAAGAATTTTCTTCATAGCTCTGAGGCCACTATTCAAGAGAGCAGCATAATAACAGAAATGGCTCTTTTCTATTTATTTTCTTTTGATCATTCCATTATCAATTTGCACTTCTGTGACATGTTCCTTCTCATCTCAACTGGAAAATCTATAAATATACTGTATCTGTAATATCATTTCTATCAATATTTTTACACATAGTATGTGTAAAATAATCATAGAAAATTCCTCATAAATAAAACTCAAATCTCAGCTCTGACTGAGCAGGAAGAGTAGGCTGTAGAGTTGCAGAAGCAGCCCAATCACACCTCTCGCTCGCAAACATGATGGATCGCGAAACAGCCAGTGTCTGGAAAAACAAAGCCGGCATTTAAGCTCCTAGCTGCCCACTGTTCTTTTCTGCCGTCTGTGGCATAAATCTCAGTCAAGGCATACAGAGTGCTTCCTCTAAGAGGGGTGAGTGGGGTTATTTGTTTCACTTTGCGGGGAGTCCGCAGGAGATGGGTGGTGGAGATCTCACCTTGTCTTTAGGGAAGGTTTTAGAGCCTGATGAAAAGGTTATAACAGCAGGAAAATACTGAATAGATATGGATACGAGACAGTGTTGTACCATGTAATGCGTTGCGAGACTGGCAGGCTTCATGAATAGGTAGGCATAGGTGGTGAGGTGATTTTTATTTACACTGAAACAACACACTTACTGTGTATAGTCTATACATAACGTACACTTTGAAGGATTCATGATAACTCTGTTGTGTATATTAGAAGAGTTGTGTGATTGTGTGAAACCTTTGGGAAAATGCCAGAAATCAGACAGTGCATGTCATTTTTCTCTCCCTGAGCAGACATGCACATTCACACACACTTTCTCTCTCACTCACACACACACCACACATACACACTGGCAGATAAATAGGTAACTGGGGATTGGTTCAACCACAACAACAGCTGCTCATGTCTGGACACTGCCATCTTAGCCAGCAGCCAGCCAGTCTGTGGACCAGAAAACACAGTTTATTGGCAGAGTCTGAAAGCATGTGCTGTGTTTGCACCAGATACAAAAAAGTTCTTTTACATTACATAACGTGGTCACAAGGAGCTCTGAATGGCGTATTTTGGTGTTGGTTGTGACTGTATTTAGTCACATTGGTGTACAGTCAGCTCATGGCACAACACACAGTGCAAGGCTCACATTTCGACACGTTCAGAATAATTTAGGTTTGACTTAAACAGCAGTATGACAGGCAAACATGTCTTTTCTGCTTAGCCATGAGATGTGCAAAAAACAGTGTTTTAAAGTTTGGTTTTCTATAACTATTTTTCTTATATATTTTGGTTTGAAATGTAGACTAGACCATCTTACTACCCAGCAAAATAAATTAGCTGGTTTTACAAATTCTTATCTAAATAAAACTCAAGTATAAAGCCTGAATTAATGTTCTCATTAAGATGCTGTCTTTTTTCTTAATCCTCTTCATCCCCTGTGGGACAGAAGGCCACATTGAGCTCCCTCCCTCAAGATATTGTAGAAATGTCCAAACTTAGTTGGACTAACACTCTCCAAACATCCTGAAGTGATCACACAGCCCAGTTACAGTAGAAGGTCTAATGAATGCTGCTGTTAAGTTTCATTACACAGTGTGAGAAGCTATTTAAAGGTGGCATAAATGCGAAGTGGAAACATGCAAATGGAGGTGAACAGATGTAGATTTGCAGGTGTGAACTGAAGTGAAAATTGAGGTGAAAGAGCATCCACTGATGCTGAAAATGTCTCTTGAGTAAAAATTCGCTGTCCTGTTATCCTAAATTGATTAAATGAATATGTTCACTTGACTATAATCCCAGTTTGGAAGCTAATTAATAAGATTTAGTGATACGAGCTCCGCAATGTGAATCCTTGCATGTTTGCGTCTCAATACATCATGTGGAAAACCATGTGAGCCTTTGGAAAACCACATTTCTTGATACTAAGCCACATTGTTTTACCTGTTTATCACTCTCATTGTTGCTGGTCGGCGCTATTTCTCCTCCAATCACCATGTAAACAAACAATAATTTGAAGAATGGGGGCGCTGGAAATGAGGATGAGAACCTTCTTATTTACTCTGAATTGTTTTATGGCCTCAGCCTTATGAGGAGGGACAGGTTGGGAAATACGATATGACACTAATGCTGAGCCAGTCTCAGGTGGGTGTCAACCCTTTAATCAAGCATCAACACACACATACACACTCCCTGCTTTCACCATTGTTTAAGGGATATTATTGCTGCCTTTCTGAATTCACTGGGTGGGGGGGTTCACACGGGGGGTGGAGTCAGCATCACTGACTAGAGAATTCATAAGATCTTTATGTGCTGTGACGTCTCCACAGACATTTTACAAACCTCAGATATGCTCCAAATGACCTCCACTTAAAGCACAATCTCTGTCCCGTTTGTGCTGCTCTTGTCTCCTGTGTGACAGTGTGTGTGCGTCTACCGCCCCCCCGTTGATCAGGGCGTGTCTTCGGATGGTTCATCAGGGGGCCAATGAGAGGATGCCTGGAATGGAGACGCACATACACTCGGGCGCACAGACACACTCACACACAGATTAACGGGGTAAGCTGTGCCGCTCATCTGGGATAAATGCGGTCAGAGAGGGGAACAGCTGAGCAAACAGCTCTGGCAAGAGGCAGAGAGCAGAGTGGAGAGGGAGAGAGGGAAGCAGGGATGACGGACTACTCATCCCGGCGCAGTGTTGGCGACCGGCTGCCACGTTGGATATGCATTAGCCCTGAACCTGGGAGAATGGGGACCAGTGGAGGTAATGACTACCAGACACACATATATATTGTACCCAACTGCCAATGTTTTTTTTTTTGTTTTTTTTTTTGTCCTGGGGCAAACAGCAATGGCAATGGGAACAGAAACTAGTTCAATTTGCCCTGGAAGAAAGAAATGATTGGGATCCCTGGGAAATCCCCGCCTCTTTTATAGTTACAAATCAAGGGCAGTGGCCAGTGCAGGTCCATTCATTTAAGTTTAAGCTGATCCATCCTTTTTTTTCTCTCTCTTTTTTTTTTGGGAAATAAAACAAGTGACACCATGAAAGATAAGAGCCATGACTAAGATTTTGCTTTTACATGAAAAAACTTGTGACATGATTTGCAGAGCTCCAGATGTGGCACAGCGGTTAAGTGAGAACAGTTGTCTTTCAGTTGAGACAGAAGCAGAGGTATTATGCTGGGACATGCACCCTTGTTGTACAGTACATTATGAGGCCAGATGGCCTGATGCTGATAGTCAGTTAGGAACCAATGAAACCGGTGTCATTAGGATAGATAACAGTGATCTGCTACATTAATCCCCTTCTACTTTGTCCAGATGAAGGGAAATGCCATAACTGTTTAAGTTGTCATACACTAATTGGCTGGGTTGCTGCCTGATGCCAAATTTGATCTTGAATTGTGGGATTAGATTCTGGTGGACTAAGTGCTTGAATTCATAGAGATATGCCTTTCTGATTGTTAGGTAGGGAAGACCTATTGTGCCAGCTACACTTTATTCAGCACCACTGTAGTGTCAGCCTGTCCCTCATCTTGCCACACAGAAAAGTCAAAACTAATAGCTAAGTGAAACGTTGTTTTCGAATTGAGTTGTGACACTTAAAATCCCCTTTCGTCTCAAGGCTTTCAGAGGTTGTCATCGCCTGGACCCGTTTTGTCGCCCAATTGACTTTACTCATTTCATACTGAAGTCTTCTTTTCAGTGTCGCTGCGGACTTCAGGAATTATCAGGCGAAAAAATTAAGTGTGATCCCTGAGTTTCATTTTGGCACACTGACATTTCTAGGACGGACTTGTCATTGGATCTGCTGCACAAAAACTGCATGTGCAAAAAAAAAAGAAAGAGAAACTTTGTCAAAAAAAAAATAACTGCCTTAAAAAGTGATGTATATAAAGGAGTATTGACTTGAATGTCTAGAGACTTCATGTTCAGTTTTCTTTACTTTACTTTAGACGTGTTAAGAGACTGGTTCTCTGTAATTGTTCCCTTTCATGTCCAAAAACAGCTGTTTGGGTTTCAGAAAAGGCCTTTATCAACTGCTACTCCTGGTGTATGAAGACACAGTGCATATACACAGTCTGTGAGGCGAGACACCTGGAAATGCTAAGCAACCGTTTGAACTTCTTTCTGAGCAAGATGCAGGATCATATCTTGTAGGTAGCGATGTTTTGTTTTGTTTGTTCTGTCTAGTGCAGTTGCATGTTTGCACAGAACACCTGCTGGGTTCAATGGGTCACTTGTAAGCTGTTGTAATGCATTGTTTTTGTAGTTTGGTTAAGGATTTACTAATGATATATTTATTTATTTAGTTAAAAAAAGGAAGTCTGCATTATCTTAAAACTCACAACTTAAATCTCATTTCTGCTATTTTGTCTCGGGATTTGGCTTCAGTCAGTGTGTAGCAATGGTGGTTCTGGTTTAACGGAAGATCCCTCGACAACTAAGCTTTGCATAGTACAATGTAGAGTAAACTAGTGTAAACTAAACTAGTGTAAGGTCATTTCAATGTGTTTTTGTTGTGAGTCAAGTGCTGCATAGGAGTATTAACAGCATCTTTCTCTGTCAGAAAAGTCTGACAAAAACAACTGATAGCTCTGTCTTGTTTTATTACAGTCATGTAATATGATGACTTATATAATGAGGACTTATAGACTACACAAAAGAAGTCCTGAACAGATAATTGCCTCAGTAGTGTAGAGGAAGCTGGATGTGTGCTCCCATAAATGGTTACCCACACCTGTTTGTACATTTGCTTTTGTATTTTGTGTTAGTGTTATATCTAGTGTGTGTACCTGTAAAATTGCACATGTAAATATGTAGCAACACCAGACAACCCTGCGCCGTCATCCTGTGGCAGCAGCAGTCCTGTTGTCTTGGGCAGTCACCTAAACAGATTGCGCGAGCAGCGGATGACGGTTATCAAATTCCCATTGCTTTTCAGTCAGTCTCTTTACCATTCATGTCCGAAGCCCGAACCTCCTGCCAGTGTCTCGGGGGTTCTCCCAGTTAAACCAAGGTTAAATCAAATAAATTGCCATGTCCACATGATTAGGCCTTACCAAATTGTTAATTATGCAGCGCATGCGGGAGTTGATGAAAGCAATGGGCAATAAGAGAGCGACAGGGGGATAGGGGCACTTTGATAGAGTTCTGTGGTAGAGTGCTCTGTTATACAGTTGTGGCTATGGGCATTTTCGTGTCCCTGCTTCTCAAATATGAGGACATGGGCATTTTTTTTTTTTTTTTACCGTTTTTTGACATAACTTCACCTACTGTTCTGTCAATAGCAAAAATAACCAGTAGAGTAATAAAGAAATTTGACTTATTTGTAAATAACCTGGTGACTTGAAATTAACACAACTGTGGTTGTTTGTCCTAGTCTCACCAAACCAACTGCTTTCATCACTATGAAAGTTTTCTGGTGACTTTCATACACTCAACAAGCACTGTGCTTTAGGCCAACCAATGTAAAAGTAATGTCAGACCAAAAAACAATAATGTAAAAGTATTTTTCCCACCTCTTTTTTTTCCTAAAAGTGAGTCATTTGAAATTTAGCTCCGGTGTCTGAGCTTTCCTTCTGTTGCTCTGCCAGAAAATGGCTTTGTCAGGCTATTTTAGCTGAGGCTTCAAAGATTACATTTCCCCAGATTTGCTATTCTGGGAGTAAAATGGCCTTTGCGGTGTAACAGGCTTCTGATGGGAAATGCTCCTGAAGGGAGAAAGAGCCCTGGGTCACTGTGACTTTTGGGCCTGTGGAGACACTGAAAGTCTCTCCTGCTGTTCAGTGTTCAAAGTCCTGCTTTAGCCGTGAGACACAAACCGACAGAAAAATATACACCCAGACACAAACATACATGCTAACTCCCTTATTTTGATACTCATGCTGTTTAATCTTGTCTCTGCCATGGAGATTGACAGATGAACTGCTTGTGTCCTAAACTTTGGTCACATTCTTGGTAGTGAACTTAATCAGCCCACGCTCAGCTTTTCCACATAATCTCAAGAACCTTCCTTAATCCATGGATGTCTGCGAGCTTTCACTATAAGCCTCTGGGAAGCCACACTTTGCATGTCTGTTTATGTGTGTATGTGTGGTGTTTGCATGCATTGCCTTGACTCTCATGCTCCGGCGCATTTGCTGACTTGACTTTTCACACCACTCAGCGACAGTAATGAATATGAGGCTGGGTGTGACAGGCCTCACACAAGCTCCATGCATTATTTAGCTAATGGCCAGGTGGCAGATGCTGGAGTGCTTGTACTGAGACCAGTGTCCCAGTGGGCAAAGGCTGACCTCCTCCCCTCCACAATCACATCATTTTTTTTCTGAATAAGATCAGTGATGTTCCTCTCAGCCGGTCAGTGAGCCCACTGCGGTTTTTGTGGGTATCCTCCCGGTAGTTAATGTGACTTCCCAGGGGCTTACGTTTGAAAGCTCACTGTCACCCATAGTTTTAAGGGCTAATATCTGCGCTCTGAGCGCAGAAGTGTAGTTTTTATTCTCAGATAAAGCAAGCTGTGTGCGCAGTTTCATTTTGTCTCTATACTAAAACAGCACCTTCAATTGGTCATGTCATGTTTAAAGTCAGATGTTTAGTGTTGAAATGATTAGCTGATTAATTAATTAGTAAGTCAGCAGAACAACAGCAGCAGCAACAACAACAGCTTCTCAGTTGTGAGGATTTACTGCCACTGAAAATAGTTGCTGCTTGTAGCCTGCCTCGTCTGTGCATCGTTTTTGCCTCACAGTGTATCTCTGAGCACTGTGGCTGTGATTATGCCAGACTCCACAATTTTTCTCCAGGCAGTATGGGGTAGATGGTTCGGGGCAAATTAGGTCAAGTAATTAAGGACCTGAGATATCAATCTAGCCTCTCTCTCATTATGCTGTTGCATAAACAACAAGCTAAGTCATTTGCCCCTAATTTTCATACATTGAGCTGTGTGGCTAAAAAAGCATGAAGTGTCTGTCCAACTTTACACCAGCTGAGGCCCGAGCTTGGAATCTAATGATGCTAATTGCAGTCATTAGCTTGGCTTTAGGGGAGCGGCTCAGATGTTGTTTGGACATGGACGTTCATAGTGACACATTCTGTTGTATTGTGTAGTATCATCCAATGCTAACTGGAGCACCATAGAGTGCTCGCTGGTGTAATTGGGAGATGTTAATTAGTCTATTGGATGGAGCTTGTACCCTCCTGAGTATTGCCTTTGTTTGCTGCCCTTTTCTGTGTACAAAGCCAACCTAATGCTTATGTCACTGTAAATGTGTGTGTGTGAGGAACAGAGAAATCATAGGACAGCGTCAGTGTGTGTGCGTGTGTGTGTGTGTCTCTGTTTGTATATATGCATGCAACACTCTTGGGGTGTAGCTAATGAGGAAGTCATTTGTTTAACGTAATCACCCGCTAGTTTATGCCACCCGCTTCCCCTGGCACGGGGACAAGCCCTATTATAGAAAGGGCGTGTTTGAATCACATTAGCACAGCAACAGCTACCCCCACCTATCGGTCCCCTCACCCTAACTCTCCATTCACATGCTGAAATGAACCATCAATACTCGGCTGCCAATGCACCAGCCAAGCATTAATGATGCCATTCACTAGGGACGCACCAATGGTCTTGTCAGTCTTAACTCTTTTTGGTTCCCTGCGGTAACTAAAATATGTTAAATACGGAAAAGAGGCTGTTTTTCCTGACACTTAGCATACAGCCAAATGTTTGGATTTTATGCACAAGCTGCCAAAAGATGCTTCACATGAATTGCTGCCACACATGACAGTGATGAAGCCAAATATGTCTGACTACCACCCCCCCTATTATCTGTTATATAGTTTCTATTATATAGAAACTATTATATAGTTTCTCTGTAAAGAAGCGTGGTGGAATAGAAAACAGCTCCTTGCATTTGATGGTGCTTTCAAACAAACTATAAATCGTTATTGGCTTTGATGTTTGTTTTGAGTTTTTTTTTTTTTCTTTTCTTTTTTGTATTTAAATTGATTTTAAACATAAACTGAGCCAAAATATTGCATGAGTGAAATCTCATGCTTTGTCTCGGGGTGACTGAATGGACAGTGAAGTTCAGATAGAGACACCCTTCGTCTGGTCAAACAACTCAGAACAGAAACAGTCATTCCCTCAAAAGTATTGACACATATGATTAGTTTTATTGGGGGAAAACATCTCTTTTATCACCTTGGACTCGATGGGCAATAAATCAGTCAGAGAAGCTATTTGTAATTTGACAGAAATCAGTCAGTCTGCAAATCAGTTGACAGACGGCCTATCTGATCCTCCAGCTGCCTGTCTACGACAAGATAACAAACTTCACCCGATAGGCCAAGAGAGGATCAGCTGCTGCTAATGAAAGCAGGCCTTTCATCACTCTTCAGACTTGGAGGAAAAATACAGAGGCCAAAATTTATAAAGCATAAACTTGGCCTGAAGTGCCGTTTCCATGTTTTAATGGGAAAAGGAATAAACGCCTCACATCAAAGATAAACACAGATATTTCCGGCTGCATCTTTCCCTTCACTAAACAAGTGTTTTGTTTTTGATCTATCCTTCATGTTTCAGTTTTTAAAAGTAGGAGAAAATTGCACTTGAGGGAAATACTGTGCAAATTAGGGCCTGAGTGTAACGAATGGCTTAATCAGAGCTTACATGCAGAAGGCTGCAGACATCAGACGATTGCGGGGCTAATGCTGGGATCAGGCTGGAGAAGTTCAGCTGCACGTTCACTGGTATCAAAACCCAGATCATATTAACCAAAGTGCCATAACATAGGGAGCAGCTGAAACTGGTTCAGACATGCAGTCACAAACTGCAACTGAATATGTTGGTCCATTTTTACACATTCATATCAAGCTCTTGTATATTTCTAAACATCATAAGATGGCAAATATGAATACTTCTCTTTTTGATTAATCAATTAATATTTTAGTCAGTAAAATGTCAGAATATGGGGGAAAATGCCCATCACAGATTTCTAAAACCTTAAGTTTGTATTTTGTTTTAATAATTGATTAATCAAACAGAGGGGGCTCAAAATTAGCTTGTGTCAGGCTTGCTGTATTGATGCACAGGGTGAATATAAACACAGATTTTCCTCCTGAATGATAATAGTACAGATGAACCGTGGCATACTAATGTCTTTTACTGTTTGGAAGCCACAAAGCGCTGAGGCTAGACAGCATGAAGGTTTTCTTCAGAGGATGTACCATTGAGGAGCACAACAGAGAGCAGATGATTGAAGATTGTAATGTAGACAATGACCTCTGGTCTTCCACAGCTCTGCCTTCAACACTTATCCGCTTCCATAGAATTCACTAACTTAACACGCTCAGTAATGAGACAGATCAGTAATTCTGCTGTTGTTCAGCCACTTGCTAGTCCTACACAGTATCAGACAAGTATTTTTTTCTAGTCTTCTGAAATATGAAAACTGTTGTTTTGGCTGTGAACTGCTTTTGATGTTGTATCCTGTTAGAAGAAGTCACGAAGAAAGATGTATGGAAAATGTAAAATACGCTCTCACCATCTCTGCTGGATAATGAAAAGGTCTCACAACACAAGAGGAGTCCTACTTCAAAAAAATGCGTCTGAAGTCAGAAGGGGACCTTACCCTCTGCAGGCACAGCCATAAACACTAGCATTTCACATTCTCTAAGATCTGGTTGTGCTTGTCAAAGGTAGACAGTTGTTTGGAGATTTTGGAGGCAGTTCACAGCGAATAACACATTTTGTGAAAGTTAAACTTGAAGGAATTTTTGTCTACCACCTCTACCTACTATCTGAAACTGGTAAGGAGGCGGCAGGTAATGTGATTATTTATCCCCAAGTAATTTTCCTGTTGGAGTAGCTGAATCAATGCATGTTGAGCTTAAATGGACAGAAACTAAACCTTAACAATGAAATGTACCATTAGGGTATTTGGAAAGCCAAGTTTCTGTCAGTCAAGTCAAACTTGGGGACACAGACAAGAGGAGAAGGAACATTATGTAACCAGATGAGCATCTGGACATATTCTTTCTAATTGGAGTGATTATTAATGCAGGGGGCCAGGAGGCCAGCTGAGTCCCGTGATTGCCCTTGTGCTGTCTCCTCTGGGAGCCTAACTGTCCCGTAGAGCTGAGGGCCAAATCAATGGCTCTGATTTGGACTGCAGCTGGGTCTTCTCTACGAACATTATCTCCCCCACCACGGGAAATGCTGGCTGCCTTATTGAAACAAATGACTGTTCACATTAACAGCTGTAAGGTGCACACAAGAGAGGGAAGCCATGCATCTAAAAAGTGAGATGGACACATGGTAAACATATAATAGCATTAGCTGTCATTTACTGTTTGATGATGATCCATGTTGTAAAATTCAGCAGGTTGACCTCTGATCAGCTCCATCCTCTGTCCTCATCTATTTATCACCTTCTGCTTGTCATTTGTTCTTTGTTGTTTTAGCGAATCTTGTAGACATTATCCATAACACATGAGAAGGCATAAGAAATCACAACTTCATATGTGATAGTCTGAGGTGGGCTGTATTTGATGAAGGAGAATGAAATCATAACTATAAATTATTTGTAAGTCACACTTGGTGTGCCATACACTATTGATAGTCCTTGTTTCATTGTCAACTTGCAGTTTTTAGCCATTCATGCTTGTACTGTTGATGAATAATTTCACTTTAATCCCACTTTTTAGCCTCTAAACAGTATGGATCGCCTTTTTGAATGGGAGCAAAGAAGTTCAGTTTGCTTTATGATCGTGTAAGTGCATAATGTATCCCATAAAGCATTGCTACACTCTTATTATTTCAACTTATCCCATCATTATTATAGGCCGAAAAGACTCCCGGCATCAATATAGCCTCTAACATTTAGTGCAGAGGGAGCCAAGGAGCTGCATCTATCACAGGTCCAGAACTTTGAGCTAGAAAACCATGAGTTTGCTGTCATATAACATATACACAGCCATAGTGACTCTTCTGATATTGATCCCCATCAAACTCTCTGGACTGGTGAACATGTTATTCCCACTGCTCAGACTCAGCAAATAAATCTGACCGAGATATCTTTAATGCTCGGCTCACCCGTGTTGATATTGATCTCTAATGTGTTACGCTGCCTTACAGTGATGGCAGTGTATGAAAAAGCATTAGATTATATGAGGACCCCATTCAAGAGAAAGTGAGTGTTATGCAGTGAGTGTGCCACCTTTGCGGAAGTGGCTGGTTTTCATGGACACATGCAACCATGAACTACTTGTTTGTGTTTCACTGAGGCAAACAAAGGCAGTCATACCAATGCCAGAGGACAAACCAAGTTTTGTCTGTAAACAAATAAGGCACCCAGACTGAAAGTGTGTTTCTTCTCTGTCTGTCAGTATTGAAGGTGCAATCCAGTGACAGTCCTTGTTGATATTGCCAAAAGCAATTTGTTGAACATATTTGCTTCCTAATAAATTTAGAAATGAAATACAAACAGGCAGAGCGATGTTACAAATTACTGTTTGATTACCAGAATGCAATCTCCCTGGGAAGAACAAATCACCGATATACAGCAAATCAAATATGTAGTTACAGCAAGCTTTGGGTTCTGGTGAATCAATTTTTTCTCCTGGATTACTGAGGAAATGTACACTATGTTTGCTCGGGAACATACAGTTTCATGATGTGATTAGTAGCCTACCGACAAAGCAGCAAAACAGTGTTCACTCAAAGTAGGGTAATAATGTCTAATCCGAAGGCTTTGTAAGTCATAGTTGTGTCTACCCGTGGTGCAGGGCAGAGGTTTTTTTTTAATTTGATGATTAAAATTTCCTGTTATTGAGCTGCTTTGGCAGACTGAGGCATTATTGCCTTTTCGATCACAGTGTTCTGACGTTTATTTCTTTTGGTCTTATGTGTTTTTCAGAAATGTTAAGCAACTCCACCTCTTCCAGACACATTGATAATATTATAGTAGTAGTCAATCTATGTCTTTTCTTCAGTCAGTTTTTGTCTGAACCTGAACTGTTATTTGCTGCATGATGGAAGAAAATTCAGCTTTACTTCCTATTTAAAGAAAAAAAAGAGTTTGGGATGACTTTTTTTCTCCTCTTCTTCTCCATCTCATTTTTCTTCTCTCTTTCATCCTCTCTCTCTCCCCTTAGGGATTTCTGTCTGATGGAAATGTGGTTTTCATTCGTTCCCTATTCAAATGTCAACTTCAGGTGTTTCTTTTCTTCTCATGCGGTTGTGTTTTCTGCATTCTCTTAATTAAAATTCCTGTTTGTGTGTTTGGTCGTCACCCCTCAGTTTGTTTCTAGCTTCTCTGTTGCAGCCTTTTTTTTCCTGTGTTTTGTTTATAGGTTTATAACAGTGTGGGTGGAGTGATTTTTTTTTCTTCTCCTCCCTTGCATCTCAGATGCTTCTGTGTTGTATTCTCTCATCCTAGAAAATTTGTTAAGCTTTGGTGTATCCACAGTAATGTGACATTCTTGTCCATAATGCAGCAGCAGAATTTCTTACATTTTGGGGGTTATGCCGTGGCTTATCAATTGAGACAGTTTCTTTCTGTCACTCTGTTCCCAAAATGTTCTGTGCTGCTCAAACTTGCCCTCAGCCTCGGCCCTGCAGTTTGTGGAAGCCACTGAGGAGATGACAGGATTGTTCCAGGTCAGCCATGAAGCTTTGACCTCTACTCCTCTTTGCCTCTTATCCACAAAATGGCACACTCGCTTGGCTAAGCCAGCTTGATTTCACCTCAGAGCCTTAGCCTTTAGTCACGCTCTGATAAGTGATTGACTAAAATGGCGGGCTGTCACAACAAGGCTGGGCACTGAACTCACAGACTCCAGATATCCTGGTTACCTGCTGATGCTTGGTCAGCAAAAAAAGAAAAAAAAAAATCCAAAACAATTTAGCAGCAAAACTTAGGTGGGGAGAAGTAAAAGCAATGGAGAGAGACAATGACATAAAGATTAATAAATTTATTTGACCTCTACCTATTTAAAAAGTAGGTAAATTTATATGCAAAAATTATTTTTTAAAAATTTAAATATGTAAATATACAGAAATAAGTGAACAAATAAATGTAAAAATAAGTGAAAATGCTTTATATTTTCACATTTATCTGTTCTTCTATTTATCTTTACATTTTTTCATTTCATTTTTTATGAAATGAAAAATGAAATGAAAATATATGACTCCATATATTTCATCCCTCAATTCAGTATCATTCCAGACCTGAGAATTTGTTTGACTGACAGCAATGGGGCAGTCACTTTGGATATGTGGGTAGACAATTACTGCAGAAATTGGTTATCTTTGTGTCACTTTGTATTACATCAGCAAGACGTGGTAGCTGACTGAGCAAATGCTGTGCAAGTCTGAATGGGACAGTACATCATGAAAGTGGCAGATAACCTCAGACCATCCATCATGTGAGCCCTGCGTAAAAGCAATCTGTATGAGTTTTAAAATGAGCGACTGTGACTTGATCGGCTCAGTACAGATCAGTCCAGTACCAAGCTTCTTTTTTCCAGGGGGGCTGGTTTACAAAACTGGATCATACAAGGCTCTTCTTTTCCTCTAGTGCCACGATCAGCCTCGCTTTGTGGTTTTGAATGAAATGTCTAGACAATTTGATGACTTACCATGAAATGTGGTACAGCTTTTATGTTGCCCTCAGAATTAAATGCATAAACTTTGGTGATCCTCTAAGGGTTTAGTGCCATCATCAGGTCAAAGTTTTAATTTGTATAATACTTTCTGAATGAATACCTGCAGTTATCTACATTATCACCCCTTACCTGTGCTTAGTATGTACTGCCAATTATCAAATGTTAGCATGCTAACATGCTAAATTGTGAGCACAGTAAACATACCCGCTAAACATCAGCATTTTAGCTTTGTCATTGTGAGCATGTTAGCATGCTGATGCTAGCATTTAGCTGAAAACTCTGCTGCTGACAGCTTATGCAGGCTGTAACGAGTTGTTACAATCTTAAGTTGAGATCTCATTGCCGGAGACCAAGGAGGCCAAAAGAATCATCTGGCCTGTGATGTTGGATCTTGAGGCTTAGCAGATAAGGGGCCCTTATTTGCCCCTATGATACATTGCCTTTCAAGCCCATGTACAGTCTATAGAGCGTCATTCATCAAATCATCTGTCCCCAGACACTCTCTGTCTCTCCCTCTTTTTCTGAAAAGGTGTCAGCTGGCACCAACATAATTAGAATCTACTCACAAAGCATCAGATTGACTTTCGAGAGGCTTAGTCGGGCTTTCGTTTTAAGTCCTTAAATCTTCACAAATGGAGTAATCTGTCATACACTTGTCTAAATGATGAGATGGCGAGGCTAAGGAGCCATACAAAGTCTATTTTGTCTGCAAATCTCCCACACTTTTCACTTATGAATTCAATGTCAGAGCACGTTCATCACACCCAATGAGAAGTGCTTGTGCTATTGACAGAGGTGGTAGGGGAATCATTAGCTGGCACTGGATTGTGCCAGTGTAGATCAGTGACTTAAGTGTTGTTATGCACACTGTCATCCTCTGGCAGTGCAACCGTGAAAGTAGTCTTCTGAGATTTTTCATTTGGCTTCCTTCATTTGATTTGAGCTAATTGCAGTTTTTGCATGGCTTTGGTGGAAAGAGGTGAGAGGAGAAGCTATCGTTCTCTAATTTGTATGGTAACCTGTCTGACACGAACGTGCACAGGCCGGATGAGAACAGCCTATTCTTGTTTAGAGAGTGAGGACATAGCGGTAATAAGAGATGTGTGGACAGAGAGGATAGGGGACAATCAATTGAAACAGAGTCAGAGGAGGGAGAATAGATATGAGGAGAATACAAGAGTCAAATCAGATGGAGAGATAATAAAAGGAGGAAAGAAATAATAACTATTTTGGAAGCTATTTGAAGGTGTAATACATCCTAGATATGTTAACCCCTTAACAGCTGCAGTGTGGGTGATGCATAGTGAATGTTTTGTCATGTGCTTGTGCATTTTCTGGCTACATCTACACATGCACAAGATTAGAGTAGAAACAAATAATTGATTAATTGTTTAGCCAATCAACAGGAAGTTAGTTGAGTGCAATTCTGGTTATATATTAAACATTTAATACATATTCAAGCAAAACTGCCAGAAAACTTACTGTTACAAGCTTCTCAAATTTTGTGTCAGAATTTTGTGTCACATTACAAAAAATGTACATTTCTGGATTTCTGGACAATTTGAAGGATTTTAGGAAACTGCAAGGGAAAATTATCACAATTTTTTGATATCCATTGATAGAGAAAATGATCATCTGATTAGTTAATAATGAGCATCAATAGCTGCAAGGATTGTACAAGCTGATATCATGTCAAGGAAAAGAATTTCTTAAAACAATAAACCATATGCAGCAAAAAAAAGCTATTTATCTGTGTATGACAACCACATGGGAGGAAATCCATCAATGAAACAGAGATACCAAAATGTCCACTGAGAATAGCTTCAGTAGTCAGGAATGAATTGAAGCCTGAGCACACTGGGTTTTGAAATGTGTTTTATTGTAGTTCATTTATGTTTTGTTTGTTTTTTGTTTGTATTATTGCTGTAAAATGAAAGTTAATCCAATCAGAGTCTGCAGTGAATGCGGTCTCTGTGAAGCTCATAATTCTCAGTTTTTGTTGCCATTGTGTCAGTGTTGTTGATTCAGCTCTACAGTAATTTCTGAGCCTGTATTATGTTGTGTTGTCATCAGAAACAGCCTTTAATATGATGCAATACAAAACAACACCACAAATTATGACCTCGGCCTCTCTGTGGCACAGTCTACAATTCTTAATGTAAGAATTACAAAGGTTGCATTTAGGGCAGAGCCGTTTTATTTGATTGTTTTTAAGGTGTTCATATTATTGTTGGGTAAATAGAAAATGTTAATTACCAAGATTAATCACAAACTAACATGATCTTGGGTTGATGACGGTGTAAGATTATCCCCGGGGGAAAACTTTCCTTCAAGTACAGCACGAAGGCAGCACAATAGCTCTACTGACAAGGTATTCATTTTATTTGATGATGAGCTGCTGAAAAGGGAATCTCAGCTGCTCTGAATCACCTATTGAACTGGTATCAAAGCCCCTCATTAATCCACAGCTCCAAAGTAAAAGCTGCTGTCTTACCTCTAAGGAATGGTAGCTATTAAACATTGCCATTACTTCATTTACCAGTATGGGCAGAGGGAGGACATTTATTTTCTGGGTAATAGTTTGCAGCATAGTTCCAGTTCATTTATTTAAATTGCTCTTCATCTCAAGCGTGTCTCAACTTCACAGATTATATGGACAAATTCATCTAGATTTAACTAATCAACAATCAATCGTAGGATGAAATAAAGTAATATATCAAAATAAGATCCTGGAAAACAATCGAAATATAAGACACAGATTTGGATGTGGGGAGATATAAGAGGCAGCCTAATCTTTATACCTTAGTCTAAGACCAACAGTGTAGGACAAGGAGAGCTGTCTGAGAAAACCTTATGTAAATACGATAAATAAACATATATGTCTATGGAAATTTAGCTGAATTTGAACTCCATCAGTACCTGCTCCGTTTGTACAGAAGTGCTAAGAACATGCAAAGAAGGTTAGAGGGACATGAAATGACAACTTCTCCACTGCCAAGGTAAACTGGCAGAAAACAAAAAAAATAAATAAAACAGACACGAAACCCTTGACTGCCACAAAATGCTGACTTGCTGGATTACTATCCTTGAAGTGAAGGAGAGCCCGGAGTGACAGAGAGCGATTCACCGGAGAGATCTGAAAGCTAGAGAGGTGGAGAGACAGCCAGAGACACGGTGAAAGAGAAGGAGAGATCTAAAGAGGAAGAGAGGCAAAGTGACACAGTAATAGAGAGTACGACAGACCTAAAAAAGAGAGAGTTTGTGGGGCAGGCATGCCCCAGGGCCTGGAAACCTACTGCAGAGGGATTAATGATGCCAGGCCAGACCCTAAGCTTGTTTACAAAGAGACACACAGCTGCTCTCACTATTGCTGTCTTCCTTCGCCATGCTGGAGGGCACAAACCAAACTCCTGTACAACTACAGTACCCAACATGCAACTAGGGGTCTGTACCCCAGGAGTAGAGCAGGGTGTTGTATGTATACAGTGAGTGACAAAAAGATAGAAAGAAGTTTTGGCTCCATTAAAATGTTGCACAGATTTAAACAGATTTTAGGGTTTTTGTCCATATATTGAGGATGCACTTAAAAACAGGCAGATGAGAAATGAATATGTAAAGGATGGAGAGAAGAAGATAAGGACTGTAGGGAGACTATGGGGGTCCCCGATGGCTCTTGAGGCAAGCTGGCTCTGTGTTAGGTACCGTGGGCTTATTCACTAGACATATTTAGGGTTACCAACTAGGACACAGGTGTAGCGCCTGTAGAAACAGACTTGTGTTACTAAATGAGGGCCCTCTCAAGAACACAGAGAGGGTGCGTTGCCTCTTATCTAACCTTGACCAAACATGTCCCACACAGGATTTTGAGGCTGTAGAGAGGATGAACACTTTTGTTGCTCAGTGAAAACATGGACTGCTTGAATATGTAGTACTCAGCACTGAAATCTACTTTATTCATAAAAAGCACAGACGAATGCCAAATACACACTGCACATCGTAGTCCATGTAAATGACACTGACCCCGGTGGCAATGCTGCTCTGTAGTATCCATTACAAGATGCTTTTTTTAAACAAGAGGGCCCCCTTAATTTAGCTGAGACACCACCGTAGGTGACCTGTGACCAAACCGCCGGACTGGCTGCTCCACTGCGCTATTTTGAATATAGGACACTATCAAATCCACTCAGTCAGCTCAGTCAGGATTATGCCATTAATTGTGTAGTCGGTCCATGCATTCGACCAGCAGTCCAAAACACAAAGATACGATGATACTAAGCAGCAGTGCAAGAAGCTGGAACCAGTTAACTTACAGTGACTTTAAACCACTAATAGATTTTGCAAATTGTGAACAGAGCTTTTTGATTAATAGACCAATAATTTCTTTAATAAACTATCATACGTGACTGGTATCACAGTGTTTGCTCATGCTAGCTTCTATTTCACTGGTTAAAAAAAAAACAAAAAAACATTACGTCCAATGCCAGTAGTCATAGTTGGTGAGATAGTCATGAGCTTCTCTGTCAGTTATAGCAATAGCTGTGTCAAATATAGCAATAGAGCGACTTGGCAGGGTCAAAAAACCTGGCAGTGTCAAGGTTCAAAGCGCACCAACCTCTGCTTGTCTATCTCTTGCTGTTGCTGGCAGTGTTTACTCAAAACAGCAGTTCTCGTTGGTTCAGGCAGACAGAAATGTCAACACTCAGTAACCCCAGCACTTAGAAACTCCCTCCACTTCTTTGCCTAGCAACACATTGCAGTGACAGCTAGATCACCAAGCCTTGCTGGCAGACTCCACTGCTACAAGCCTCTCAGTAGCTATCTGTAAATGGAAAATACTGAAAAGGCCTCCAGCCGACAACAATTAGGCTTTTGGCATTTGTTTTGTCAGTGGGAGACCAGACATGAATTCTTGTGAAGTGAATGGTGGTTTTGTGTGAAGTTGTGTCTGGGGAAAAAAAAAAAATCTTCTTTTGTGTCTCTGAGCATTCTTTGACTTAGGGACGTGCGTGTGATAGCCACACGCACCCATACATAAGCGCAGTGAATGTTTTCTGATGTTCAAGCCCACCAGACAGTGCTGCGCGGGTGGTTAATTATTCACCTGCGTACGTTGGTATGTGATGTATGCCTTCATGCATTCAGCTAATAATCTAATTTCTTCATTCCCAGGCTGCGGCCATGAATTTCATGGTCTTTGTCTCTTGTAAATGACATCTCTCATTGTTAATGACTTCACCGTTGGTAACGCATGTCTTTAGAGACAAGTATTTATTACTGGAATGGAGCTTTGTGTCATTTATTACATTAGTGGGGCAACAGGGGGCCTAATTATCCCTCATGGATTAATAAAGTCCCTGCATTTGCTTTTCATTATGAATACAACTTCTATCACAAAATAGTGTGCACAAGGATAAAAATATTCATTTAGAGGTGAACATGTATTGCATTCTCAGCCCTTATCTAATTTTTCCGCAGTTGTATTTGCCTTTTTTTCATTTTCCAAAAATAGTGGGTTCTGGTTTAGATTGCAGAATTAGTTGATTTTATACCGCCTGTTTTCTTCTCCCCCCTATCCTCAACTCCCAGATTGCATGAATGATGAAAATTTTACTGTATTAGGTAAGGCAATTTAACTGTCATACTCACACCGTTGTAAGCACTCAGAGACCCATGAATACCATCAAGCACACTGTGTGCATTTGCCACCGTTCAGTGACATTTTGTATGGTCACATGTCAGTGTAGGGATTTCAAATAAAATCTGCTACGGGATCTCTGTAGTGGCTCTTACGAGTTAGTGTCAGAAGAATAATTCAATTTGGACTATTTTGTAAAACAGTAACATGGGGTTATATCAGCATGATATGGTTCCAATTAAAGTCATGCCATGTCATGTCATCAGGAAGACATTTGAACTTTGTGTCTGTGGTCCCAACAATCCCACAGCTCCTGACTGAAGTGACAGTAAATGTCAAGTATTTGCACTTGGCAAAACCTTTTTAGTAACTCAAATTGTTAACCTACATCTGCAATTTATACTGGTGATGGTGATGTCACCTCCAAATGGCGAGTCTCTGAACAAGAATGAGTCACTGTTTGTCTTCTAAAACCAGAGATGTGGATAAGAAGCGTGTTTGATTTGAGTTAAAAATGTCAGATCATTTTGTCCTCCTATGATTGGTCTATATTTAACAGAAGACGTGAGCCCTAAAGCCATAGTCAGCGCCTTCAAAGTATAATGAACAACTGTATGTCATGCATATATTTCCCCTCTGCATGTCATTACTTCTTCTGCACTAGTACAAAGATATAAGCATAGCCCTGTTTAAGGGTTGTTTAGGGACGGTGGATGTTCCAGAGTTTAGGGTTAATGCCCAGTCTAGTTGTACATTCGTCTTGCTAGAAGGAAAGGTTTTACAGCCACTGAGTTTTCCACTCCGTTCTCTCATGGCACGTTGACTAATGTGACCGCTCCTGTGCCAACCCCCAGCCAATATGTCTCTTAGGAGCTTGTTAGCCATGGACCTGCAATGACCCAGACGCCCTCGCCTTTTCCCTGAAAGCTGGAAAAGTTACTGATTTTCTTTCTCTCCCCCCAACTGCCTTTGTTAGATGGGAGAAGTCAACTTGAGGTGCCAACCTGTTTACCTCTTGGTTGCTTTCACACATACAATGAATAAATGCACAAATAAATAAGCTGGCAATTGATTGATAAGTGCTAGTGGCGGAAATAATTACTAGTTGAAATAAATTTTCTGTCTTGCTCTATAGAATTTTTTTTTTTTTTGAATAATGAGATCTCCAGTTAGTTGTAAGTTTAGAAACCATTATTATTGGGCTTCCACATAAACAGCATATAATACAGATAAATAAAAAAAACGTGTTCAGATGTCTGCGGAGTTGGTAAGAATACTTTGTGTGGATTGATCCATCATGCCCGAGAACACTGCTGAAGCTTAGGGGATGATTGGTGCTGACTGTTGCCTGTCCCAGCCCGCTGCCCCCTGCCGGGTTTTCCACAGACCACAGACCGCAGACCAACCCCAGCGTCCAATTCGCTCCTTTCCCCATTAGCCAATCAATAAAGCTCTGAGGCACACCTGAATGCCGCCTCATTGCTGCTACTGCTGCTGAGTGCTCAGGTGGAGTGATGTAGTGGGTTAGTTAGGCTTTATAAAACCTAACAGCCATCACACAGGCATCTGGAGATGCTAAGGCCAAACTTTATAGAAGCTTTTGGAATCATTATTTGTGTGTATATGAAAGTGAATCTGAAGATAAAATGCAAAATGAATGAGGCAGCCAAGTTACAGGACAGCTTTATATCTATGACCCAAAGCTTTCATGACATTCATATTTTTTTTTTATAAAGGATTATGTCAAGTCACTCCACATACATAGCAATTCATAGCATGGCTTTGTGAGAGACAGTCTGTGGGACATACTGACCTTTCTGAGTCTGTATATTTGGGGCATGTTGTTGGAATTAAGAGAGATTCAGTGGAAAGACCAGCCTTGTGTTTACTGTGGTAATATGTGAACATTTTATTTACAACTAATAAAAAACTAGACAAATTTATAATTCATTTGAGATTACAAAAATATGAATGATAATAAATTAATATAAACAATAAACTTAACAGAAATGATAAATTAAAATGCAATAAAAACAAAAAAACACACATTGTAGGTTACATGACAGCCCTTCTCTTGTTTATTTTTTTTCCTCCAGATAAAGTTGATAAATGTTCCTGTTTGTTTCCCAGTCTCACTTGGCTTCCCACTCCCATACACTTTACCCACATCTACAGGCATCTGGGAGTTGTCCAGTGCTTTCTCAGCTATCTGAGTTGGTTGTTGAGCTACTCCACTGGAGCAGCGAGGGGTTAAGTGGCTTGTTGAACTCAGCCTCAGTTGTAGCTGTTGATGGAGGAGGAACTCGTTCACTTCCCCCAACCATATTTCCCAACCTGGTCTGGGACGTGAACCCCCTGACCCACTCTCTTCTCAGCTGCCACCATGTGGGCCGGGCAACAGTTTTTCTATATTTGTGGTTATTTTCATCCCATTGCATGAAATCTCACACCTGAGCAAGGTCAAAGTGACATGTTATTGTATGTTGGGTTTGTTTTTTTCCCCCTTGTTTAAAAGTTTTCAGATAGTGTGTCACACATTTTTCAGCACAACCCAGTCTCTTCCTATGCACCTGTCACTTGTCAGAAATACATATATGACATGTATGTATGGTGTAAAGTGAGAGATAGAGAATCAGTTCAAAAGTTCAGCTGCTGAATACATTTTCCAGTATTTCTTTGATTATACGGAATTTATTAAATTCACATCTGGTAATTACAAGTTATTATTCATGAATTAACATGCAGCATGCAAACTGGATGTTATGCTTATTCATCTGGTCACCTTTAGCATCTTGTTTGTGGTGATTTATGGTTCAGTTAACCTTTAACAGACCAAAACAATTCTGACAACAATAGAAACCACTTTGAACGTGGACTATTTGTACACAAACGCTGCATGAAACATTTATGGCGTGGCTTGCGAGAGTGTGTTCCACTATCCATTTCTCATGTCCTCCAGATCTCTGAGGGAATACCGTGAACATCATTTGATATTCATGATACAGGATTTTCCCCAGTCGATGACTTAAGTGCTGAGTTGTGAAAAGATTTTGCTCGATGTGTAACATGCCTCAGAGCCTACCAAAGTTTATGTCTGACAGTTAGTTGGCCTTGAAGTGGGGGTAAGCGACGCTCTACTAGCAATTTGTTTTGCAGTCTGAGATATTGAATAAGTAGTGTTGCGCTGGGCACCGTCATGCTCTGTGAGCTTCATGGACCATTGGTAACCTGTTTGATTTGTTATATCTGCGCAGCTTTGCTCTCTCTAGAGGAGGAGTGTGCTTCCTTCCTTCTGAGACCAATTTGATGTGCATCTTGACACAGAATCCTTCTATGTACCCAAGATAAAATTTTTAAGCAGCCGACAATTCCATACGATTAGATTCAGACAGCGTCAGCAGCTGTGCAATGTTACAATGCTGGAATTTGACTGTGAAAACACTCACAGTTTACTATTGCTATATTCTATTGCTATTTTTCTACTGTTAAATATATTAAATATTCTTAAGGCCAAAAAAAGAAAAGAAATCACCCAGATATTTGTAAAAAGAAAGCGTAAAATTATCGTCACATTTTAATAACCATCATCTTTTAAATCTCAATTTTAAAAAAATAAAATAAATAAACAATAGCCAAGTCCAACTAATCCTTTTAAGCCGAACATTGTGTCATTATGCCCTGCTGCTGTGTTCACACTGTATAACATTTTTGCCATAATTGATTTCATGCAGGAAGTTTTTTGAGGGAAGTGTGGACAGAGTTTTGTGACACCTCCCTACATACTTCCACACTTTTATCAAGTTTTCCAACTCTACTACTAAATTTAAAGTCGGTCTTACGTTGTCATACATTTCTTCATACCCAGGGCAGCAGAGATGTTTGACGTAGTATTCTGAGTAGTGAACACTGGTAGAGATGAGACAAAGGCGTTAAACTGACACAGACGTTTCTGGCTTATTCAGCTTTTCAGATACAGACAAGCGTGCATAAATATTTTGTTAGTTTTGGCCCAGTTTGCACTGTTAAAATTGATGCAGCCATATCGTACTCATTAAGCCCATCACTCATCCCTACATAACCCCACATATTGTATAAACATGGAATCATCACTTTGTTGCACAGCATGGTTTCTCCGGTGAACAGGCTGATGTAAATATTTTGAAAATAGCACCTCAAAAGACACACTAATCAAAGCACTAATAAAACAGTACATGGATAAATACATACACATACATACTGTATATCCACCGTACATATTTACTACTTAATACTCATCTGCTCTGGTTTTGCTTTCCCTCTCTCTCCTTTCCATCCGTTCCTAATTTGGGAACATTTGTAGCTGCAGCACTGAGGCACACTTATCATACCATGTACATGCTATCACACATCAGCACACCAGCACACACGTACATTCGGACATAGTAATCTCTGAACGTGCAGACTCCTCCGTTGCCTTCAGCAGTCTTAACTGGGAAGAAAAATCCAATTCATGAGTGCATATTGTTGTTCTTTGTATTGACAAAATGCATCACTCACAGCAAGGGTGAATTCACCCAAATCCCTCCTGATCGTTTCTCATTCCGAGCCAAGCCTTTTTCTTGTTCGTGCTATTTGATGTCTCAGTTTTTGATTGTAGTTTTTCCAATTTTTATGTTTCTCCTGTCGCAGGGCCTTGAGCAGACAGCTAGTATGAAACTGAATTCAGGAAGACTGTATAAATCCCTATCAACTCCAGGGACATTACTCTGTGATGTCTGACCTGTGACCTTTCATGATCAACAGAGCGCCAAAGCAGAGCATTGTGTTAGTGATGAGCTAAACATCTTCCTGCACTGCTCAAAAATTATGACACCCAGAATAACAATAAACAAATTTATAATTAGAATGAACAGAAGTGTAAAATCTCCAAATGTGCATAAATGTTGAGTCATCATTCAAATGAGTGCAGTGTTTAGCACAGTTTAAATCTCCCTGACGGACAATACCCGTTTAATGCCGGACTGCATGCTTTGCCTGGACGAATCTGGACTCCCCACTTTGAGAGAAATTACACAGCAGGCGGTTTAATGTCTTCAATATGGCATCAAATCCTCCTGCCAAAGACTCAGCCACATCAGTGGGAAGAAGAAAACATTGCCAACCCAGTTTTCCTGGGAGTTCTCCAGTTTTCACTGCCCTCTCCTGGTGTCCTTCACCTACAGTCCAGCCCAAATAAACACTGAGCGAACTCAGCAGGCAGGACAGAACGGGGGGAGGGGGGGGGGGACGGGGGGTGAGCTTCTGGGAATTACCGGGAAGTTTTTGGAAATGTGAAGTACAAATAGTACATAAGTCAATTTTCAGTTCATTGTAGAATCAGTTATAAAGGATAACAATCAGATTATATACAATTTTGTCAAAGAAGTCAAAGTTGTAGCCTCGAGGTAAGCAAAATTTTGCACATTAAATTGAATCACAAAATTGGTGCCTAATTTGTTTCATGTCAAAATGTGACATTTTTGCCACAAACTTTTACATGTTGACAAATAATACAAAAAAGAAATATAAATAACACATTAATTATGCTTTTTTAAAATTACCACAGTTTAACAAAGAGGAAAACAAAATTTCACAATGTGAAATTTGATTTTAAAAAATCTTTAAAATTATGAATGACTAAACCCTTTCGATTTTAGTAAATTAGATTTTTTTTAAAAAAATCCCATTATGCAAACTAGTAATAGGTATGGAGAACAGATTTGGAAATGGAACTGTTCTGAATTTAAGTGAATTTGTTGCTTTTTGCTTAAGTTCAGACCTAGTTTGTTTCCATTAAATTAAATTGCCTTTTATGTAACAGTGTTTTCTGCAAACACAGCCATCAGTTCAGAGATCAGGGCCCGTTAATGGACAGTATGTTGGATTCGAAGCTCAAGCAGGAGCCATAGAATGTTCTCCAGTGTCCACAAACCTTGCATTTGTACACATTTACCACAAAGCGCTGTCCCAGATAATTATGAGCATCATGAACAAAAGGCACACACATTACAGAGACCATCAGTTTGCCAGCTTTTCAGTTCTTGTCTTGTTCACATATTGGGTTGGTGTTGTTATTGTTTTTGGATGATAGTTAACTGTCATCAGTCAATATTGGCTTTTGATGCTCGCCTCATATCCTAAAAATTGCCTGAGACAGAGGGAGTGTTACATATTGGAGATAAACAGACTGAATCACTGTGTGTGTGTGTGTGTGTGTGTCTGTGTGTCTGTGTGTCTGTGTGTCTGTGTCTGTGTGTCTGTGTGTGTAAGTGTCAGAGAGGCGAAGGAGGGAAAAGAAATAGGAATGGCCTCCTGCAAACCTCTGTGATTCAATCTGCTCTAGTTTTTTTCCCCCATTATGATGTCTCACATTTTAAAAAGACAAATGCAGAGAGCAAGTGAGAGGAAGACGGAAAAGAGAGACAAGCGGAGAGCGAGGGCGAGAGAGGTAGATGAGGAGGGATGAAGTCAGAAAAGGCTGAATGTGCAGAAGGTGAGAGGAAGCAGGGACAGACGAGTAGATGCTGGAATGAGCTGAGATTTGGAGGTGGGAACAGGGACCCTCTGGAGAGGAGGAGGACGGCGTGAGAGAAATGATCTGCAGTCAGCAGATGAAAGAGAAAATGAGGAAACAGAGATGTATTTTGCCAGGTGTTAGTGAGTTTCAGAGTGAAGGGAGAAAGTGGAACAGAGAGGAGCCTCCGATGATAGGCTCTCATCAGAGAGGGACAGAAGAGTTGTTACTGCCTGGGATAAGTTTGGGAAGAGTGAGTGATTTTTGGCAAAATGGGAGACTGTGTGTGTGTCTTTTTTTCCCGGCTGCTGACTTGAGAGCTATGGTGTAGCAGAATAAGTGTTTTTTTCCATTATAGTTAACATATCTTTGTATCAGCACCTTCATACGCACACGTAAGCATAGTGTTTGTTTACTGTGAGCTGTTAAATAAAAGAAAGAGACAGGTAAAAAAAATGAGTGTGGCATAGCTTGTTGATGTACTGATGAAAATAATGCCGTGGAACAGCATTTTATCTTGAACAAATTAAAACCGGAGCAGATTGGAAAACATGTTTCGTACTTAGATATGGTAAAATATTCTTAGAAAACAGAGGAAATAAAAATAAAGACCGCTCTCCAATAGAAGCCTGGTTGTCTTTGTACTTCAGGTAAATATCTGAAAAATGTACTAGCACAAACAAATGGAAATATCTTTTTTTGTCTCTCCTTTCTGATCTCTCTCTTTATTTTTTTTTTACTCTTACTTTCAGCCGCAGAGCTATTCCCATCACTCCCACCCACTCCATAATTACTTTTTTCGTTGGTTGAGGAGATGGAAACTCCAGCATATACTGTCTTTATTTCCTTCCATCTCTCCCTCTTAACTTTGCTTCTACTTGGTCATTACGCCCTGAGTGCCTGTGTTCTTCTAATTTTCTCCTTCTTCCCTCCTTTTCCTGTTTCTCACGCTCTTCTTGACACATCTGCTCTCATTTAATCTTTTTCTCTTTGCTCATTTCCTTCTGTCTGTCCACTTCCATTCGTTGCACTTAGCACCAGAGTAGATCCCCTCGTATGTGCACATCTTCTCATGAGTATTAACACAGAAAAATCAGCCACAAATAGCTCCCTAAAGGGCAGCAGCGCCATGAGGACGTTGTGTTTCCCTTGTATCCGTTTGTTAGCCCTCATTGTTGGGTGAAGTCAGATTGAGATTCCTGTGGGTTATAGAATAAGAACTGATGGGATTTTAATTACCACCCATCATCACTCTGAACCAGGACTGAACTTTTGACTGTGAATCACACTTACTCTTGCCTACTGCTTCAGTTTTTCTTGGGGGGGGGCAAACAAAATGAGCAGATAAATTAGTGTGCAGACTTTTTTTGCTTTCTGTGGCCCAAACTGATTTTTAAAGCAGGTGCTTGTGCTGCACTTGGTTGAAACATCTGGTACCAACTGTCCTTAGGTATGTGGGATAATCTGTTATTTTTTGAATATCCATAACAATGACCACCTTGAAGGTGGCAGAGGTCATTTTTGTGTTTTGCACTGTTTCAGCCATGCATGTTTTAATGTTTTTGAATTGTCCACAAGCTTAAAAAAAAGTTTTGGCCATATCCCCTTGCTTTAACTTCTGATCTGTGTAGAGATGTGCACACAGCTTCAAATCAACAGGATACTTTTATAATTTCTTCCCCATCTGTTTTGGAGAAACCTTATAACCTGAATTTATTATTCAGTGTTTACTTTGTAGAATATTGTGCTTTTCTCTCCCAAGGATTTCTATTATCCTTCACAAAGTACCATGAATATTCATCAAAGGGAAGAAAAATAGTCAACAATCAGTATCTGTGTTGAACAAAGAAAAGTATTTTCCTAGTTGTTCTATATTTGTTGAGCAAAATATCTCTGTCAACGCATATTTAAGCATTTATTTTGGGTTGGTGGCACATTTTCAAATTTTCACTTTTCATATACACCAGGCAGCCACAACATTAAAACCTTTAACTGGTTTTAATGTTGTGGCTGATCAGTGTATGTTTGATGTATCTATACCTGCAGCCAAATCATGGTAGCCAAAGAAAATATGACAATATTCAGTCAGCAAATAATGTAATGTTTTTACCTGCTGATTTAGATGTGTTGCAGCCGTGGATGCAACTGCAAACCCCGACACATTTACTGTGATGTTAATATTCACTATCCCCAGTGAATAAAGAAATAAAAGTGAAATGTAACAACAATAACAAAAATGGTCATGACAATCTGTCTGGCATTGAGCAAATTGTTATTTCTTCCTGTTTCAATTGTTAATCTTCAATCTAATCTAGACTTGAGAGCACACAATGGATCAAAGAACAATTTTGAATAGTTCCTTTTTTCTCCTGTCTCCCAATGTAGGAGACCGAACTAGAAACCTGTTAAAGTGGCAAGAAATAGTATTTTAAATTTTCACAACAAACACTTTGGTATTTATGTGTTTTTCCAGAATTTTATGCAAAGCTTGCAGGTTACCTAGTGCTAAAAGAAAAGCTGCTAACAAGGCACATTAGCATTACTGTCTAATGTGCTTTGCCAGTGTAAAATTAACGAAAAACAACAGCCTCCTGAGGAGAATACAACACTTGAATAATTTTGAACTGCCTTTGAGTCATAATTGCTGTTAAAATCTGCTAATAAAACACATTTAGTATACAGTAGATAGTATTTATTAAATTCATTCTGTAGAAATTGAGGGGAGCTGAAGAGGATTTATTTTCAATTTTACCTTCTAGGTTTTTTGCATAATTGCATCGGGGATAATTATTCAAATGTCTTCATATTCATTCTCAAGGCAAATTTCAAATTAGTTTATTAAGTGTCCACAGATTCTCTGTTTTCCATCACAATGTAGTTGGTAAAAGTAATGTGGTGTAATGCCAAATCCCAGGGTGCATTTTGCTAATACTGTAAAACTCACTGTGAGACTGTCAGAATATGACTAATGTAGTATTATTGTTACAAGAATGAATATTCTGGATCTACAATAATAGCTTTTGGGGAAATACACTTGTTGGCTAAACAGAGGGATATGAGTATGGTATCGATCTTTTCATCCAAGTCTCAACAGCAGCAAAAAAGAGCCCCATTATCTCTTTAAGACGTTTATAGGTTAGCTTTACTCCATTTTGACTTCCCATCAGCATACTGTACTGTAATTATGTTTGATCTATGACTCAGAAACCCACATTGTGTTCTTTGATTTGTTCCCATGATAACTTTACACCATCTTACCACACAGTGGATCTCCATATATTAAGACTTGCAGGTCAACTGACAACAGCTGTCCGTGCAGTGAAGAGTTAGAGTTATGTGTAATGAACCTGTACACTTCTAATCTCTCATTATCTCTGTATACATAATATGAACATCCTCAAAGCTACTGCAGGCTGTTGAAGAGTATGAGTCAGGATAAGAACACACTGGAGGTAGTTGTATCATTATTATTTCAGGTATTATTAAAAGCCTATCAGATGAGCCCTAAATGCAGCATGTTGTCAGAGGGAAGTTTCCTCACCATTCAGGTTCCTGATGCGAGCTGTCACACAGCTCTCCATCTCCCAGAGTGCAACACATTCACGGTGTTGATTTGGCCATGCTCGGGCCGTTTTTAAAGCTGTAGTGCTTGCAGGCACCTGTCTCTGGTCTGTCAGGGAGCTGAGCAAATGGGCCATTTTTCATTCTTACGTTCAGTGGTGATGTGTTCATTCCTCTGATGGACACTGTGAAAATGACATTCACGCGTTAACAAAAGCCCGCTTCTTCTCAGTTTGGCCTCTCAGGCAGCAGCTCATTTTCTCCCGAGTCCTTACACCAACTAATAGCATCCCCAGCCTACGCGTTTCCTTTGAATGGCCTTCCTAGTACATTCAGCAGCCTTTCATTACAGTATGAACTGACAACGAGTCGTCTTGAGATCAGGGATGGTTAGCGTGGGCCGCTAGACGTTAAGCACTAGCTCCCACAATCATACCCCTGGTCCATTAGTTCCATTTATCTGCAGGATATTTATAGGGGACCTTGAGTTGGGGGTCTTGAGGCAGGTGATGTGGGGGGAGGGGGTATGTGGGGGTGGGGGCCCTGTCCTGGCTGGTGGTGGTGATTAATGCATGAATACACAAGCTTTATCACGAGTCCGGCAGCCTCGAAACCAGAGAATGTCAGTGCAATTAAAGACCGGTGGCAGAATTAAGAAAAGGGAGGCAGCGCCTATCTGCAGATTGCAGACGGAGTCGGGGTACATGGGCATCTTGGTGAAGGTTCCAGCAACAGCGTCTTTTCATTCCTTAATCACCTCCACTACTCATTAGGGTCTTCTTTTGTTCCTGCCGTCGCCTTTTCCTGCGCTGTGCCAGCAGATAAAATATGGCAGGTTCAGATGAGAGGAGAGCTTGGGGAACCCCATTAAATGGTGACAGAGAAAAGGATAGAAAATGAAGAGGGAAAGAGAAGAGGTGATGTTGGAGTGGTGGAGTCAGTCAGCTAAGGAAGAAGAGAGAACTCAAGGGAGAGGGGTGGTGACAGGAATGCGAGAAACAGTGAGTGAGAGTGAGAGCGAGAGAACTGTTCGACCATGACAACTAGTAATTCCTCTCGATCGAGCTTTAGGACCGTTGGAACACTCAACCAGAGGAGCATTAGAATATGGGAAGTTTTGTATCATTACCATATAGAGTTCAGCTCATTAAAACTGTGACTGCTTAAATTACCACGACAATAATCTCCTCAAACCTGTGAACTTGAACTCTCTGTGAACGTAGAGTACCGTGTACTAGTGCAGTGACTGAGTGTAAATTACCGGCTTTGCTCAATCATTCTGCTTCTTAATAGAGCACCAGAGTCCTCTTCCTGCTCTGTAGGAGTACCAAGGTCTTCCATGAGATGAAGTCTCCTATTATTATTATTCTTGGTTAATGTATTCCATGGAGAGTAAAGTCATCCTGAGTTGTTGGATTTGTGTGGAGTCTTTCAGAGAGAAAAAAAAGAGAAGAGAAACGTTTGTCTTTTTGTAGACAACTGAGAATCATAACAGGTAATTGGCTTTGATTTAATGGCTACACCAATGATCATTACAGTGTTCAAGGGCCGATTACAGAGAAATACACAGTGACATAAACTGCTGTCAGTTCATCCTGTAGAGGTGGACAATGGGGCCTATGTAAATAAATGCAATACATCCCACCTATGCTCACATTGAAGCCACACAATAATAATAATAATAATAATAATAATAATAATAATAATAATAATAATAATAATAATAATAATAATAATAATAATAATGTGAGTTGGAAAGCTGAAATATAAAATATGCACTCAGAATAACAGCAATGATAACAACAATCAAACTAAAGCAGAGTGTTGCTGAATGCTTCCCTCGGCTTTACGGATTATCTTTTGACTGGCTGCGAAATATTTGGATCCCCACAAGCAAGTGTCTGAGATCTTTTAAAAATGCACAATGAAGTCTGTATTTTGAACTAAATCTTCCTCCAGACTCTGTGAGGTAA
The DNA here is from genome assembly GCF_017976425.1 of Toxotes jaculatrix. Classification (NCBI taxonomy): domain Eukaryota; kingdom Metazoa; phylum Chordata; class Actinopteri; family Toxotidae; genus Toxotes; species Toxotes jaculatrix. Next base: position 13,911,517 of record NC_054395.1, on the reverse strand, counting down.
CGGAGGCTTGGCTGCCTCTATTTTGAGGGAATAGTTTATTTTGGGAGACGCATCTCTACCTGACAAGGATTTTGTGTTTCAGCCCCGCTGAGAAGAGGAACAACAGGGGGTTCTTGCCGGCAAAGGCTGAGTCCTCTACGTAAGTTTTGCTGCAACAATGTAAAGCTTAGCACCAGACTCCCATAAGAATCAACAGCCAGGTCACTGACAACACGCATGTGCTGTCTCTTTCACTCTTTCACTCATTACAACAGTTTTCATGGTTTCAGAGAGAAACCGTGTGTTAACCAAGAAAACGAGCGCAGTTCAAAATGTCTACAAACAGTAACCAACAGTCTTCAAGCATAACAGCACCTCTCAACCCTTCATTCACATATTCAGTTATTATTTAATACAAATGATCATCCTTGAAACTGTCTGGATTTTTAAAAAAGGAACTGAGAGCAAGGCTGCAACTATTTTCATTATTAGTTCAATTGTTATTTTTTTAAATCAGCCAATGAATCGTTAACTCATCAAATGTCTAAAAATTAGAGAAAAAAGATTAAAAAAGATTAAAAAAAAGATTAACAGAGAAAAGCAACAAATCCCCACATTTTAGAAAATGGAGCCAGAAAATGTTTGCGTTTCTTAAATAAATTGCTCCATGAAGTGACAAAGACAGAGGAGAGCTAGAAAACTGTGGTGTGATTAATAGTTGAAGTTGTAACTGGAGTGCTGCCACAGATTCCTACGGGGCAGGTTTTGATTTCTAGTTCAGAGTCGGATTTCATCCTTTGATAGCAACACAACAGAAGATGGATGTACTGTACATGACCCCATTGTGCTTTGATTTCAGCTGTGTTCATGTTCTTCCATTTACTTTGTGACACAAATTGTTTGAAAATTTGTGTATACCGTATAGGCATTATATTTATATTGTTTCATCTGCTGTGATAGGCAGGGGGGGGGCATGGTAGCATAAGGTTTAAAGCTGAATTGGTCCGACCACATTTGAAGGAAAAAGTGTTTGTATCTGTTCAGAATGGACACAGTCAACAACAGTGCAAAAAGCCTTCCGCCATATCTTCCCCGTGGCTGCATCCAACTGTCTCCCTGATGTCTAGTTGTGTCTTTTATAAGTTTTTGTAGTCTCAACACAATAAATCGTACAAATGGGGCAAATATTGACACTCACTTTTGGACACTCTCTCCCCCAAAGGCATTCAAGGTGTTGCACTTGATTGTATGCAAAAAAAAGTGGCGGAGGGAGATGTGTGAGGAATGAGAAAAGAGGGGTTAAGAGTTCAAACGGTGTGTATCTTCTCACCTTGACGCACCTGTCTAATAGCTATGCATGGTCGGCATGATCCGGATGTCTCTGTCTGTTTGAGACAGTTAAGAATTTCCCTTAAGTGGTGTATGCACCAGGAAGGAGCCCGTGTGAGTCCGGAAACAACTGTCTGACAGTCGTTGCAACCAAATTTATTTCAGCGCTCCCTGTTTGTTGAGGATACAGTGATTTGGATAATTACATCATTACAAAGCCACATGGGGTACAACAGTTGTTTTAGTCTCTGGGCCAAATCATTATTTATTTCATCACAGCAGAATTACCTTTTCCCTCGGTTGTGTGCTCGGCTGGTTAAACCATTTATTATTGATAAAATAAAATGAGGAAGTTTGACGGTGAAGAAAATGGAACAAAGTGTGATAAACTCTCATCAGCATTTTTTAAAATATAATAATAATAAAAAAAGTTTCTGCTGCAGTGCAGTTCATTGCTTTCCCATGAAAGCTATATATCTTGCAAGATTATTGCAACCCATGCCTTCACTTCTGTGGTGTGTTTATAATATTTTCCACACAGACAAAAATCAAATGTAATGTGGGGAAACAGAAAGGACGGAGCTGATAAAATTCATGTGAATGTCAAATTATTTTCCACAAGGCTGCTGTTTTCCTTCCAGCTTAAAAGAGACATTTCAGATATCTGAAATTTGATGTTATTTAGTAGATATCAGATTTTAGGCATTGCCATTAAATAGGTAGAAAAGATGAAAGATGCATTTCTAAACTTCTCTCCCTTTATTTAATTACCATGTATAATGTATGCATCGCTTCACATTGCACACTGCAAACATACAGACTCTCTAATTTTATGCCAGGCAGAAAATGACTTATCCTCCTTAACTCTGTGTGGCAGATATCCACACTTACGATGAGACGATGGGTGAGCTTACTGTGTCTTTGTCAGATAATATCCCTGCTGGCATGTGAGAAAATGAGGAGAGAACCGAGGGAAGATGGAAGCAGAGAGAGGAAATTATGCTTTTATCTTTAATCCCTAATCCATTACCCCAAACATGATTAATACTACAAGCATAAGTAAAGGTTTACAGAAAGCTTCAGTCTCACTCAAGGTGTAGCGTTGCAGAGCAACAACAGAGATTATGGTTTTGATTGTTTCTACATTTCTTCTATATAAGTAACCCCTGGTATTTCATCTGGTCCACCTTCTGTCTGTCTGTCTGTCTGCTCTGTCTGTCACCATCCTTAGTGTTTCTTAGACTCTAGCGATCTGAGATGAAGACTACAAGATCAATATGAGGCACTTGGAAATAATGGAAACATTCATTGTGTTGTAAGAGACACAGATTCAGAGACTTGAACAGTAACCCAGAAAAAAAATACAAATACCTCCTGCATCTGACTAAAAAATAAATAAATAAAAAAATAACAGCACATCACTACCAGGTCTGAGGAAAGCTGAAGCAATAATAAGAACAGCAGCATGACTATTCTCTCTCCTTACCTCTAACTCTTAAAAAACACATCCAGTTGGTCTACCAGGGAGCACAAATCATCACAAAATGTGTGCAGCCCAGCAAGTCATAATGGTTTCTTGCTTCTCTCTGTATTTTAAGCCCGCATGGTTCTGTAAGATTTAAGTGAAAAAAAAAAAAAAAGATTAACAGCATAAATCACGTTGGGCTTCTTCGTAAAAAAAAAAATCCATCTCCTCATAATTGTGAGAGTAAATGTGCATCATTGTATCCAAATTATGATTATTGTGTTGTGATCATTAGTGGAAATTCTCTCACACAATAAAGATTCAGGCATTAGGGTAACAGGATAATCAGCCAACACATCAACATTCGGCAATGATTGCTTACAAATAAGTTACTGTATCAGCTACAGCATCACAAAATGACACAGTAATCAAGTGCAGACGACATCAACAGGCAAGTTGCACTGAAATATGTGTGCCATCTTCATTTGTTTTAAGTTTAAAATGTCATTTCCACGTATATTTTTGATGCAGCAGTGCGGCAATAAGTATTTCAAGGAAGCTTTGAAGATTTTCTTGCTGCAGAAACAAATGTGGAAGCTTAAATGTATGAAAATGCCAAATTTAAAAAGTTTCTGAATAAATGAAGACTTTTGAAGACATTGCAGAGTTTAACATTAAATCTAGTAAAGTTCTTTGCTGTCATTTGAAAGTTTTTCAGCTAATGTTTTAGGTTCAGGATGACTTAATTGCATATACAGTAAACAAAACCTCCAGTCACGCCTGGGCTCACTCTGCAGCACCTTCTGTCATGGTTCTTACTTGTTACTTTGATTTTTTTTTTTCTGCCATACTCTTCCCCTTTCCCTTGGTAACTTTCTAAATGTTGGTGAGGGCCTGTCAAGGGCACGATGCAAAGGAGATAAAACATTTTCATCAGGCTACTGAGCAGCAGCACCAGCAGCAGCTTAAAGCTAGCAAATAAGTATGCACTGTGAATTTTTACATTATTCAAAAAACAAAAAACTGACAACTGTGTTCCTGGTGCCAAAGGCTGCACCACGGGCATGTTTGAAAAATTATATATTTGCAAGGTGTTGGGCTCCAAAGTGATATACAGTTTTTAAAAAAACAGCTCTCATGCACTTTTACCAGTCACCCCAGGTGGGGGACAGGCAGCCAAGTTGTTATTTGTAGCCTTATAAATCCATCTCGACAAGCATGATGACTAATCTCACCATAATGACAGCACCACCCCTACAGACCTCCAGCTCTTCACCCAGACACATCTGTGCTCAATTACTGCAAATAATTCAACCAGCAACAGCATCTTAATAGGTGGGTGGTGGACTGATGGCAGAAAGAACGGGAAGAGGAGGAGGAGGAGGAGGAGGAGGAGGAGGAGGAGGTAGAGGCCAGAGAGGAGCAGTGGTTGAAGAGTAGGGAGGAAGAGATGTAGTTTGCTGGAATGTGAATTTTACTGTGTGAGTGAGCAAAGCAGAATTGTAAATGCTGTGAGATTTCTTTGTTTTTTACCAACCAAAAACCGCCATTGCTCAAAAAGTGACACTTGTAACACTCAGAATAAAAACTCTTTATGCATCTTATGCAGCAGTGGCAGAGCGACCAAAGCAGACTCCACATTTGGAGTGACAAAGTCATCTTAGCCAACACTTTTATGTGAGCTCACCTGGAGCAATGCACTCAAAATGCATTCACTACATGCCACCGGTGGGAACCAAAAACTGTATTAGAAACCACTGAACCTCACCAGAAATCTAATCACACCTTGGCCATAAAAATGCTAATATTTATATGCAGCAGTCTCTCAAAGCAGTGAGACTGTGTTTGTACGCCTGCATGTGTTTAAGCTTGCATGCTCTCCGCAGATATAGTAGCTGTGTTGATGAATGGCAGGCTCCTGTGGAGTTGGTACAGTGTAAGGAGTGAGGAGTAAAAGTTCATTATTGTGTACTAAGAGGGATGGCACAGAGTTGATTGGTGTGGTGTGATGCATTAATCATTTTGTTTCCCAAATGTCCTGATGCAGTCTGTGTCCTGCTCACATTTAGTTTGTAATCTACAGTATTTTTGTCCATAGAAGCAAACTTACACTCATGTGGACTTGAATTTGTGCACACAGGCTTTCTCTCTCCATCGTAATTTAATGATTGTTAGATACATATTTTACAGCTCCAGATGCTCCTCTAAGTCTATATTGCATGCTTCAACAAGCATAATCCACACACAGAGATAGGTCAAAGTAATAGTAATCAGTGAGAAATATATTTAATTAAATCAAAGTCGTAAATACCTACTTTTGTGTGTTTGTTTCATTGAAATTATTTAGTTTTCTTACATGATCTTGCTCCACATGCTTGAGCTCACATCTCATTTGCAGGAACTCCGATGAATTCCAGTATCTTTTTGTTATCTGTATAGATCGCCCCATATTTTAGCTGTTTAATTAAGCCTGTTTGTTATTTGCTCTTCTCCCAGATCCCTCTCCCCACCCGAGACAGAAGCCACCGGCTGCTGACCTCAGCTACAAGACTGAAATCAGCAGTCTCATGGACTTCAACTCTCCAGACGCGTCCCTGGACAAAGGTAAGACCTTTGTAAGATCAGTTCTTTTGAACCAGAGCTGGTTGACTTAAAAGAAGGTTTTCTACTGCAGTGCCACTGGGGTAGAAGTTCTGCCCGGAGTTCATCCGCAAGACCTTGAGCTGAAGATAAAGAGCCTTTAACCAGGGTACACCAGGATTTCATAATGCGGCGAGAGCAAGAGTACCTAATAGTAGCTCCTCTGTAGTCTTCAGTGCTGCTTCCATTTCAACATTTGCTGCTTGCACCTGTCGTTGAAACAATGAGTATCCATTACAAGTTATTCGAGCTAACAAGAACTGTTGCGACCAGTCCAGGTTGCCCCTGGCTGCTAATGAACTCAGTGAGTCCTGTGTTTGAAAAACATCACAGACAACTTCTCAGTTAATCAGACTGTAACACAGGCTGCGTCGTAATTTAGTCTGAGTCTACTTTAGTATTGAGCCAGGAGTGCAACAATAATTGATCACCTTTTGTTTATGTTTATGTGCAGTTTGTGCTCTTGTGAATTGACTCTGCGTTGCATGCCTGACCAGCAGGAAAGACATTTTAAGTCTCACTGCAGTATGTACGCCAATAAAGCAGTGAGTGGATGAATAATAATAAATATAAAAGTAAATATAATTCTATCAGTTAAAAATGTAACAACTCAATATGGTAAACATGTAATTGGTTAAAAGTAAATATAATGTTATCATTGCATTTGAATGCTGTTTTGAATGGTCAATTTACACCCACGTTGATTGTAACTGCTTTGTCGTTGCTGGTTGATTTTACTACAGCCACTTTATAATCTTACATAATGTACCTTTAAGTCTCCTGTACACTTTGTGAATTATAAATGAATCAGAAAAAAATGTTTTAGCTTGCTGAGTCAGTAGTTACCTGTGTACCTATTGTTATTGGTTTTAAATTGAATGCATTAATGCCTTCCAATCCTCAGGTAAAATTATGCTACAGTAAGGGCTTTGTCAACAGTTATCATCGTGCTCCATAGCCAACCCTGTTTATAATTCTGCTGTAAAGTCACTTGCATCACCATGAACTGCCCCAAAGAGCAGCCGATAAACTTTAAAGTATTCCCAGACTCTTTTCTGACCGGGTGGTCGGATGGGACTCACGTTGGCGTCATCAGCTCCTCAGACAAACACATTAAGAGAAGTTTATCTGTAGTTTGTTTCCATGTTCCAGCTCTTTGATGACAAAAGCTTCTTTCGAGAGCTTGGAGTCTTGTGAAGAGGATCAAAGTAGCTAACAATGGCACCAGCACAGAAGCATCTCTTGGATTGTGGATCCTATGTGGCTGCCAGCTCCAGTATGGATCTGTAGTGTCACCCAGGCAGCCCCCGGGGGCCCTTTTCTCATTAGAATGTCTGCTCAGGGTCTGTTTGGCTGCCAGTTCTTTCCTCTCTCCTATTTGTGTCTGTCGATGTTGTGATGATACTGAGAGCGCTCACAAGTTGGCACCGTTTGGGAAAAAGAGGGAACAGTGTTGTTGCTTTTTGGCTACTAAGGAGTACAAACCTGTTACTGTACTGTATATGGTATGAATCTGCAATAAATTCCCTAATATTTTATACATACATTTCAGAAGAAAAGTATTTACTTACTAGTTACCATTATGTTTAATATTTTATAAATAAAACACAGTTTAAATTTGACATTGTCATACTACATTACCCAGCAGTACATAAAGTTGGTTAAAAATATCTTGTCAGTAAATAAATAATAATCCTATAATATATTCTAATATTTTCTAAACTAAAGAAAACACAACAATTCATAGTTTCAGACAAGAGTTAGTGTATTGATTATTCACAAATGAAAACAGAGTTCCTGCCAACACATCCCACTAAATCCTACTCACACAAGTAAGGTTTGAATGCAGACGTTTTACTGGTAATTTTATTAGTCTTATTGGTGTTATTTGAAATTACAATGGGAGCAAAGGAGGCAAGTTGTTTTTATGCCTAAGCAATAGGTTTTTTTTGTAATAGTTTAAGTTTTTATGCTGGCGCTGCTCCAATGGATCGTATCAGTGGGTAGCGGTTTGTAAGTACAAGATTACAGGACTTCTTAAACCACTGCTGATCTGCATTTACAGTTGTAAACATTTGTCATTTTTGGAAGTCCTTTGGAAGTCAAGAGAGCAGATACTGTACTTAATCAGGTTAGTTATGTGAACAAAGTAACACTTTTGAATGTGGACGTGTACACAGTCTCCTTCAGCATGAAGAAGCTGGTGCATTTGTTCGGTAGTCGTTTGCTGTGTGCTGTAAATGTGCAGACTCAGGAAAAACACACCAACAACCCCTGCAGTGGCCAAGGCCACGTATATCACCACAAGTTTCATCAGAATGAGAACAGGGGGACTGAAGGGCTGTGTTATCAGCAAATTCATCTCAGGTCTGCAGTGAGAGAGGAAACAGAGAGACAGGGAAGGAGAGGGGAAACAAATGTAAGCAGTGAGCACTGTATCATTAGGCAGACAGGTGCTGCTTCTGCACATTAACTGGCAATGATGTCACGAGCTGGGTGAAGCTCGGCATGTGGGCTGGTTTAAATAGGAAGGTCAGTGCAAAGAAGTCAAACAGGGCGTCCAGAAAAAAAAAAAAAAAGGACAGGCTTGGGAGGGAAGGAGAAACAGAGAAGGAGAGGGAGAAACAGGGGGAGGACCAAGGTGAGAGATTACATAAGGATGAAATGTTGCCTGTGTATGTACTCTGATTAATGAGAGAAAATCACACAGAGAAGGTGGGGTTGAAAGAGAGAGAGAGATAGAAATGAACAAAAGAACAATAAAGATGTGAAGGTGTGTGTGTGTGTGGGTGTGGGTGTGGAGTGGTCTCTGCTGAGCACTTCCATTTTTCTCATGCGCTGACACTTTCCAAAACACCTGCCCCCACTGAAGCCCCCTTATAGCCATTGGGAGAGTGGCACTTAAATTGCCTCCAGCAACAATATCCAGGCCTCTCCACTGTAATTTACACACATCAGAAATTGCTACTCAGAAATGCTCTGACATAGTGGTTAGAGTTGGCTTTTTTTTTTTTTTCTTTTTTAAATGTGACTCATAATGGTCATAGTCACTTGGTGATCAAAATCCTGCAGACTATTGACATAATCCAATCAGACAGCTCATATGACCAAAGAAAAGGAAGAGAACGGTAATACAGATCAGAGGTAATACAGGTAATACAGACATAATAATGATAGACATGTAACGGGAGTTTCACACTGTGGATCAGAGATGTGGTTTCATGAAATCTCAGAAATTGCAGTGCCACATTCATAGACAAAGGTTTTTGTGTTTTTGTGTTTTTTTTTTCTGTGTGCTTGTGTGCCTCTGTCCTCTGGCCTTTCCATTAAAGGCTACTGAGAGGCTGGAATTGACAAAGGGAGCAGCCTGATCATCTGCAGTCTTTGCCACTTTCAAACTGCTTCATTAAAGGCGACTGCTGGCGAGTAGGACTCAAAGGTCATTCAGTCAAAAAGTTACATTTCATGGAAGGCTTTATTTGAGCAGCCATCAAAGGAAATATGATGTCTTCTTTCAATGAGCCCTTTCCAAATGCTCTTGCTGTTGGCTTCTTCTCTTTTCTTCCTTTAGTATCCATTCAGTGGCAGGTTACACCACTTTGCTTAATGGAAGTAAACTTTAACTACTTTAACTTTGCCACATTATACATAAAAGTCTAAATTTAGATCTGGAGCTATGATGTTCAATTAATCAACCAAGGCTTTTACATATACTGTACAACCTGTCATACAACAAATGCATGTCCCAAAATGATGTCTAAGCACCGACTTTGTGTTTTCATTCATTTTATTGCAGTGATGGTTGGTAAGCAGTGTGCTCGCTGCAAGGCTGAATGTGTGAAACGCGTATTCATCAATTCATCTGAAATTGGCAGGTCTGAGACTGTTTGAAATTCTTGTTGTGAGCACACAGATTTGTCTTTGGCAAATGGGCCAGAAACAGCAAATGTGCATTCGGTGACCTTTTTGTCTGACAGCTCAGCAAGTCTTCAGTCTGCTGGTAATAGTATCACTAAGTTACACCAAATGTATTTTCAGACACACAACTGATCTCATTTATTCAAAGTAATACATAAATTAATAGATAAATAAATTCTCTGAATATATATTCCATGCACAATAATTTGGATTACATTAAATTCTTAGTCTAAACAATTCCCATCAAAACCAGAAATTTAAACCTGCTCTTATTGGTCTACATGATCTGAGCCAACCCCAAGAATTTACTGATAGGCCTTTCAGGGTTTGGTTCCATGCCAGTTCATTCCTGTTTATGAAGTGTGGACCAGTTTACAGTTTTACTGAACAAGCAGAGGGAGTTTTTTTTTTATCCAGCACACGTGTTTGGAAGACACAGAGGTTAATGAAGTATGTCCCACTGGGTGTTGTGCTCAGATCACTGACATGACCAGTCCTGTCCTTGTACTGTATACCTGAAGCGAGAGCTGTGTCTGTGGGCGTCAGGCTGTGCTAAAGATTTCATGACTGCTTATTGCCAGTTCATAGTTGCATTGGCTTCATTGGACATTGACCTCTGGTGGACACTTGACTGGTTTGCTGCTGAGTGGGAAGCAACTTCGATGGGAATTAACACCTTCAAATCTAATCACACTGAACTCTCTGATTGAAATACTTCTCTGTTTCGTGTCAGTTTATATATCGTGTTTGGCTCTGTCTGACAGTTTTGTGTGTGTGTTTGTTTTGCAGTCTGAAAAACCATTCCAAAATTTTCACTTAACACCTACACCTCATTAGGTTTTGGATTTACACCTCGGTGCAGCACTGCGCCAAGGTGCTACTAGAGGTGTATTTTCTATTTCTGAATTCCACCTTGGACTGAGGCTTGACACGAGGCGAACAGCCAACTGGTACAACTGGTGACTGGTTGTAATACCTTCTGCCTGCCCTTCAAATAGCTGTTAAAAAGGCCCACGGGCAGCTAATCTGGGCTGGCGTCTGGTGCTAGTGAATTGGCAGCGGAGGTGATGGTGGAGAGGGACGGCCACTGTCGGAGCTGGCAGGTCTGGAAGAAAGCTGAGTGGCACCTGGTGGCTGATGGTTCCTTTTCACTGATTGCTGAACATGCAGGCTGGAAGGTGGGAGAACAGAGAGGCATGTAACATAGTCGATGAAATGGAGGAAGAGGAGGACTGAAGGAGCTGGTCTGGGTTAGTAGATGGACCAGTATAAATATAAGATCTACAGTAGTGGTAGTGATGAGTGGACCAAGAAATCCAGATGAGTGAGAAAGTGTGTTAGAGAAGTTGAAGTACAGCAGGACAGATACTTTTTAGGCTCACAATAGATCAACGGTATAAGGTTGCACACCTTTAGGTCTCATTTCAAACAAAAGACTTCAGGTTGACATTTTAACTTCGGGCCACCCTTCCCATTTTCATGCTTTGCCTGAGGTGAATAAGTAAAGAGATTGGGGTGGGAGGGAGGTTATGGGAGAGGAAATGACAATCTCTTGAAGGTCAAAACAAATCTGGGACCTCAACATTCCTTGTCAAAACCCCTGCAGTTATCAGTGTGTGGCCCATTTAGGTGATATATGCACTGACATGCCATAACATAAAAAATACAATAACAGGAGTCAGCTGACTTTGAAATTTTCACACTGTGCTCATATGGACAAACAGCACTGCTTTAGAAAAACACTTCAGTGAAACCACGCAGTGGGGGGCCCTTCACAGAGGCCTCTGACAAAAAAAAACAAAAAAAACAAAAGGAGGAGAAAAGAAGCACAATGCAAAACTATCTGGCATCATACTGCACTGGACAATCGAAGATGTGCAAGTGCACATTCCATTTAAAAGGCTTTGAAACATGAACAGCAGTCTTTACTTTGCAATTGTTAAAAAGGATAAAAATGATTTCTACTTTCTCTCTACTATCCAACGCACTGTTTTGACACCTGATAAGCCTCCAAACTCATGGACGTGTAACTCTAGCTACACTTTTCACTTAAGTAAAAGTAGCAATAATGCAATATGAAAATACATCATTACAGCTGAAGAGTCTGCATTCAGAATACTTCTGTACATTTACTTCTGTAAATGTACAGGGAATTTACGAAGAGAGCGTGTCCATGAACACGTGCATTGTGCGTTGCAACAGAGGGCAGTTAGGTGGCGCTGAAAGCAGGCATTAAAAAGATGGACATCACCTTGTTCACAAGCTGCAGAAAACAGGTGCAGTGATAAGCAGCTGACCATCTACATCTATGTGGGCACACACACACACACACACACACAAGTTTAATTAATTTCTAATCTTCCTGTCCTTGTCTCTGTTTTTGTCTCACCTCTTTTTCACATGAACAGCAAAAGGGTGAAATCTTCTTGGCAGTCTTAAGTGGAGCTGCCGTCTTTGGAGGTGTGGTGGAAACTGACTGCAGAGAGAGAGAGAGAGAGAGAGAGAGAGAGAGAGTGAGAGAGAGAGAGAGAGAGAGAGAGAGAGAGAGAGAGAGAGAGAGAGAGAGAGATTGGCTGCTTCCATTGATTTTCATTTAAGGGATAGTGCTCTCAGCTCATCACCTCCAGGCATCCCAAAACTTGGAAACCTGTGTGTGCTTGTGCGTGCTGCTGCATCACACAAAAAGCAAGGTTAGCGTCAGCAGTTTTGCCTAAACTGCTTTTAACAGCTAAACTTTTTTTTTTTTTACTGTGCCATTATGCATTCCAAGCCAAACATACCACAGAAAGATAATTTCCTGTTGTTCCCCAACTCCTGTAATGCAATGTTGATGCTGTCTTACTGTAGTGTAAATAGCCAGCACGTGCCAAGTGCATTCTTTTAATTAGGAAACCCAACAGACCTGCTGATTAGCTCTTTATCTTCATAAGTGTCTGAGCCTGAGCCGCAGCTGGACCACTTACTTGTTACCTTACGCCAGACTAGCACGTCCCAACAGGTCTGGAACAAGAACAGTGTAAATGAATATGTTGTAGTCTGCCATCTACTGAGCCAATAAAGATGGTTTTGTTAATGTGGTCCGTGTACATTGCTTTTATTTGTCAAACATGCGATCATAGTTCCCTGCCCCGAATGATAGTAATGATTCTGCTAGCATGACATCTTTGTCATAAAATTACCTTCTTGCAGGTCATCCTGCATTTAGGGAGCTGCCCTGCAATCATTTCTCAGCCACTCAACCAGACAATTTTACCAGCATGATTCTTTAAATAACTTTACAACCCACAGCTTCACATGATAAATGACACTATTATATATTTTCTCACACTCTCTTTCTGAGTTTCTTTTCCTTTTTTTTTTTTTTTTACCAGAATGGGGGAAATAGCTGAGTCATCTCTCATCCTTGGATTTGTAATCTTAAGCCACTGGGTACTAGGCAGAGGCACATGATGTCCTTTATAGCCTCTGTAACTACTGCAGGCTCCCTCTTTACTGCCATTAAAAGGTATTTGTTACCATTTCATGAAATGGCCTTGTGACTGTAAGAGGAAAATAAGGTCCAACAAAAATCAATGACTGGATTCCAATTGTGTAGTACAAAAAAAAAAAAAAAGCCGAGCAGCTTTCTCCCTGCTATCTACTGAGCGTCCTTTGGGTGTTATCATGAAGTGAAATCATCGCATGCTTACATGCACACACGTTCACAACACAAAAGCCTCACCGAAGTCTCATCTGGCCTCACAAAAACATAGCTAGTAGCTTATTGTGCCAGCCTTTACTCTGCTGCATATCAATTGAGCATAGGACTGCATGGGCCACAAACGCCCCTTTGAGTGGGCTGTATTCAGTTTCCACACTTTGCCCATTATCCATGGACACAATGGACAACAAGAGATTATTTTCTTCAGCGGCTTTATTCCTTTGGAGAGAGGGATGGTTCATTGAATAATTCTCACATGTCAAACTGCAGAGGAGCCAGTTAAGTTTTGACTGAATTCAAAATAACAGAGAAAGACACTAAAGGCACTTTGTGTGTGTGTGTGTGTGTGTGTGTGTGTGTGTGTGTGTGTGTGTGTGTGTGTGTGTGTGTGTGTGTGTGTGTGTGTGTGTGTGTGTGGTGTGGTGAACACACTCTCCTGCGAGCTGCTGGTTCATTGTACTGAATTTCACACATGGCCTTTTGACACCAGCATTAGCTCGACGTGAAACAGTGAAACTTCATGTCCACAGTTTTGTCATTTGCTGTTGTTGAGCCTAGAACATGCCTTTCCAGTGGCTCCAGTGAGCCTTGTAATTAAACACAGGTCAGTAGTTAATTATTGTTTGATTAATTAATAGATAAATTGAAAAGAACTTAGGAGTTTAATTAAATTCTTGTTTTGCACCCTGAATTGTTTTTCCACACTGTTGTGGAAGCAGGTTCTGAAGGATTTTTTTCTGAGAGGTTGTGTCTAAAGTGGCCTTGTTGATTAATGGAGCTTGAGAGAAATTGGACTCAGCACAGGCCATCAGGAGGCCAGTGAGAGCTCCTGTGACTGCAGCACAGTGTGGGTGGACTCTTTTTAGTTTTGCAGCAGTGCCCCAGCTGTGTGGCCCACATACTGAATGCAAATATGGAGTAATATGGCATTGTGAGATGGGATTTTTTTTTAAAATAATTAATTGTTCCATTTGAATGTGAATTAATCCCATGATAAAACATAATTTATTTATAACAATACTCACTGATAATATTTAGGTTGGCACACAAAAGGCTCCGCTTTATTCCTAATTATTGTATTGTAGTATGAAAGGAAAATAACTTCAAGATACAATTCAATCAGTCTGTGATGAGCCCTTTGTACTGCTGTTTAGTCTTAGTCTAATTCTGAATGTGCACTTAAATTGTAGGGATTACATTTATGGTCTGACTCATCATTCTGCTCATTTTAGGAGGTTTTATCTTTGTCCTTGCAGGGGGATGAATAAATCTTAATTAATACATAGGCTTATCACTTTTGTTGGACATCATCAGTCCTTCACTTGCCTGTCTGCAAGGGTAGAATAAAACACGCGCACACAGATTGTGTGAAAAAAAATGCATGCACCTGCATCTGCACCAACGGTTGATTGAGAGTCTGTTTTCTTACCTTCCATGCCAACCAGAGAAATTATAACAATGTAATTAAGCTAAGATGTAGAGGGCTTTAAAAGATAGCTTTCACAATTAAAGATAAACACATCCAGTTTATTACAATTTAAAATGGAGCTGTATTTTAATCAACTTAAATGATGACAATATCCTGTTTTTATCCAGTGGTTGTAGCTCTAAATCCACCCATTATTATCTTGCTCAGGCTCCTGCTTTACTCTGTACAACTCACTTAGTTTGTTTAAGTTGGTCAAAAATATGGCCTTAAAAAATACCACTGATCTCAAAGTGTTGTGCTGATAGTGAAAAAGCATAAATGCAGGTAAAATCAAACAAAACAAAATGTTTTTCATGTGCAAATATTTCCCACTGCAGTGCTAATTGTAATAGCATTCAAGGTTTCCATAAAACCATAAGTACTTTTTTTTTCTTTTTTTAAGGTATTAGGTTACTGAGACCCTAAGGCAACTCAACAGCTGGCAGACCTGTTGCTGCATTGCCTGCTGGTGTTAGACTACACACACATTGACACCCACCTGCCTGTAAGCCCACACCTTGGCTTGGCTCCTCCCCTCATTGGTGCATGAGTGTGTGTGTTTGCATGTGTGCGTGTATGTTTGAGTACTGTGGGAAAATCATAGTGACAGCCACTTTGAGCTCCTCCCCCCTCCTCACCTAGTAAACCATTGCAGTTGAGGGGGAGGAGCTTTACTGTCTCATTGAAAGCACAGGAGTTGCCTTGAGCAGGTACACGCATAGAGGGAAAGACACCGTGTAAGCTCCTGGATTTCCTGGTGTAAACGGAGTCAAATTTTAGTGGGGGGGAAAAATAAAAACAGTGGTGGTTTGACCGAAAGCCTCTTAAGAAGCAAGGATTTTTGGATTTTTGTCCTTGTGTCTGTCCTAAAAGTCTCCAACACACACCTGACAGATCCTGGAATCCTCTGGAAAACTCCCCCCAGAGGAGGGGATGAAGTCAGAAGGGGAGCAGGGAAAGTCTGGTGAGTGAGTGGAAGCGACAAGTGCAGCGGCTGCTCTTTGCTCTGTTAGAGTGGAGTATGAAGTGAGTTTCAGTCCTGCACTTTCAAAAGTTTCACAGTTAAAAGGTGAAGGTGGCTTGTTTGGTAAAAATCCCACGAGGGAAGTTCTGTCTATTTTTTCGCTTGAAGAGCAACATGTTCACGTGCTGACAGGTGTCACGTCTGATGGTGAGTCACCTTGTCAGTCATCTGTTTCGGTGCTGAGCCGTTGGGAGACTTTAACCCGACGTGACCTCTGAGTAGCTGTTATTGTCTGAACTTGGGGGCAGCATTAATTGAGTATTCTGCAGTCTGTTCTTCTTAAGGTTGTGTTGGGCTGAGACTCTTTTCCCAGCTGACTGCCAAAGAATGAGCAGGTAGAGACCTGTGCTTTCCAGCATCTGCAGTGATGTGCCCGCTAACGTAAGGGATCCAACCTTTGATCTGTAAGGTCAAAAGACTTTGTGAAGGAGTTTTGCTGTTTGTCAATGAATAGACCACATTCAGCAGTGTTTTTATGTAAAGGTATTGTGCTTTATTTAAATGTAAACTATAT
The DNA here is from genome assembly GCF_017976425.1 of Toxotes jaculatrix. Taxonomy (NCBI): domain Eukaryota; kingdom Metazoa; phylum Chordata; class Actinopteri; family Toxotidae; genus Toxotes; species Toxotes jaculatrix. The sequence continues at coordinate 13,895,480 of NC_054395.1, read as the reverse complement.
GTAAACTCTCTGGTCTGGGGTTGGTGGTTGCAGTTTTTAGCCTGAATATACATTTTATATTCACACAGGAGTTTTGTTTTTGTTTTTTTTGTTTTTTTTGCTGCATCAGCCGGTACTGGTTTCAGACTATTTTAGATCAAAACATCAAATTACATCACCTGAGAAATGGTGCAGTGAGAACTAGAGGTTTTGTTCCTCTACTGTTTTGCTTCCAAATACCTGCATTTTTATCTGTATACTGGTAGTTCACCTGCTCTTCAACCCTGGACTAAAAATAGCCTGAACACAGAGGTAAAAGTTCACATAACAAGACAGTTTAACCCTGTGTTTTTTTGCCTGAGGCTTTCGTAGAAATCCCATGTGCTAGCAAAACAGAAATGTGGTGTAAAACTAACCAAACTGTGTTTTATGTTTGTTTTTTTTTTTTCAAGCACTTTTTGTAAATTTTTCAAGCTTAACCTCTAGGTGTGGTGGTGACACAGTTAATGCTTTCTAAGCAAACAAACACCTTGAGGCTACGGGCAGCTGTCTTTGCCTGGTGCTTACTATCTCAGGTGTGGTTATGCATTTGCAGTTGTGCTCAGTTACTCACCTTCCTGTCTCATATTTCTATGTCAGCCTCTGTGATTACCGCTTAGGTAATCTGTGGTCTGTCTTTGCAAACTGGAATTGGACAACATTAGTCATGCAACCATTACTGCTTGTAACCATAGCAGCAGATTATGTATAATCATACCTGCTCTTGTTAATTTCCAAGCAGCATAACTGAGAAATGTTCAGGTTTTGATCTTCTCTGTGTTAAATCCACATCAAACCCCAGTTCCTCTGCTCTGCCGGGCCTGCCAGTCAAGAATCGACACCCAAAATCATTTCAGATTACGCTGCTCCTTAATGTCTCACGGCTGTCACTCAGAGAGAAAGCAGTGTTTTCAGATGAGTGACGTGATGTCAGAGTGGGCTTAACCCTGTGGATTAACACCTTCCGGGGATCCAGGCTGTGAAACAGAAGCTGTTGTTGGTTTCCACTGGACAGCCTGTTAATGTCTGACTGACCTGACAGGATCAGGTTGGGAATGTGGGTGTGTATCTGCACTTATGTGCATCTGAACGCATACATATATCCATCTGTGCGTATATGTCAATCAGTACATGGATGCATGTGTGCGCGCCAATGTGTGTTTCCAGCAGGCTCAGCTTGACAGCGTAATTGCGAGAACTGCCGAGTTTTGGTCCTACTTGTATAATTGCCTTCTTTCTCTGACTGTGCTGCAAGTGAATGCAGCAAGCAGCTCCCTTGGGTGCTAACAGGTTTCTTTCCATTGTGGCGCACACAGAAGACAATTTGGAATGAGTTAAAGATAATCAGCTGCCTGTCAGAAACGAGTCAGAGTTAATGGCAGAGCGGCTTTAATAATCGTGGGACATGCTAAGTCAGATTTGCTGCTACTTTTAAAGAGCATGGGGTAATTTTGTATTTCAGTGAGGATGGACCGATTGGAGGCTTTATTATGTCCCATCTATCTCTCTTTTCGAACATCTCAGTGCCTAATCACATTTTACTCTAAAGCAAAAACTGAAGATTAATTTGGCTGCTTACTTTGTCACCGTCACAAATCAAATTCATCCCACTGTTGGCTGCACTTTTGGACTGTTTTCAGGCACTGTCTATTCCTCCTCAGCTCATCAAATATACATAGATGGATGATAGAGCTTGCTCTCAGTAAGTCATTGTAAAGGTAAGTCACATTTGCAGTGACAGACTTCTCAGTCTTGCAGCTTTATTTACTGTAGCTGTCAGCAGAGGCCCTGCTCATTTTGAAAACTGGGAACAAATGTAACTCCACAACCATTAGCTACATATTTCAGTCACACAATCTTATTGAGCATCTCAAGAGGCGACCAGGATTGTTTTGGCACCTTTGTCTGCCAAGTCATCATTGTCATCTTGGCTCAACTTTTCCAAGCAACAGTATTTATTTTTGGCAACAGAATGTGTTTGTCTGTGTATGTTCAGTTTCATCACAGTCATAGGAACTACCTCATACAGGTACACTGGCTGTGTATGTGTGTGTGGACTCATCTACGGTACGATGAAATATCCGTGGTGACACAGTGCCTGCCCTCCCATTTGGCCCAGACTATAAATAACAGCATTGTTAGCTTTCGGCGCCAAAGGTCATTTCTCAACTATATGCACAGTTACACATGGACGCATCTACATACACCTCACACCTGCTGTGTCTCACATGCATGAACACATTCAGACACCTCTTAGCTTACCTGTCTCAGCCAATCTGTCCATCCATCTAATAGGATGAATCAATTGAATTTGAATAGGTTTTCTGTGTAGAGACTGGCACCAGACCCCGGTCACAATCGGGGAAATCTCTCTCCAAAATAGAACTTGTTTATTGCTCCTACGCATCAGAAATTGTTGCTTTGTTATCTATTTGACTCCCACTCATGCGCAACAAGACTATTCACTGAAAATAACCAGCACAGCTCATCAAGCATAACCATGGCATCAGTGCCTGGCCTGATGCAACCAATTAACATTCCCATCATGTCAGGTGTGAGCTGTCCAGAATAAAAACCTCAACCAGCAGCTTCTATCTGGAGGAATCACCTCAGTAAAGCACCAATTCATTAACACACCAACACAGACAGCAATGGACACATAGGGACCTAATTAGTTATCCCCCAAAATAAGCAAATAGTGCACATTTCTGCAATTACCTTATCCTAGAGTGGGCTCATTGTGTTTTCCAGCAACATTTATTTGCCAGCTGAATGCCTACTAATACAGAATACTGGAGGATGATAAATAGCACAGAGCTAATAAGGAGATCATGGAGGAGGATAGTTGCCAGCCTGCACCTTCATTATCAGTTCTGTGAAAGAGTTGCCATTTTGGCTCTTTTGCAGTCTCTGACTTCTCCAGTTGTATTTTAATAGCTCCATCCATCCTTGTATATACCGGCTATCTTATCTTCCATCCAACCATCCATCCCTCATGACCCGAGCAGCATCTCTTCCAGTTTCATGGAAACTCGGCTGCTAATCTCCATGACGAAGAAATCTGAAAAAGCCGTTTGGAGTATCTGTCCATCTGCGACCTCAGAAGGACGGTAATCTCACTGTTTGTGTTTTTCGCGTCATAGATGGGAGACAGGCGCTTTGTTTTGACGGATTACTGTCAATTCGGCACAAGTACAGACTGTGAAAATGAGAGAGAAGGCTGGTTATGTAACTCTGTAAAAGGAGAGCAAAAAAATGAAGATGGCTGTAAATTTCGTGTGCTCAGTCCACCAAAGAAAAGTACTTTTTGAGGTTAAAAAAAAAAAAAAGGAAAATGCAAATTTGAACAACTTTTGTAGTTACAGTAACTGCATATGGTGACCTCTGTTTGCATGTTTGTGTCTTGTCAGTGAACAGAAATGCAAACTCTGACCAGTGTGGCTGATAGTATCCACAGACACACAAGAGGATTATAAGCCAACGGACGCAGATTGTGGTGGAATGCAGCTGAGATTACTGCCTATCTTTCTCCCTGATCAGTTTTTCGCTCACTGCCGAGCTCTGGTGTAACCCCACTCTTGCACAAGTTCAGCCCCCATTACTCCAAGGACCTGAAGCATGAAATAGGCTTGCCAGCATGTGGATGTCAGATTCTGTGATGTTAAAGCAGAGACTACTTGATCAACGCTGGCTGGCTAGAAGGGAGGGAGTCATGCCGTGAGTGACATTGTCATTTAAATGCCTTTGATGTAAATTAATGGTGACGGCCTCGGATTCTGCAGAATTCAGATCATAGGTTGTTTTAGCGAAAGCATCTAGTCATGTAAGGACGATTAATTGATTCATTGATATTTATTTGTCGAGCAAAAATCTTTGTTAGCTCCAACTTCTCAAATGTGAGGATTTGCTGCATTTGTCTGTTGTGTATTATTAATTTAACATTTTGGGGCTTTGAGCTGCATGACAGGCAAAACAAGCAAATTGAATACATCACCTTCTGACTGTGGACATTGTGAGGGCCATCCCATTCATTCACTACCGTGTTATTCACCTCTTTGTGATCTTTCAATTTTAGAGAAATTATGAGCTTATATGACGCTTAAGACCAGAGGGACTCAGTGCTTTCCCACCACACTGGCGAGCTCATCAATAAATCGCAATCCATCCCAGTATGTGTTATACTGAATACCAATCTCTCTTCATCACTGTCTCCGTTAATACAGAATATTAGACTCTGATTTATATGATAGAGTGCCCCAAGGCAAGGTGTGTTTTTTTTTCCTTTTTTTTTTTCTCGTTTTCATCAGGCGTGACCCTGTCATCTCCTCAGGCAACACAGGGAGATTGTTCTGCTCATGAGAATTGACTAGCTAATCCAGAGCAAAGCACTCCCAGACAGAGCAGACACTGCAGGCTGCCTTCATCAGTCAGAGCTTAGGCATTGCTACCGTCATGAGCCACTGATGAATTTGCTATCAATGGTCCATAAAGATGTGTGTGTGTGTGTGTGTGTGTGTGTGTGTGTGGTGCAAGACAGACACACATTCTGACTTTTATTAATGACTGCAGCATCTCATTCAAGATGAAAGGCTATATGAAATATGTCGTGGCAATCTGCCCTGAATGACGTGTGCATGAGCAGATATAAAAGGTGTGCACATGTGCTTTCATGAGGACCTGCATGTGACGTATTTTGCCTTTGCTGCCCTTCGGGCAGATTTTTTTCATCTCATTTGTACCTATGACGATCCCTCCCTCTTTGTATTGAACACTGGAGTATTATTAAATAGCTCAAATCACAGTTTACCAGTTGCAAACAACTTTAAAACCATCATGTTTGCAGGATTTAGATCCTCGTCTACAGTATTTCTGTAGTTTTATGCTCACCATTTTCAAATACTTTACATTCTGTAGTTTTTTACAGGTCACTTTTGGTTTCCATTCATTTCTGTACATTCTGAAATTCACCCAGCAGATCCTTGAGACTTGCTTGCTTGTGTAATTAACCACCAAGTGTGCATTTATTTTTCTCAGTGTTACAGTTGTGTTAAATGCAGTTTAAATGCATATTGATTTGAGAACTCAGCACTGCATCACCACAAGTAACGTTGACAAGATTAAAGCAGACTTGATGTTCAGGATGTTCTATTGCACAGCTCAGACAAGTTTCAAGAGCATGACTTGAGTTTTATGCCATGCAGAAATAAGTGGAAATCAATGAAATGTCAAATGCTGTCAACAGCAGCTGGATTTGCAAATGTTATGATCGAAAGTGTACATGATTTGTAGTGTGCTGTACTTTGAGGAGGCCATATCTCCCGACAGTGTGGTTAAGTAACAGCAAAAGTAGAAAAGTGCAACACTGATTGCAATTCCATTTGTTTAGTGATTGTTTATTTCGTGAAGACACAAACAGATTCCCTTAGGGAAGAAAGGTCAGATAATGGCTGCTGTTTGTACGTATGCCTGCAAAGGGCAAACATTAATCAGCATCCCATCATGCAGTGCACAAGCGCATAGAATTTTCAGTTTTTGTCTTTGCCAGTTTTCTACCACTGCAGATTGTGGGTATTTCCATGAAATTCATGTTCTTCCTAGGATATAATCATCACATGGAAATGGACCCATGTCGGAGGGAGTGCATTAGCCTGAAGGCACGCTTGCATGTACAGTATAGCTCTACTGGTTCTCATGGATTTTATAGGAGGAGTAGCTCTGTCACAATGACTATAGGGGCAAGAGGAGGCATAGCAACTGAACCTGAGGACCCCATTTGAGATGAGTTATAGATAAACATCTACTGTGCATGGAGACAGTGAAAAAAGAATATTCCTGCAGATGAATAAGTAAATCAATAATTAAGTATTATTTTCTTGAATGAAAAATAATAAACAGGTTTTACAACTACAGCCTTGCAATTCTTTTATTTCTTACTTGCTTGCAACAATCTTCTGATTTTGAGTTTGGCAGGAGACGGAGGTTCACATGGCTGAAAAGTGTTTGATGAGCTACACTGCTGCCCCTCTGAGATGTCACTTTGGCTCACCACTGGGTCTTACAAGGACGTTTTTGTCATTGTCTGTTTTTGCTTTTATGTGCACTTGGTTACAAAAGAATGATGAAAAAAAAAGAAACCCTGCCGAAAAATCGTAATCACTTCAGCACGAGCTCTCTAAAATCAATAATTTATTTATTTTAGTTATATTCAAAGGAGCGTTGTGAAGGGTTAAGCTTTTAACCCAGTGTGGCATCTCTGAAGGGGTTTTAGAGAGAATCTGTTTGAATGTAATTATTCAAGCAGGACCACAGCTGAGTTGCCAAGTCCAAAACAAATAAGAGGATGTGGGCTGTTCACCTCCCTTCATGAAAGCACTTGCTGCTCACATTCTTGACCCCAACTGCTCTTTCTTTCCCTTTTTTATTCAACACATTCCTGATTTGGGTTGTTCCTTTATCTTGCACAACTGTGGTACATTATGCTTTGCGTACAGACTTCGGATAGGATGTTCCTGTACACAGACCCATTCATCTTTGGAGGAGAAATGATGTTGAAGTCTAACTAGTGGTGCACTTCTTTACAGCATTTTCCAGTGATTAAATTTGACATTGTTCATGAAGACGTATGTTTGGAAGGAATCGATTATGTAGCACCGAAGCTTAAGGATTCGGTCTGCCGGCTAATGATCTGCTGATTTTGTCAGATGGGATATTTGCAGTAATTGAAGCAGTACATATTCATAATGTGTCTAAATTACACAGTCATATCAAAGGAATATCCTATCAAAAAAAATTTTTTTTTTTTTTGAAAGTTAGTGTGTCATCTCCATTATTTATACCTTGTTAAGCAGTCTGCATACAGTATGTGTTCCCATTATATGGTATGTGTTATATAGTGTGGTGTGTGTGGTGGAGTTGGGCTGCCTGTCACAGCAGCAGCATTTATTTTGCCATCAGATGCTCTATACTGTGGGTCTGTGTGTCCTCACTCTGCTCGAGCTGGCTGAATGAAAATTCTGTGGGAACAATAGGCCCGTTAATTGATTTTGTCTCCAGTAACAGGAAAAATTGAACCCCAGCCCATCTTTCCTATCCCGCTCACTCTGAAGAGGGAGAACCAATCTAAAACTTTCTCCCCCCTCTAGACACTTTGTGTCATTCCCTATCAATTTTCAACCTCCAATCCCGTTCCAGCCAAGTCCAATTTCAGCTGCCTCATGGCCACTGGACTCGTTGACAGATTGCTGGACCTTTAGCAACTTTGGTTTCTGAATCCTGCTGTTTTTGTAGAACTGGGGGAGGAACTGGAGGAGGGAAGAACAGCAGAGGACGAGAGAGTGAGTCACTAAGAGTGACAGACAGACAGGGAGAAAGAGAGAGAGAGGCCACTCATTTTGACATATAATCATCAAAAGGACACCCCAGAGAAACATAATGTGTTCCTGTGAAGGGGGATGTACTGATTTTAATGACTTGACTGGTCTTTGTGGAACCAGGGAAAAACAAATGTTGAAATCTTAGGGTCTGAAAAGTGTCCACAAGGAGTACGAAGACGTCTTTGTAATTTCCAAAGAAAGGTCTGTTTTCTCCTTAGATGTTTAATGTCTTTTTTGCACCATTAAGTCAACTTCATGAGGAAATGATGACAGATTTTTTGTCCCCCAGAGAAGTGCTGATATTTTGGAGCTATTTTATGACTGGTTTCCACCATACTAAAGCTGTCACGCAGAGGCGGCAGGATTATTTAGGAAGACAGTCTCAGCCATTTTGCTTAAATCATACAAATAGGAAATGACACTGATCAGATTCATAATTCACTGGTATCAACTGCATGTCAGCGGATGCATGGCTGCTATTATGCAAATGCACACATTTAAGCAGTCATTTACATCAGTGGCCGAGGACAGAGATTTTATTTACTGTTTCACTGAATCATAATAACTACAGGCAAGCACGTTTAGGGAACTGGAACAGAATGGTGGCAGAGATGAGGGGGGGGGGGGGGTGGGTATGGGGGTCAATAAATGCACGTATTTCCTTGCAGATGGAGTCAGAGACAAAGATCAGCCGTCATTAGCTTCATTTTAATCACTGTGGCACTTTTGCATAAGACTTCAGTCAGATAACACATTAACACATCTAAATCTTCAGGCATTAAAGATTTTAAACTCAATCTTAATCATTTTATTCAATTTCTTGTGATTGCTGCAGTACAAGACAGTTATTGATGTTATATGTTGATTATATATTCTCCTTATTATAGATTAATCCTTATTAATTGTTTCTTTATACTATAATAGCATATTTTTTTCTTTTTATAATCTAGTTTTATTTTATTGTACCATTTTTGTAGTGCCTGTTAGTGTTGTGTATCTACTGTGAAGACTGTTCTTTTAGAAGAGAGCTACATGTTAACTAGCTTAAGGTTTGACTGTCATTCCTATTGGTAATAATAACATGGTACTTAAGTTGAGATCTACAAGAACAATAACAATGGCTAAGTCAGAGGGGCCAAGAAAAACAAGCAGTCAGAGAACAAAACAAGCTGAACACGGGCCAACAGTTTGGACAAACTGATTTGAGCAAAAAAAGAGAAAAAAAGGCTGATGGTATAAAACTGATACACCCAAACTGTCCGTCACAATGGTGCAGTCACACCAGCATTTAAAATAAAGATATTTCACAGGTAAATCAGTTCATTTCAATGAATTCACCTTGATCAGTAGATTAGGGGCTAAGGAAATCTATCGAAAGTTTTCAAGTTGAGTTTAACTATGATGAACTTTGACACGCCATTGATTGATAGGAAGCCATCTTGACAGTGCTGATCTTTGAGGTGACAGAGAGGCAGAGCCCAAAATGGAGGATGCTTTCATAGCTTATTGGTTGTGTTGCTCCATCCACTTCTTTTTATACTTCCTCTGCTGGAGTTTTCCACAAAAGATGAATGGCTTGTAGATGAATGGCTTATACACCAGGAGCTGATGGCACAAAGATGTGTGTGTGTTGTTTTTGACCAAGCTAAAGAACTGGTTGGCTGACAGTTAACGCTAGTCAACTGACAGCTAGCAAACAGTTAGGTAGCTCCGGGCACTTTTTTTTGTCTCTTCAGTAACTGAATAAAATGATGTACAGTGCTGAAAACAAAATGCCAGGGGGAGTGAACTTTTTTCTGCTTCTGAAAAGGGGGGCATGCCTGAAAAAGTTTGAGAACCACTGGGTTAGAGACTGGATTCTTGATTCAGCCTCAAATTTGATTTGACCTACTGTACTGTAGTCTGTGCTCACAGTTTCTCAGTGCAGTAAGTGATTATAACAGACATATTGGGTGCAGTCAGCATTGATTTTAGTTTAACTGTTGGACTTGTTTACAACTTCTCTGATCATTTGACTACTTGTGTTTCTTTACCCTGTAAGACTTTGTTTTAGCAATCCACTGTTCCCAGATCTTAGCAGGCAAGTGTGATGTTTTCTGGGGCAGCTCAGGAGGTAAAGCAGGCTGTCCACTAATCAGAAGGCCAGTGGTTTAATCCTTGGCTCCTCCTGTCTCTGTGTCAAAGTGTCTTTGGATAAGATACTGAAACCCAATGTGCCCTTTGGTGTGTGAATGTGTGTGGTAGTTAAAATGCCGTATGAATGTGAATGTGCTATTTAAATGCAGTCCATTTGCCATTTTTTTACCATAATTAATAGAAGTAACAGGCAAAACAACAAAAATAAAACCCAAACTGTGGTAAATTGTATATATCTTTTAAGTTCAAATATTTAATACAGTATGTGTTGTAGTGAATGTCAGGCTTATGTGGTAGCTGTCACTTAGGAGCAAAAAATGTGCTCCCTCTGTCAGCCAGTGGGGAACAGGTGGTGTTGAAGGCTGAGCTAACAGCTGAAAGGCAGCAAACATCCGACCCTGATACATCTTCTCATCCCTACTAGTGCTGTTGTGATGGCAACAGAGTCACACCACTGCAAAGTAACAGCCCTGTGTTGTCAAACTTTCTGTGTTCACAGTCCAACACACTGACAGAAACATATATATATATATATTCTATATATCCTATAGATAGATAGATAGATAGAAATGTGCTTAGAAATGTTTTTAAATGGCTTCTCTCCATTAAATGAGTTACATAAACCATTTTATGGAATTGGTGATCACTGTTTGCAACAGAGTACCTTAATACCCGAACAAGTAACAAGATACAGTAATTCATTTGCATTTACTAAACATGCAGAGTTATGAACCTCCAATTTTCAATGTGACGAAAGTTGGCAGCCATTGCACGGAGGACCCTCAATGGGAATGAGCTGTATGGAGTCCTGGAGGGGAGAGCAGGAGAGATAGCTCTTATCAGGAAGCTCCCACTCTGTCATTTGTAATGCAGAGCTACACTGTGCGCTTCTTGCCGACCTAGAAGCTATGTGGACATTGAAAAATAGGTGGCTGTCTTCACGCCCCCCTCCACCCCACCCCCTCATCCCCACCCCAACCTCTGACAGTCTTATCTGGAGCGCTCCAGCACTGTGCTCGCCTACAGAAAGCAGCAGAAGACAATAACATATCTGTTTCCACCTCACACACTCTGCTAATAACTGCTGTAGCATGTTTAGACAGTTTATCTCGCATTCCCTATCATAGATGTTGAGTGTCCTCTTGCTGGTAAAGTGCAGGAATTTAACCACTCATCACTGCAAACAGATTCGAATGTGGACCGCCTAGTTGTTTTATTCAGTGTTATGACACGTAACTGAGTCACCAAGTGTTTTAAGTTAAGTCAGGAAGCAACAGTACATCTTCACCATATTTTTTTATAGGCTGATTTTTATCATGAAGCATCTGTGTCCTCATAAATATTTGAGAAGGGCCGTGAATTGTTATATTTGTCTGCAGCATGTACAGCTTGAATGCAAGGATCTGACTCGGCACAGGTATTTTCTTTTCTTTCTCCAAAGAGTCAGAAGATAAATCTGAGGGTTTAGGAAAGAAGAAAAAAAATCAAAGTTAGATAAGATAAATTTGTATTGATATTCTAGAACTCTTCTCTAATCTTTCCTTTTTTGTTAAATATTGATAATTTTACCTCTTTGGGCCAGTTAATAAAATCGTCAGAGAACTATTAACTATAGTTGTCAGATAAATGTAATGGGCAAAAAAGTGTACAATATTTCCAACTGAAATGGAACTGAAGTGGAGTAGACATAGAAAAGAGCAATAAAATGCTTAAGTAAAGTTCAAGTACCTCAAGGCCAGACTTAAGTACAATATTGCTACCACTGCCTTTAATTTAAAAGCACGAACAACATTTCAAAAGAAATAATGGTGATAAGGATAACAGGGTTAATGGTAGATTTTTAGTCAAAGGCGATGCAGAACATAAAGGTTAATCATTTTAATTGAAAGGTCAAATTTTGGGTGAGTCTCATATCATCCAGATGTTTGTCTGAGCTCAGTCATGCGTTATAGCAGCAGGTAAATGCTGTTTTTTAATGTTTAGGTGGGACTGTGTACAGTTACTATAGCAGACACCTACCACTAGGCTGCCAATTTACCATGTAATGTGTCTGTGAATTAAATGGTATTTATTTACATTTTTGAGATGCCCCCACCTTTTATGTCTCTTCTATGTCAACAGTCACAGTTGGTTAAACTTCTGATGAAACCCAAGGAGTAACTTGATTCTATTTTGGGAGTGAAGGTCACAGCAACTGTAATTGTCAGCCGGTATTTATGGGTTGGCTATCAGAGATAAAACTCACATTTTCAGTGTCCTCTCCCTTATTTATGACTCCTTATTTTGCTGCCTTTGCACAATCAATACATGCACACTTTATGAATAAGCAATCGAATCGAGTATGAAACCATTATAGGATTTTTAAACACCAGTGAACTGTATCTTGTGGTCGGTTGTTTCCAGAACGGGCCAGGTCTTTGGTTTGCCAATAAGGGTGTTGCTGCTTGAGTAGCTCCGTAAAATGTGGTTCTATTATCGGGTCCATTAAGTATACCTCTGTGTAATGACACTCCACACACCAACGTTTTTCTCTCGACCCTTCTGCTAATAACCCCTTTTACATTTCATTTTCATTATTTAGCGGGCAGCCCTCATCCTCAGCCACTTACCTTTAGTCAGTGAACTCAAATCAATGGACTCAAAAGCTCTGGGAAGCAGGTACACCTGGTCTTAAAGGTTAATTTCAGTTCCAGCGGAGGAAAGGTGAGAGCTGAGGTGTGAGTAAAGGAAGGCTGCATACACCACATGTCCTCCATTTTAGTTTGATGTCACAGTTTGTTGTAGAGGTGAATGTCTCTTGTGTCCTTATGCAACACATCAGTCACAACAGCGGGAGAATAACATCAGGTCTGCTGTTGGTGTCATGGTCGAACCACAGGATAAAATATGTGTCACTCACATACGTGTAAGTCAGTAACACACAACAACAGTGACTGTGTCACTGGTGACATCAGATACTGTGGATGATCCATACAATATCCACACAATAAATACCAGTTTAGTGAATTTTATCACATTCACTTTGTCACTCAGGTGTTGGTTCAGGCAATATTTTAGGCTGCTGTTTGCAATATTGTTGTCACTGGGAGCATTATTCTATATGATTGTAGTTGGATTTTGTCTCAGATGACAGATTAGTGGCTTACTTTCATAGTAAAGTTCCACCCGTGGTTCATGGACCCTGATTGTGGACAAATACAATGATTTTAATGTCTTGCTTGCAGAATATATCATGCATTTTAATAATGAAGTTGTCTTTATGGTAACTGTGCAGAGTTACCATGTAAAAATTGTTTCCAGTGTGACCCCCTCCAGTTCTGTGACATGAGACAAGTTGACCAAATATTGACAGATGTGGTGTTAGTACTCTGCAAATAGTCCCTACGTTATACTGACAGCGGGTTTCAGATCTATGAAAACACAGTACGTGACCATGGGTAGACATATTTACAGTAGCGTTATAGATTAAGTCTCTCATCTGGTCACAGAATCTGTTGGGTCACACAGTTTGGTGTAATTTCAGTCTGTGCTTTGAATACTCAAGATTCAACTTTATGGCCATACGCTCAGAGAGGTAGTTACACAGTACAAAGACATTCTTATTTGTTGTCCCCTCTGAAGTATATCATTACACAACTCAACAATAAGAGGCTCAATTATTGCCTACTGAACTATAATAGCCAAACATTGTTTAGTGGAAATGTAAAGTTGCTTAACATATTAGAATATGTTAAGCAACTTTAATGATCACTTACAGATTGCTTAATTGCGCCATGGTATTATCATGGTGGATGAGACTGCAGAAAACGGGCAAACTTACTGTATGAGAGGATTATTTTCACTGATGCTAAGCAGAATGCAAAGCATTTGCTGTTTTGCTGAGTCGGCTAACGCTGCTGAACAGCCACTTCTGGCACTACATTGGCCCATACTATAGGTTTCCACTCTTTAAAATAATCATCCTACCCTTTATTAAAAACCTAAAGTGCAATCTGTGTTCTCTCTTTAATTTGTCTGTTTTTGGCATATTCACTCTACTGTCCTTCTCTGACTGATTTTATTTTTTCAGACAGTAATACTGGAGCTGGGATATGACAGTATGAAGTGTGATTTATGCATGGCACTTGATAGTGGAGCAATGCAAGATGGGGCTGAGCATTTTCCCACAGCTCACACCCCCTCACCCCCCACCTCCCCCACCTCCTGCCCTAAGGATGCATGAAATTGAGCAGAATGACTCTACTCATTCTTATATAAATTACTCCCCATATGCTCCACCTAGACAAGCGCATACAGAGTGCGAGAAAAAAGGCATATTTTTAGATTGAATATTTATTTTTTGAGGGTTGATGTGAGAAATTGAAGTGTGACATTTGTCTGTTGAGGGTTGTTTTAAAAGCGAGTGAAGCTCTACCTCTGCTGCTGATATTTTAAAAGCACTTTGAAACATTTCCAGTGACTCAAATTGTAAGGAAAAAATCTGTTTCTCTCTGCTGCTGTTTTCATTTTATCGTTTGCTTCTTTGCAACAATGCTGGGGAGGAGCTCTTTAAAGCATCAGTCACTGAATATTAAATGGATGCACCTCTCATAATTCTTGACAACACAGAGCAGGTTCAACAGGCAGCTTCAAAGCCAAATTTCATTATGATATCAATGTCGTGTCTCTTCTTATATGCTGGACCTCACCTACCCCTATGATGCTATTTACCCACAGTAATTTGGCACTGCAGTTATCTCAATTATAAATGGAACCATAACCTCCTATGGTGAATTTAAATCGATTTTGCGCATCAGACATAAGCATGTCTGCAATCATGTAGCCTATTCAAAGTATATGTACCTCTATGAGATTGATTCCAGTTTGCATATGACCCTTCTCCAGCTGCTGGAAAGACATTTTTACTTTGCTGATTCACTGTTGAAGATACCTAGCAATATTAAAACCAGACATATGTTTACTTTTAAGAATGTACTGGGCCATGTTTTGGTATCAACCAGTAAAAGCTTTCTTCCTTCTCTGTGTTACAGTCCTGCTGCGTGAGGAGGTGGCCCAGCTCCAGGAGGAGGTGCACCTGCTCCGGCAGATGAAGGACATGTTGAGTAAGGACCTGGAGGAGACCCAGGGAGGCTGCTCGGCCGACGTGCTCTCTGCCACTGAGCTCCGCGTGCAGCTGGCTCAGAAGGAGCAGGAGCTCGACCGAGCCAAGGAGGCTCTACAAGGTAAAGACCTCGCCAGGGAACTAGAAGATTTGTGTTTTATTTCAAACACTAATATCATCATTATTATTAAGCATGGGCAGTGATGCTGCAAAAGAAGAAAGAAGGCCAAGAGACTGTCTTCAAAGGTAGATTGTAGACGGAGTATTACTGGATCATATTAACATTTTGGCTCTTGTTCAATGGTTTCAAAGGATTTTAATAATAAATGTATAATAATAATTAGTTCTGGGCCATCTTGATGGCCTAGTTGTCATTGTGCATGTACCATGTCACTGCAAGGTCCCTGGTTTGATTCCAGCTACATAGGGACTCTTGTTGCTTTTCATGCTCCCTCTCACTTTCAAAACATATTTGTATTTACTTTCAGCTGTCAAACAAAGGCAGGAACAAAATAAGAATAATTACTCTTGACCATAGTGTTTTCTGATGTGCCCTTTCTCCTTCCAAAATATTCCTTTTTGCCTGCTGTTACTTCAAAAAAGAAATAGTATGGAAACATTTATTATGTTTTGAAGTAAATCAAGTCATCCAGACGAATAAATATTTTTTTGTTTTATTTGTCATGGACAATGCTCATCAAAAGAAAAATTTGCAAATGAGCCCAGAAGGTGAATAATTTAATCTCTATTCTCTGAACAGATGTTTAAAGGACACACTAAAAAAAAAAAAAAAAAACAGAATGAGACTACATTTTTTGTAAGGTTAACACATTCAAATGAGTTAAGAAACAAGCACCATGCACGAGATAGTACAGTACACTCACCATGAAATTATTCAATAGTTAAACACATCGTAGTTTGCTACGATTCACAACAAGCCAGCACAATCCTGTCCACCTATTGCAGTCTACAGCTGATGATGTGAAAATCGGAAGTATGCAAAACAGAGATAACAGACATATTCTGTAATCATTTATCTCCCAGCTGCCGTAGGTTTTCTGCCACTCCTCTCTCATGCTTAGGGAAAAAAAACACAGCATTTTGCTCCATAGGGCTTGAAACCAGGGCACTTTTTCTTGTCACTATAATGTTAACATTAGAGTCTGTAACAGTGTGGTTAATGCTGCCCATTAGCTGCATTACAGGCCATTAGCATGTGTTCGCTCGAGAGATGAAGTGGTATATGGGGGTGAGAGAGGACACAGAGGAGCTGGCTTTAAAAAAAAATAAAATAAAATGAAAATCCGCTCCTCACTGCAGGCAGATCACGCCATGTCGCTCCCCACTCTGCACTGCCCACGGACCCTGATGCACATACAGAAAATGTACTGTAGAAGCTCTATTGTATCATCAGAACAATGCTCTATTCCCAATTTAAAAGCGAGGGACGATGTGAGCTGGAAAAAAACTCTAAATCTTAAGATGTCTGTGTTGGCTTAACTTAAACCCTTCAGCTCACTGTTTTAGTACAATTCTTGTGTTAGTATTTCCACCTTAAAAGCCCTGGTGAGTCTCATAAATCACCTGCTGTAGACGTTAGACTTAAGTCAGACTTCACAAAACTAAGGATTTAAGGCTTCACTTAGACTTGGATGCTGTCAAATGACTTCTGTGAGACTTGTATCCCCACAGCAAAAACATTCAGGTCTCATGTTTTGACCTTGGAAAAAAAAAAAACAAAGACAGTTACAGGACTTGAAAAGACTTGTTCTTGAAGGTAAATGTTCAAATGCTGTGTCACTTTAATGGTCAGCATTCAGAGACTTCATTCAGACTTGCATCTTGACTTGCAAATTGCTTATTACATGCCGCCTTGTTTCAAGTTTAAAATTCATGCACCTGAAAGTGCTGATTAGAATACTGTGCAAAATTTGGGTTTTTATTCTTTGGCACAGAAAGGACAAATATGCACATTAAACTGAATAAAAAGGAAAAGTTATTGTTTAAACTGCTGTGAAAGATTTGTTTTAATGTTTAAGTACAGGTAAAATATAATTCCATTAACCTTCTGGCAGCAGGTTACCTCCAAAATTTAATTAACAGAAGAAGAGAAAGCAAGGACCTTAACATTCAAAATATACATAATGATCTTTTTCAGATAAAATACCAATGTACAGTACAGGATCCTCTCTGTTAATGACCAACTGTACCCGTTTTATGAATGACGATGTGTGAAATGGGAATACACTTTCATATTGCCCTCACAGAGACTGTGCACAGAGTAAAGTAATGAAGAAGTCGTGCCAGACGGTGCACAGTGGATTGCAGGCCATCAAGCAGAGATGTCATCAGCGTGGCAGTGAATCATTCTTTTCAAAGACTTATTGCCCATGGAATGAGGCAGAGCACAAAACCACAATTTTGGTATCAGACAAACGCATGACACGCTGTCAGGGGATTTTGTTGCTGCGACATTTCACTTGACACTCACAGCCTACGCTTTTTCAAAGAACTGAACAAAAAACAAAACGGACTGGGGCACGGCAAAATAGAGGCACACATCAAATAAATACTTATCTCTTCTTCAGCTGGATGTTTGGCTGTCTGAACAGACTACGCACAGGCTCATACAGTCATTTGTATGACTCAAGCCTGTTAATGAAGGCCAAAGCCTACCAGCCCCAGCAGGCACTGACAGTAATCAGCGGCTAATGAAAGCCTTATAAAGGGGGACTTTGGTTGGCTTACAAGGCCCAGGAACGTTAAGCATGGTGGATCTTGTCTGCAATTAAGCTGGGGTATGTGGGAGGACAACAGGAAATTGGCTGTTGTCATATTCCAGTTTGCTTCTGTAGGAGTAGGTTCAAAGAGGCAAACTGAAACGACTGTGAACTTGAGTGAGGAGACGTTCCTGCTGCTCTTCATTGTTTTCACCCTTAAAGCTGTTTTATATAAGCAATGGAGCAGAAGTTGATGATTATGTGGGGCTTTTGGCCGGAGAGGGACCTGTGAAAAAAAAGGAAATTGGCATTCAGTGTTGGAAGTAGCAAGATTTTTTTTTAATTATTTATATTTTTTATTGTTATTTTCGACATGACCTGCCTGTAGAGCAGTAGCTGGTTCCCAGCTGTTTTGTTAGTCTGCGGTTGCTGCACTCCAGCTTCATACACTGACACCGTGGTTTGCTCTTTTTTGTAAGGCAGCCATGAAAGGCCCTCTACAGTAATGGCTAGCTTTTTGCTCTTACACTGTTTGCATGTGATGGGTAGCAGCCAGTGAATTTTGGCTTTGTCCCCAGTAATATTTATAGTTGTTTCCAAGCGAAAAAAAACAAAACAAAACCAAAAAAAAAAACATCTGTCATCCCATTTTGTCTCATTGTCTTGTTTGTGTTGCTTTTCCAGCTGCTTCCACCAAATGTATTCATGTTCTGTGCTGCACATACTTGCTCATGGTACAGGACAGAGCTGGTGATAATTGTGGTGTGTGGGTTTATTTTGATAAGGACAGCCGGCAGATTGAAACATGCAACTCTATGAATATTCTGACACCATTAAAGTCAAGACAAGACAAGTTTATTATGTGTATATTAACATCTTAATGAGCTTTCACAGGCGTGTTGGGAACGAGAGACAATGAAGAGAAAATTAAAAAGGTAGTGATGCAATGACCAAATGTTTTATGGAAAACAAAAGGCGTTTAGGGTGAAGACGAGGAAGCTGAAAGCAGAAAACATTAGTAAATACTAACTAGCTAGCTTTTTTTTTTTTTTAATTCTACATCAGGCAAGTATTGGGAAAAGACTTGTAATGCTGTTACAGATGTTCAAAAGATTTTGGGACAATTTACAACGTGTTTCTGGAAGAGTGTGTCACACTTGCTTCTCTTATGTTGTATGTTCCACTGTACCATACACACTAGTTTGGTGTTGTGGCTGATGAGATCGTATCACAAGATAGTCTGTAGTTACTTTCTGTATTTTGAGCATTTGCAATACAGCAAAAAAAAAAAAAAAAGACTCATTAGCTGTTGGAGTTGGAAATAGTTGGGTTTTAAAGTGCCTTCTGATGGAAAAAAGAATAAGCCAAATGTTCTTGAGAATACCTCATTAACTACAGCAATTTCCATATGCTTCCAATTGATTGGAGGCGAGATGTCGACTCCATTTGATTTCCCTGAGTTTTCACAAGGCTGGCATATTGTGAACATCCCTCCAAATGCTGCTCCGACAAAGTGTTTTTTTCCCTGCAGAATGAGAGCAATGTTTGGAGAACTGAAGCACCCAGGGGGTTTTTATTGAAGTGCTACCAACAATTATTGTGAGCAGAGTAGCTTTGTGTTTTTTAGTTTTTATTTATTTCTTTTCCTGTGGTTCTGCTTTGGATGAAAAAGCAGAAAGGGCTGGAGTGACGAAGAAGCATGAAAGAAAGGCATCATCCCCTCCTTTGCTCTCCGCCACTTGAGATAATACCTGTTTACTTTGGGAATAGTTCACAGAAACTGTGTTACCACTCCTACCTCAGTTGAGAAGGTTTGCGGCTGAATTACATGCAGATTTTCTGGTGCCTATGAATACAAAATGGAGAACGGAGAGAGGAACATAGTCTGTTTTCTGTGCAGCTACTCCTCACTTCCTCCCTTACTGTCTCTTCCTCTGCCCCCCTCCCACCCCCCGCCTTTGTTTGGTGTGATGCCCACACCATTTCAATGTTACGGCCTGAGCTCACTCCCACTATGTGCCAGACATCAGCCTGTTAGCACTATAATTGTAATCGTGGGTAATTGCCGACTCACAATTGCAGGTTTTGTTATGATGCCTGTGGGCACCCAATTCAACCCCAAGAGCTACTGCTTGGAGTCATTTCATCCACGCTACTTTTAAGTACACAAATGACAGTGAAATGAAACTGCCCTGGCGATCTCCAAAGCCAAAAGTGAGGGCACAATGAGAAAATAAACCACAGTTTGGCTAACGCAAGTGGACTGTTGTCTTAAGGTGTTTGTAAGTTTACCGAGTTATTTGGACTTTCTTGTCAAAGTTGTGTTTAATGAAATTTCAAAGTATAGCTGGCCCTCTCTGCTATTTTTAATTAGCTATTTCCTCTTTGGATAATTACTATCACTGAGGGACTCCCAGTCAATCCAGAGCTCAAATGAAAGCAGCAGACAGCTATGTATCATCAAAGCACAGTCTGCCTGCTGTGTTTAGTGTCATTTCACGCTACACCGTACTCAGAAAGCAGCTCTGCCCTTGACTACAGGGCCTCTTTTCTCACTAGGCATTTAAACACCAACGCACACACACACACACACACACAGCGCTGACAAATGTCATCAGGATACTTAACCTGATAACATTAAAGTAAATTTGTGGTGTCTTCTTATTTTTAAACATATTAAGGCCAAAAAAAAAAATCCAAATGAATTTTGGGGAAATCTGTCTGTGATTTATTTCCTCAGTGCCAGCAGATGTTTCATTATAACAGGTAACGAAGGCAGTTTTGCTACTCATTATGCGTGTTTGGATCACAGTGGCCCTTAGTGGCCGAGCCACATCGTACCAATACCATTCTCTCAGAATCTATGTCACAGTTCTCCTTTTTGAATTTGCCTTCTACAGAGTTTTTACAAAGCTTGCACCTGAACAATTAGGTGCAAGCATTTCTGCAGATTACAGCACTGGTTCATTTTGTTTCAGATCCAGTGAAGACAGAGAGCTGAGTAATGTGGTGCTGTTATGGAATCAGAGTATGATTCTCTCCTTGTTTCCTTGATCAGTGTCAGTGCTGCTGTTTGAATAGCGTGTACATACACACACACACACACACACACACACACACACACACACACACACACACACACACACACACACACACACACACACACACACACTCATCATCATCACACATACCTCCATATCACTTATTAGTGAGCAATGTTTGACCTATTTTTAATGGGTAGGTTGTGAATAGACCTTTAACAAGGGCCAAATGTCATTTCTGAGATTTGTAGATTCAGGTTAAAACGTTGATTAACTCTCATTAAAAAGTGAATATCACCATGACTGCAAAGAAGTTTCATTTAGGAGTGACATTACCTGCTCTAAGGATTGTAAAATTCTACCAATGCAGATATCAACCTCATTTAACCCATAAGTTTGTTTTTACTGAGGAAGTGAGGAGGTGAGCACACTGTGCAGCTCTGCGGCTCCTTCTTCATTATTCAGCTGGCAGATTTAAAATCCCAAACCGTGAACAATGGACTCCCTCCAATGAACCAATGTCGCTTTTGTTCTCTCCCCAAATAATTATGTTAAGAGCCGACTAAAAGCCTTTTCCCTCCACTTTAGGACTGAAGTTATATGGAGTAGTGTCAGTGCGGAGTGGGTTCATTCATTAAAGTGAAGAACATAATTTTCTGAAGGGTGTTGATAAGTGGGTCTATCTTTGCAATCCCGTTGTGTGTTGTTGAAAGTAAACAGAACTTGCTTGGGCAGCAGTCTTTGTTTGAACCCAATATTAAATTTGTTGGGTTAAAAAAAAAAGTGCGATATGGACATTAGTTCCCCAGAGACTCTTGCCATTTGTTTTAGCACACACCAGATAGTGAGGGTTGTTATTTAACCAGAGACAAGGGGGTTAGTGGGATGTGAAAGTGTCCCACAGTGATAGGTTCTGACTGCATGAACCAGCAAATGAGATGCCTGAGGTTGATTTTGTTTCTTCACCATCACGGACCATCAGAAAGTCTTTTCCTGGAAATGGATCTGACACTTGATAATCTCTAAAATCACCCACATAGTATTTGGCCTAATAACGTGATATGTTCGTGTGGTGTTTTAAAGTGATAAATCACTAAATCATTTGGAGACTGCCCTCCCCTAAAAAATGACCCTATAGGTTGTTTGTGCAAGCAGCTTATTACGACCCATAGTTACGTTTTATTCTTAGGCGACCTCTAGTGGCTGTATTAATTGTGGCAGGAGCAAAGGAGGAAGTGAGGTGACGTAGTATAAAGAGCAGCAAAATCCATGTTGGGAGGATCTTTCCCTAAACCTGACCATGTTGTTTTTGTGCCTAAACCAAACCATGACTATTCAATAAGCTTAAGCACATGTTTTTGATTGTAACTATGACAGCAAAGGTACGGTATGCCTGCTGCCACAGGGGCTCTAATTTAGGAGACACTCCTATAGGTATTATCTGAAGGCAGAGGGAAACGACCTGTATGGTCGCTGAGGTTGGAGGATTTGTTCAGCTTCTGAGAATCAAGCAATGACTCCCTATTGGTTTTAAAGATAACTAAGAAGTTGGACTTTGCTTCTTTACAGACAACAGCAGCTGTGGTCAGCTTGAAGTCATGTCACTGACAAAAGAGCTTCATGACGTATTTTTACAGCAGGAATAAAGCCTCAAAACTTTCCCCCTGCAGTGTAATCCACTTCTCTGCTGTCCATCTCAGCACAAAACATGGTTTTGCTTTGTTATTCTCTTTCATCCTGTCCACCATATATCGATTCATCAATTGTTTATCTCTATCTACAGTATATACCATACATATAAATAGTGACTCTGTTTCTGAAATGCCTAGCTATTTCTTTAAGTAAGTTCCAATACAGGGGTGGATCCAGCCAGTAAGATCTCCTTGAGGAGTCCGTTGTTCCTGTTTTGTATCTAATGAGTTGGCCCACTCATTTCAGGCAGTCTTAGCCCGTCAGTAGCAAAACGTCATAGAACAGCACAGCAGACAAAGGCTTTTAGCACACTACAGTAGTAGATGTTCACATTAAACTACTTAATAGCACAAGCGCTTTGGTGGCAGAAGAGGCTTTGTGTAGTGAGCTAAAAACCACTTATGTAGATTTTACAGCGTGTTGGGAGAGGGTGATACAGGCAGGTGTTTTTGTTTTTAACGCTGGGCTGTGGGAACAGTGGCTTGGACTTCTGCTGGTGAATGTTTGGAGTCCTGATCTGCTCTTCCTCTGCTTACACAGGCGGGGGTAGCTTTTAGTGGTCTGAATTTGCATGCAGGCACACTCAGTTTTGCACAAAGACAGCCATTGTTTGACATTTTACGCATGCAGGAAATCTGCTGTAGATATAATCGGAAAAAGTCCACGAATAAATACACAAAGTACACAAAATATATTCATTGAATGCATAGCAAGAAAGAAGATAGATGCTTGCACAGATATCATTCCTCAATGAAAAGATTATTAAATTGAAACCTCTCCAGTAGCTTCCTCTCCGTGTCTTCCTCCTCCTCCAGCTCCACACTCTTTAGCTTCATCTCTTTATGGTTCCCAGGTGGTTCCCTCTGGTTTAATCTGGTAATAATTCTTGGAGGCTTGGACCGAGCCAGAGTATGTTAGTCATTAATATGGCTGTCAGCAGAGGAAGAAATGCTAGTGCTTCTCCATCTCACCTGGCGTATGTGTTTTTAGTGTAATGCAGCTGCAATGAGCCCCAGCACCATCCTTAATAATTGTGTTTATACATTGGTTTTAAATGCTAAGTAACGGTGCAAACATGATTTGCTACTGTGAATTGACCCTTTTACAAAGTCAGAGAGAGTGCTTTCTTGTATCCGACACCAGGAGGGTTGATGTTGCCAACGGTCACAGGTGCAGGATGTGAGGCAGCAGCAGTGTTTTTGGCTCATCTCAAAGACGGCTTTGATTTCACTTCCTGAGGCAGGTGCTGGGAGGTTTCCTGTTTCTCTTGGCCAATAAGGGATGTTTCTTGTCCTCATTCGCCGGCTAGTTTGGACTGCATATCCCTTTGGCTTGGGGATTCCACCTCTAAAGAATGAGTGAAAGGGGGAGATATGAAACTGTGACAGGAGAGGAATGAAGGAGAGGAAGCGAGAGGGTGAATCTGTCCTTGTAAAACTGCACTTCCATTCCACTTGCCTGAGCATGCTCCCCAGATGCAACTTGTGAATGTCACACAATTAACCAGGCTGTGATATAAGTTAATTAATGACAGACAACTGGCTCGGAGGAGTGAAAAAGAGAGAAGAAAAAGAAAGGTGAATACATGATAACAAGCATCAAGAGGAAAAAAACCGAACCGTGTGATGTTATGAAACATCCACCAGTCAGAGCTGCTGAGCTGTAAGGATACAGATGTCAAAGTAAAGAGGACAAAGGTGGACAGACACAGTGTGAATACACCATATGTAAATAAATATTGTCAGTGTGGAGATATAGCTTGAGGGAAACTCAGCTTTAAGCAGATATCTGGAAAATGGCCTCGCATTAAGAGGGAGAGAGGATCAAGAGAAAGCAGGAGAAGAGGCAGAGGCAGAGGAGAGAAAAAGGAGATGTTGTCTTTGAGAAAATTAGAGCCTCTCTGAATAACTACACTGAACCATATTCTTTATCATGATGTGTGGGTGAAGTGCCAGAGGATTAGAGAGAATGTGTGGCAGAGAGATAGATGAAAAGAGAGACCCAGCCTCTAACGAAGCCGACAGCAGAGAGGAGATTGACAGGAAGGTTCATGTGTGATTCACTACTTTATCAACATGCAGTCACGCCACATTAGAGCAGCAACAGCAGGTGTATCTAATTTTTTTTTTTTTTTACTTAAAACGCTTCATATCTGAAGGTGCTTAATAACCTACTTATTATGCATGAAGAAACTGCCTCAGCGTGGACTTGTGGACAACACATACTGCCAAGATTTGTTAGTACTTAGACTCAGAAAGGCTGCAGTTTATGTATTTTAACAACTGCAGTTGGCCTATAGGACAAATCAGTTATTATAGATTCTTCAGGGTTGCATCCACAAATGCAGTATACATCATCTAAAATACGAAATACTGTACATGTATCATCTCAAAGCATGTTAGCAGAACAATTCAAGGTCTGTATATTTGCACAACACATGTACTGTTGCTGGTATACATGCACACACACCAGCACAGATGAGACACTGATGCTAGCTAACAACCCTTCTATCTCTCTCTCTCTTTCTCTCTTCTCCCTCGTCCTCTCTTGCAGCCATGAAGTCGGACCGTAAGCGTCTGAAGGCGGAGAAAGCAGACCTGGTGAACCAGATGCAGCAGCTTTATGCCACACTGGAGAGCCGGGAGGAGCAGCTCCGCGACTTCATACGCAACTATGAGCAACACAGAAAAGTATGGCAGCCATGCTCTGACTATAAACAGGGCACACATACAAACAGTCTCCTTTCTTGTAGCTGTGCTGGTTGGATGCTTAATGCACAAATAGGCCTGTTAGGCAAACACAGTCGACGTCCAAGCAAGAACAGAACCTGATAAAACAGAGGCTTTGTTTAGAACTTGATTTGTAAACCAGCGGGTTGCTGTGCTGCTTCTTGGAATTCATCTTTCATGCCAAATGTGTGTGCATGCTGTGGATGAGAATATTTTTACAGATGTGTGCACTGTACTTGTACTAATCTAGTCAGGGTTAAAAACAGATGATTGAATTGTTGCACTCTCTGCATACATGGCCATGTTCTGAATTACTTTGCATACATACTATGTTTTGCATATTGACAACTTGTGGGTTTGTGTCACTGTGAGGATGTTTACATTACTACCACTATGAGATGTTTCTCTGGGCAATAAGATAAGATGTTCAGGTGTATGTCACCAGTGCACTGAAGTCATTTCCAAGGATAGACTCTAAAAGTAAATATAAACATTGCATCCGTGGTGTTATACTGTGTATACAGCAGATTTAAGAAAGTATGTGTATCTGTCAGTCAAGCAAAGGTCCTGTTTAAGCCTTTATTTTAGTGACATTATTTTATTATTTTTTGTTCCTCCAGAAAAAAAAAAAAAATATATATATATATATATATTACACAATTGGTTATTTTGCAGGTTGGACTCATTCAGTTTTATTTTCCATAGATAGGCTTGATATGTGAATCAATCCATCAGGATCTTTGTATCTACTAGGAGAGCGAGGATGCGGTGAAGGCACTGGCCAAGGAGAAGGACCTGCTGGAGAGAGAGAAGTGGGACCTGCGACGGCAGACCAAGGAAGCCACTGAGCATACGGGGATGCTGCGCTCTCAGCTTGACCTCAAGGAGAACCGCATCAAGGAGCTGGAAGCTGAATTGGCCATGGTGAGACAGAAAAACAGATGGGGGTTAACTACATGGCCCCTCTATAATATTACAAAAAAAACCTTCATCTCTTTCTTTAGGATTGTTGATTTTGATATTCCTTTTTTATGTGTAAAGTACAGTTGCCAGTAAAAAACACATGACAGTAAGAAAGAAAGAAAGAAGGATGCTAAATGCATACTAAACTGAACCAATCTACAGTTATCACTGCTCAGACTCTGATTCATCTCAAGTATCAAAACTACTGACTAGAACTGGGAAAAGAAGATATTTAAGGCAAACAATACAAATTACAAATAAGAAAGCCCAAATTCTGTTTCACAACTATTTTGTGGGCGTACGGTACATCTGTTACTATACACTATTTTGGGTTTGTTGCATATAATCAAACAGAGAAAGCTTTTTAAATATACAGTATAGCCATCCCTCATGTCTCCAACCCCCCCAGATGAGTAACTGTGTCAATCAGAGAATGGAGTTCCGGGTGTTTGAGCGGCTTGGGGAAAGGGACTACTCACCTAGGGTCATGGCGGTAAGACGGGCCCCCCAACTTTAAAATTTGACCTTTCTTGACCCTCCCAGTCCTTGGAACTCTCTCCTATTTGTTACCTAATTGTCATCTTGGAGCTCCTCCCCTCCAGCTGCACGTGTTTGACTAACCCTTAGCCGTCCCTGACGGAGTCCCTGCCCCAGTGATCCTAACATTGGTGATCCCACAGATTCCTGTTGTGATTTATCTGAATGTTTTTAAGTCTAATTAAGGAAAAGAATGCTTGGGGAATAAAAATACATCAATATTCTGACAACTAATGATTACTCCAAAGGTTTGTGATTGTGATTCTGTTTTGCATGTCAAAGACTGTGATTGATAATCGTTTGACCGCTGGTAGGTAGAGATGATTGCAATGAAGCTGATTGTGCCAGTGTTGATTTACAGCCTGCCGCCGCTTGGCATGATGATATGTTTCGCACAATAACAAGAGTTTGAGCTTTTGTAAAACACCAACGTGTCAAGGCTAATCAGAAAACATACACACAAAGAGAATAAATCTTTTGATAAACACGAAATACACATACACAAACACATCTCCCAAGGCTCCAGTAGCTCATTGTTGTTCCTGCTAAAAGGCGGTGAATTGGGCTTTGTGACACGGCTCCTCAGAGCAAATGTATTCATTAAACTTATAGAAAAGCTTCATTATTTCCACTTTCTCCATTTTTGCTCTCCACCAACCCTCTAACTTCTACCCCTGAAAGGAAGAAAACGACAAACACCTCC